>NC_047037.1:78121577-78433744 GCF_011762595.2 Tursiops truncatus | reverse complement strand
AGCATTTTTTGGACCTTGAAACAAGTGCAAAGGAAATTTCTATATTTCAAAGTTATTTAACTGTGCAGTGGAGGCATGTCCATCTAACCTTCATGGAAGTGATTAATCTGCATTATAATGATGTGCTAAAAGGCAAATATCGAGAAGAATCTAATGGAATTCTATAAATGCCTTCCAAGCAATAAATATGCACAATTAAAAGCACATGCTTATGGATTCAAATCAGTATTGCCAGCACCTATCTGTGAAAGACATTTTTTTAAATTGAAGTATAGTTGATTTACATATTTTGTTGGTTTCAGGTATACAGCAAAGTGATTCAGTTTTAAAATTCTTTTCCATTATACGTTATTACAAGATATTGAATATAATTCCCTGTGCTACACAGCAAATCCTTATTGTTTATCTATTTTATATATGGTAGTGTGTATCTATTAATCATATATTCCTAATTTTTCCCTCCCTGCCCCTTTCCCCTTTGGTAACCGTAAGTTTGTTTTCTATGTCTGTGAGTCTGTTTCTGTTCTGTACTATTTTTTCGATTCCACATATAAGTGGTATCATATAATATTTGTCTTAAAGACATTTTCGAAACTGCAATGGGGGGAAGTCTCATTACACATCACCATTAACAGATGAACATTTGCAACCACTTTAAACTACCTGAACCCCAATTAAGCAAAATGTTATCCCCTAAATAAGAGTTTCATTCTTTTTTTCAGGAGACCTGTATTACAAAAAACTGTGGGCAATTATTATTACTGTCTTCTGAATTTCATCAATAAAAATTTGTGAAAATTTGTTTTCTTTCTTGTTATTTTAGTACCTATATAATATGCTTGATTTTGTCTTTTGGCCCACAAAGTCTAAAATATTTACTGTCAGGCCCTTTGCAGAAAAAGTTTGTTAATTCCTACTCTACAGCAGATAAAAAGAGTGAAAAAGAACTAAAGACAAACACATGGATGAATCTCACAAATATAATAAGAACTGAAAGAAGCCAAATCCCAAAAAAAAAAAAATCTACACTATGAGTCTATTTATATAAAATTCAAAATCAGCACTAAACTGTGTGTTGAGGAATGTACACTTAGGTAATGATATAAAGAAAAGCAAGGAACTGATTACTGTAAAAATCAAATAAAAATCAGAATAGTGATTTCTTTTAGAGGGTAAGAAGAGGGTTGTGATTGGAACAAAGTGAGAGCTTATGGGATTTTTTGCTCTGGGTGGTATTTACAGAGATGAGTAGTACACATTAATTCATTAAGCTGTACAATGATTTTTTTTGTACTTTCCTTTGTGTGTCATATTCTGTAGTTAAAAGTTAGAAATACCTATGTAGATATATGAACATGTACATACATGCAATATGCTTGCAATATACACAGAATAATCCTAGAAAGATCAATGTGAACTTGGTAAGTAGTTGTTGGCATGGAAACTGAGGACTGTAGGTCAGACTGGGGGGAAAGAGGCTTACTTTCCACATGTTTCTGTCCTTTTGTAGTTTGAATTTTTCTTTACTATATACACATATTAATTTTTAAGTTATACTAGTTAATGTAAAGTCTTTTTTCAAGTTGTAGAATTTGGAAACTGAGACTAACTGAGGTGAGTTAGGAAACGTTTGGATCATGGGGCCTGTAAGCGGCAGAGCTGGGATATGTCTGGGGCTGTGTGACTTCAAAACCAGGACTCTGTGTAATTGTATCACAGTAATCTTTTGGATGTATTGATCTGATAATGATTGTTTCTAAAAAGATGACATAATCATAAATATTTGTGTTGTTTTTTACAGACTATGATCTTTTTAAAAAGAAGCTATACAAATCATCATAGAGCATTCCAGTCCTCTGTGCTTCTCCTAAGATGTGCAGCTCTTATGGGCTTGTCAATATGTGATGCATGAGAAAACAGATTTATTTTCTTTAAACTCCCAATAATTTAAAATGATTTTCAGTAATAATAATCAAATGAAGGAGCCTTATTCTCTTTGGTGTTTCCCAGAGGCTCTACTTCAAAAGAAAATTTTCTCATGTCTCATTTCAACATTTCGTTAACTATGAAGATATGCCAGCTCGTTGAATCAAATAAAAAATGTTACTGGATATTTAAGTGGTTTTGGTTTGCTATTCATAGTGCATTGGCATTATCTGTTAAGACTGAAAATATGCAATCCCCATGACCCAGCATTTCATTCTCACATTTCATTCTCTGGAAGAAATGCATGAGTATGTACACCAACAGGCATGACAAGAATGCTGTAGCAGTACTATTCATGCTGGCCCCAAATGTCTATCTACATAGGAATAGAAAAGTAAACCTTGGTATATCCATACAATGGCACATCAAGTCACCACTGAGCTTTAGCTCTGAGAAGTATATTCATGCAACACCCATGGAGAGGGTGCTGCTGGAGAGCAATTTGCCCACCCTACATGTTGACAAGTGTCAGGGCTGAATGGATCTCTCCTCATTTAAAGATCAGTAAATAGGAAAAACAATAAATAAACAAAAGCATCCACAACAAATCAACATAGGACCCATGTAAAGAACTTATAAAAGAAAATGTATGTTATCGGAAAACAATAAAAGCATATCTTAGGAAATATCTTACTGTAATAGGGAAGAGCTAGTTCTGACTCCATGTTGGATCTGTTTCTTTTACTTTAACCTTTGCTTTTCATTGCTTTTGTTACTAGAGTCACTGTCTATAACTGTAAGCTTAATGGCCTGCCACAGGGAACCCTGCTCCTCTGCCTGTTAAACTGCAGTGCCTTTGTTCAGCTCACAGAGAGACATTCTGACCCTGTCCACCTGTGAATGGCTGCAGAAAAGAAGAAATTAACACATCCCCTCCTCAATGCGGCCAAGCAAGGAGATATTTTGCAAGATAAATGGCCTTTTTACTTTACTTCCTCACCTCCTCCCCCTCTCTGTTCTATAAAAGAAACTGGCATCCAGACGTGGATAAGATGGTTATGGTGAGTCTTTAGTCTGTTATCTTCTTGGCCTGCTGGCTTTCAGAATAAAGTCACTATTCCTTGTCTCAACACCTCATCTCCTGATTTATTGGCCTGTCGCGCAGTGAGCAGAGTGAGCTTGGACTCGGTAACAAATTTGGCTTAGCCAGCCAGGAGCCTTGCTGATCGTGGCTAGCGGAGCAAGGCCCTAGCAGCTGCCAGGACCATTTGTCCTGTGGATCTTCCCTTCA
The DNA here is from genome assembly GCF_011762595.2 of Tursiops truncatus. Classification (NCBI taxonomy): domain Eukaryota; kingdom Metazoa; phylum Chordata; class Mammalia; order Artiodactyla; family Delphinidae; genus Tursiops; species Tursiops truncatus. The sequence continues at coordinate 78,430,527 of NC_047037.1, read as the reverse complement.
GAACTCCCTGAAGTGGCACCAGCTACCCCAGCACTTGGCAGTTGGTGCAAGGAAATGAAAAACTTCTATGAGTCGACAGACTCAATTCTGGAGGGTAAGTTGCTCAGGTGTGCACACCGGGACCATATTCCCCCCTCAATTTGGGCTTTTCCTTTATAAGACAAGCTAATTTGTTTGGTTGGGGTACCCTGTTGGAGAAGGGAATTGTTGGACTCTACCTGATTTGGGAACGGGTTCATTGGTTTTGGTTTTGTGTGCGTCAGTGTTGGAATTTGTGCTTTTTGTGTTGGAATTTGTTTGCATCTTTTGTGTTTTGGTGTCATCAAACTTATGAAAATGGGAAATAACTCCAACTATCCTGAAGAAGAGCCCTTTGGGGGTGTATATTAAATAAATGGGCAAAACATAGATGTGAACCTATGACCAAGAGAGACATGATATACTATTGTAATAGGGTGTGGACCCAATGTATGTTAAGTTCAGAAGAGCAATGGCCCCTGAATGACTCACTCAATTATTACACGATCTCACAATTAGAAGTGTTTTGCAAAAGGGCAAAGAAAAGAGATGAGATTCCATATGTAGCAGCATTTATGCTACTGCATCAGGAGGAAAAGGAGTCAGAGGGCTGCCACCTTATGGTGCAGTGGTCTGAAAGGAAACCCAAGGGGAAACCTGTTCTACAAGAAGAGGGAGGAAATGAGAGTGGGGACATGTTACTTCAAAATCTAAAGCCCCTCCGGCCTATCCAGCTCCCCCACTGGCCGAGCAGGCTGCACCGGCAGTTGTTTCAACTGCCCCCCATGCCACCAACATATTCACTCCTTTCACCACCTCCTGTTTCTCCTACCCATGGGGATCGAATAGAAGTTTCTATATTAACCCCTGGAGCATAGGGACGTAGTTTAGTATTACCATCTAAGACCCGACAGGGCACCCAATTTGGACTGGGAGCCACTTCCACAGCAGGGCAATTTCCCTTGCGCTGATATCCTGTAAGAGGCCAGGAGACTCCTTTAGACTTGAGGCATCTGATTCTAATTTCCCCACAGGAGCCCTGGGTAACTCTGACAGTAGGGAACAAGTTGATTGACTTTCTAATAGATACGGTGCCACATTTTATGTGGTAAACACCAAGGTGGCACAGAAAACATCTCAGTCTATCCCGGTCACAGGAATTTCTGGAGAAGTACAAAACCATTCATTCTTACAACCTCTTAGAATGCCAACTAGGGAACCTCACCCTGAAACATAGCTTCTTATATATGCCAGAGTATCCAACCCCCCTTTTTGGGGACAAGTCTTCTTTGTAAATTAAATGCTCAAGTAACTTTTTCACCAGAACAGCTTGACATCAGGGCCCCACCAGAGCACTCTTTAAGCCTACAAATGGCACTCATGGAAACCCCAGAGAAGGAAACAAAGTCATCCTAGGAGAAACTTGCCTGTATCTTTGAGATTCAAATGTCCTATCTGGTTTTCTCAAGAACTCTCATCTCTGCCATCTTTTTGAAATGCAAATTTTGAAAAGAGGGTAAAGTAATTTAGAACTTGACTTGTTTTCCCTAACTATAAGGAAAAGGGGTTGAGCCATTTAGACAAGTGAGCTTGATTTGTTCCATCTGCCAGAAACCCAATTTTAATCCAACCTCTTGTAAACTGATGGGTTTTACATTGCTGTACCTGACTCAGGGCTGAAATTCTGAAAGGAGAACTATGAGGTCTCTCTGTTTGTTTATGTCTTTGTCTTTGGATAACATTGCTGAGGTTAATCTGTAAATGAGCTCTATTTAATTGGCTTAAAGAAAAGTAAGCGCTTACAAACTAAACAATTCTAAATACAAGAGAAATTAAGCTAAATGAGTTTCAGGTTCTCTTGAACTGGGAAATATTTAGTATTAAATTAATACCTCGGGGGCTTCCCTGGTGGCGCAGTGGTTGAGTGCTAATGCAGGGAACATGGGTTCGAGCCCTGGTCTGGGAGGATACCAAATGCCATGGAGCAACTAGGCCCGTGAGCCACAACTACTGAGCCTGCACGTCTGGAGCCTGTGCTCCGCAACAAGAGAGGCCGTGATAGTGAGAGGCCCACGCACCGCGATGAAGAGTGGCCCCCGCTTGCCACAACTAGAGAAAGCCCTCGCACAGAAACGAAGACCCAACACAGCAAAAATAAATTAATTAATTAATTAATAAACTCCTACCCCCAACATCTTCTTTAAAAAAAAAATTAATACCTGGTATTAATGTTTAAGTTTGTTGATCTAATTAATATAGACATGTCTTTAGAGTCATCAACATTAAGTATAATACTTTTTTATTTTTTTGTATTTTTTTTTTGCGGTACGCGGGCCTCTCACTGTTGTGGCCTCTCCCGTTGCGGAGCACAGGCTCGGGACGCGCAGGCTCAGCGGCCGTGGCTCACGGGCCTAGCCGCTCCGCGGCACGTGGGATCTTCCCGGACCAGGGCACGAACCCGTGTCCCCTGCATTGGCAGGCGGACTCTCAACCACTGTGCCACCAGAGAAGCCCCAAGTATAATACTTCTACTGCACCTAGGTTTAATAGAAGTTAAATAAAACCTTGTTATATCTGTTGCAAACTTGTCAGCATGAAAAATAACTTGACATGATGAAATTTTAAAGTAAATGTAAATAAGAGCTTCTAGGTAAACTCTATAGGAATAATTACATTCTGAAAATTATCTAAAATAGCTTCTCCAGATTTTGGTAACTATTACTTGCCTCTTGGTTTTCACCAGAAATTAAGCTTTTTGAGAGTCGGGATTCTAATTTAAATATGTAATTAAAGCTACTGAAAATAATAAAACATTTCATTATACAGGAGGAAAGAGCAAAATATGTTTTGAGTAAAAGGAATTTTATGCATGGTCAGGCTGAGATTAAACTTAACTGAGTAAATGAATTTTTAAAAGCTGGTGCAAATCTTGAATCTGGCTTTTCTGTTAACAGGACAAGTTTTCTTAAAATGTCGAACTGCCTTTGATAACAGATTCTTAAGTTTCTTTACCTTTTAAGTGATCAGTTCTGTATTTACCTTTAGAATCTTTTATTGTTACTTTGGTTAATGAATAACAATTGTTTCATAGTGACCTGTGATCCTATCTGACTGAGTGTTCTAGACGCTCTAGTTTTTTGACAAAACTTCCTAAATCAAATTCTAATGAAGTCCTTTTGGACTCTAGCTAACTTTGGGATTCTTAAAAGGGCTCCTGAAGCATCCCAAAGCAAGATAGGTTCATTTGGTATGTTAAATTACACGGGAAGTATTTTCAAATGAGTAATACGTCTTCTTAGGTTATACTGTATGGTAAATGTTACTAATATAGACATTCTAGAGATTATATAAAGTTTCTGAAATTTGATATGTCCTGGTATAATGTTATAATTTTAATTGTTATCTTAAAATATTGTATGTCACAACAACTTGGATAAACTTCTTTGTCAAGAAGAACTGTAATCAGATCTTTAACCTTGCCTTTTTAAGACCTTCATCATTCATAGGCAGCTAAGGTAATACTTTGCAAAACTGCCATATCTTCAAGGAGATTCATAAAAAAGAAACTTTTTAACAACTATAAGTTTCTGATAGCCTTTAGATAATACCACTGGACTGGGTAACAAATGACAAAACTAATGGGAAACCTGATTACTTCATCCAGATAAACAGGAATTAATTACATGGGACTGAATGAACTGATGAATATGGTTTATGACTTTGGGAAATATACTAGCTTTAATCTTTGTTTTCCAGAAAAACCTTTTTTTTCTCTTATGCTGTGACCTAAGACAAGTTGATAAAGTATGTCTTTGTGAACAAAGATGAAACATTTATCTTTTTCTCTCTACTTGATCCTGACAGAATTTGGCCTCTCCAGCTGGCTCTCCTGTGGACTTGATATTTTATTGCAGCTGGATTACAACTAGTTATGCTAATCATTGCTTTAATTTGTTCTTTGTTTCCAAACTGTTTGTGCTTTGTGTCTCCCTGCTGCCCTATAACTTTGTCCGTGTTACTAGCTGTATTACTTTTATCCTGTCTATTTTATAAGATTGTTGTCTATTACAATACCTAGTGTGTAACTAGGCCTCCAACAAAATAGATGATGGTTAACATCTTGAGGAAATAGATCACATTTATAACATAAAATAATTGTAATAGTGTGATTCTAGGTATGGGAAGAAGCAACAAGGGAAAATGTCTCCTGGATCATAATTAGAGAGAGGATCCAGAGAATCTAATTATCAGTAGGGCCTAATCCAAAAATTAGCACCTGGAGTGGCATATCAAGAATTTTCGTCTGATCTGGGATGAGCCTCCTAGCGCCGTGGGACAAATTTGATCATGAAATGTCTCCAAAACGTTGGTCAAATTCCTGACCAAGAGGGGAGGATTTGAGAAATGGAATATTTCCTGCCACATCAGTCATCGGGGATTGCAGCCCTCCAATGTGAGCTGGTGAACCCTGAGGGAACTCAGGAAGGAAAAGAATACCTGCCATGTAGCAGCCATCAGACTGCAGCCACTCCCTATGGTGAGCCCTAAGGAAACTCAGGATGTGAAAAAGCAGGATACAGGCCCCAGACAGCTGTGGTGCCTATCAAAGGAATGATTTCAGTGAACCCAGACTCTTGCATCTTCCCATACACAGAAAAGCGCAAATTCCTTAACTTGAGATGTTGCCTCCCGGGTTTGAACTCCTAAAAAACTTCCCGCTGAATAAAACGTAACTCTCAACTTTTAGGTTGTGAATATTTTTTAAGTCTCTAGGTGTAAAGTAGACACTTTCCAAAGAGGAACAAAAGAAGACAAATCTCAACATTTGGAACACTGGCACCGCCGGTGGACACTGATGAAGCAGTTAGGATGGTTGTCACCCCTTTTCCCATAATACTGTGGAATGGACACTGACAGTGGGGAACTGTAACAGGAAAGAGCCAATTTTGACTCCATGCTGGATCTGTTTCTTTGACTTTAACCTTTGCTTTTTGTAACTTTTGTTATAATCATACATAATGGTCCCTCTGCCTGAATGTTAAACTAAAGTGCCTTTGTTCAGCTCACTGGGAGACAATCTCACCCTGCCCACCTGTGAATGACTGCAGAAAAGAAGAAATTAATACATCCCCTCCCCGATGCTGGCCAAGCCAGGCAAAACTAACGGCCTTTTTACTTTACTTCCTCACCTCCTCCCCATCTCTGTTCTATAAAAGAAACTGGCATCCAGACCCCCATAAGATGGTTATTTTGAGACTTTAGTCTGCCATCTTCTCCATCTGCCAGCTTTGCTTTCCGAATAAAGTAACTATTCCTTGTCTCAACACCTCGTCTCCTGATTTACTGGCCTGTCGTGTGGCGGGCAGAGTGAGCTTGGACGTGGTAACAACATTACTATAGGAAACAACCTTTAGAAACTGCTTGGTATTTTTAATAAGAGGCAAAAAGAAATGGCCTCTTAGAAAACTGAAGCAGGGAATCATAAGAACAGACAGAGGTTAGCCCTGGATGACCAATCCTACAAGCAGTTGGAATTCTTAGACGAAACAAAAACAAATAAAATAGAAACAATAATCAAAGTTATAACAAAAAATTTCCTGAGCTGAAAAAATACCTGATCATACAAACTTGAAAGGTTTTACCTTATCCTAGGAAAACTAGGATTGGGGCAACGTTTTTGTTTTTTTGTTTTGTTTGCCTTGAGGATCACTGATCGACAGAAAAGTACTGCACAAGTAAGAGGCAATTGAATTTTATTTTGTTCCTTTAAAATTGCTAACCTTAACTAGGTAGAGGTTATATTATTCACTTGTGAAATGGAAAATCGGGAACACAAAATGAGAAGACATGGGTTAGGGATGATGGGGTGGTGGGAGGTGGGAGGAAGGGAACAGCAGGGAACAGGAGACTTTTTCTGTAAAGAGCCAGATAGTAACCATTTTAGACTGCAGGGAAGATGGTCTCTGTTGCAACTACTCAACTCTGCCATTTTAGGGTGAAAGCAGCAATGGATAACACATAAATGAATGAATGTGGCTGTGTTCCAAAAAAACTTCAGGTACAAAAACTGGTAGCAGGCCAGATTTGGTCCATGGGCCATAGTTTGCCCACCCCTGCTATAAAGCAGTGAACTAAAGTTAAAATCAATACCTACTTTAATAAAGGATTTAAAGCAGCTTCTAATAAAGAACATATAATGAAACTTACAACAGAATATTTTCTAAAAAACCTTTATCCTTGTATCGTCTTCTAAAATTAAGCTTTGTGTTTAGGCAAAAAGAACACTATAACGTATTACAAAATTCTCATTAGCTAATTGAAGTTTACCAAGAAAGGAAAACTTTTTCCTGATACTGGCAGCCCTCTGCTTATAATGACTTGAGTTGAAACACCCCAACTTTAATAAGTCTTTGCTCTTGAAAAGAAAACATCCTGAGTGATGAGCAAAACTTGTGTTTAAAGCCACGTGATCATGACAACTGGGGCCATGTAGTGGGTTCGGGTTGCTACAGTAGTACAGTCGTAGCAATGCACAGTCACAAAAAACTGATTTCTGAGGCGCGAAAAGTTTTTTGCATGCATGCATAATTAGTCACAGTGGATCCTTGTGCTTCTTGACAAAGGCACTGCCTCTCTTCAAAATGCTTAAGAACAGACAAGGTAAAATCCAAGGAAGAAGTTTGTAGTGTGACTAAAGGTTCGCTTTGGGATGAGAAACTGCTGGCACAAAATTGTTGGAGAGTCCAAACTCCTGAAGCACAGAGCTCCCAGACAAGTTAAAGTCTGAGTATATGTTAGTTCAGGGGGAGCTCCCACTACTGGCTCTCATCCCCCCTCCTCAATTCTAGATTATGGTACACACTTGGGAGGAGAGTTGCATCTACTAGGAAGACTTGGAATACTTTTATGCAGCAACCATACATGGAAAGTAGCCCAGTGGGTTTCAATCTCTAACCAATCAGATGAGTTTCTCCATCTTACCTGGAGAAGAGTAAGAGAGAGAGAAAATATGGATATGCTGTCATAAGTGAAGAAGTGAGAGGAATGAGTGCCCCATGTTCTGCAGAATCTAAGTGTTGATAATAAGGGGTCCCTCGCTACCAGACATCACAGAAGTTAGAAGGAAGCCATAAGTATCATGAAGAAGAATTTCCCAGAAAACTTAAAAAAACACTGAAGAAGGAGGTATCTTTATTGTAGGTGTCAAATGTTAAGAAAACTGGAAGCGGGGACCACGGTGGTTCTCAACCATGGCTGCATGTTAAAATCATCTGAGTACTTTGAAAAAGTGGCTCTTCAGCCTCTGTCTAGACCAATCAAGACAGATCTTTAGAAGAGGAGCAAAGCAAGGGTATTTTTTCCAAGTGATCTAATGTGCGTTCAAGTTTTAGAATTGAAGACTTTCCCAAGGAAACTGTCCCTCCCCAAGCATTTACCATTCAGAGAGATTTACCATGGAAGACATGTCTTCAATACAGGTTTCAATGGTATTTTATTTCTAAACCCTCAAGGATTCCAAAGGAAAAAATGTGGGAGCAAACACTGATACTGGGCACAATCATAACACCTGAACTTCCTCTGCCATGGCACATAACACACTTGATCCTAAATGCTTATGGAGTCACCTCTTTCACCAGTTGGCCTCTTAGGTCTGAAGGGAGGGCAGGAGCTGCATCTCCTGAGTTCATTTGTTTATATCCTGGTGCCTGGCACAGTCTCTGGCACATGGTAATCTCTCAATAAGTATTTATTCAATGAAGTTCTACATACCTAACGTTTGTAGAAGCAAATATTTGTGTGGTTTTGGAAAACATTTATGATGTCTTGGTATTTTATATTATAAAATGAGTTAAGAACGTAGTTCTAATTTATAACATTAATTTGTAGTAAATAATATTTAACTTTTTATGATTCAACTGGTGAATGTTATCAAGGAACCAAGTAAGTCATAAAGGGAGTAAGGGCCTTCTGTATCTTGAAAGGGACTTATTCCATTTATCGCTGCACAAACAACATTCAACAACTTAAGAAACCTCCAATGGAGGACTTAGAAAAGATGCAGAAATGTTCTCCTCACTGTTTTTTATTTTAAATAAAGGTTAAAGGACTTCCCTGCTGGCACAGTGGTTAAGAAGCCACCTGCCAGTGCAGGAGACATGGGTTTGAGCCCTAGTCCAGGAAGATCCCACATGCCACAGAGCAACTAAGCCAGTGTGCCACAACTACTGAGCCTGCACTCTAGAGCCCGTGAGCCGCAACTACTAAAGCCCACACACCTAGAGCCCATGCTCTGCAACAAGAGAAGCCACCACAGTGAGAAGCCTGTGCACCACAACGAAGGGCAGCCCCCACTTGCCGCAACTAGAGAAAGCCCACGCGCAGAAGTGAAGACCCAATGCAGCCAAAAATAAATAAATTAATTTTTTTTAAGTTTAAAAAAAGAAAGAAAATAGCACACCTAAACTCAGCTATAGCATGCATTAAATATAAGTGGATTAAGCACTCCAAATAAAAGGCACAGATTGTCAAAATGGATTTTTTTTAAAAAAAATGCAAAACCCAACTATACGATACTTGCAAAAGTCCTTTAAATATAAAAAGAGAAATAATCAGAGTAAACAGATGGAAGAAGTACGCCAGGAAAATATTTAACACAAGGAAACTAGAGTGGCTCTTTCATTATATCTGGCAAAGGAAGCTTCAAGGCAAGGAGTATTACCAGAGATTAAAAAGGACATTTTATATTGATAAAAGGATCAATTCATCAAGAAAACTAAACAATCTTAATTATTTATGCTCCTAATAACTGAGCTTCAAAATTCATGAAGCAAAGCTGACATAACTAAAGAGACAAATCTAAAATCATAGTTGGGGATTTAACAGCTTCTTCTCAATAGATGACAGAACAATTAGACAAGGAATCAGTAAAATTATAAAAGATTTGAAAAACACTATCCACCACCTTGATCTAATACTAATTAGAACACTACACCAACCACTGTAGGACATATGCTTTCAAATGTACATGTGACATTTACCAATATGGGCCATATCCTGGGCCATAAAACAATTCTCAATAAATGTCCAAAGACTGAAACCTTATGGAATACGTTCTCTGGCCACAGAAATAATTAAATTAGAAATCAGGAGCAAAAAAAAAAAAAAAAAAATTTAAAAATCCCCCAAACATTTGGAGGTTAAAGAGTACATTTATGAATAACCTTTGGTTCAAAGAAAAACTCACACTGGAAATGAGAAAATACTTTGACCTTAACGACTGAGAAAATACAACTTTGAATTTTATGGGCTGCAGCTAAAACAGTGCTTAGAGAGAAATGTACAACTTTATTTACTCATATTAGAAAAGAAGTTTAAAATCAATTATCTAATTTCCCACCTAGGGAAGACACAAAAAGAAAAGTAAATCCAAACTAAGTCGTAAGAGGGATATTTTGATAAGAACAGAAATCAATGAAACAGAAAACCTAGAAACAATAAAGATAAGTAATAAAATCAAATTTTCATTCCATAAAAAGATTATTAATAAAATGAATAAACTCCTGGCAATACTTATTCTAAAATGAGATAATACAAATTATCAATGTCAAGAATGAGAGGAAGGGACTTGAATCAAGAAGACGGAGTAAGAGGACACAGAACTCACCTCCCCCACAAACACATCAAAAATACATCTACATGTGGAAAAATCTGAAAGCTAAGTGGAGATAGCAGAAAGACTCCTGTACAACCAAGGCTGAAAGAAAGATACATCCAGAATCAGGAATGGAAGACAAGTGATCAGGTCAGGATCTGTGCCCGTGGGAGGGATCTCAGAGGAAAAGGGAGACTACATGGGGGAGATCTTCCCTAGGGAGTGAGCAGTTGAGCCACATATTGAGTTCTCCAGCATTGGGGTCTGACAAAGGGAAAAGGAATCCCATTGGCTAGAGGGCCAGTGAGACCAACAGGAGGGCTCTGGAACACCTGGACTCTACCCATGAGGAGTGAGGGAATTCTTGCTTGCTCACAAAGCAGGGCAGAAAGAGCAGATTGAAACCATGAGGCTGGCTGACTGGTTTCCCATGACAGCACTAGAGCACATCGCAGCCTGAACTGAGTGAACGCTCCAGCACCCTTTGCCTCACATTGCAGCTCCACACTGGAGGGAGGGGCTGCCATGACCATGGGATACTGTAGTAGCTTGAACCCTAAGCAGCATCTGAGCTGAGAGGGGAAGCCATTACTGGCAATAGTACAGGCAGTGAGTGCTCCCATTTCTCTGCACCCTCTCCAGCATTTATTGTTTGTAGATTTTTTGATGATGGCCATTCTGACCGGTGTGAGGTGATACCTCATTGTAGTTTTGACTTGCATTTCTCTAATAATTAGTGATGCCGAGCATCTTTTCATGTGCCTCTTGGCCATCTGTATGTCTTCTTTGGTGAAATGTCTATTTAGGTCTTCCGCCCGTTATTCAAAAAGACACATGTACCCCAATGTTCACTGCAGCACTACTTACAATAGCCAGGACATGGAAACAACCTAAATGTTCATCAACAGATGAATGGATAAAAGAAGATGTGGTACATACATATAATGGAATATTAGTCAACCATAAAAAGAAATGAAATTGGGTCATTTGTAGAGATGTGGATGGACCTAGAGTCTGTCATACAGAGAAAAGTAAGTCAGAAAGAGAAAAACAAATATTGTATATTAACGCATATATGTGCAATCGAGAAAAATGGTACAGATGAACCTATCTGCAGGGCAGGAATAGAGACACATGTAGAGAGTGGACATGTGGACACAGCGGGGACGGGGAGGGTGGGATGAACTGGGAGATTACGTTTGACATAAATACACTACCATGTGTAAAATAGATAGCTAGAGGGAACCTGCTGTATAGCACAGGGAGCTCCGCTCGGTGCTCTGTGATGACCTAGATGGGTGGGATGGGGGAGTAGGGAGGTCCAAGAGGGAAGGGATATATGTATACATATAGCTGATTCACTTCACTATACAGCAGAAACTAACACAGCATTGTAAAACAATTATACTCCAATAAAATAAAAATAGTACAGGCAGTGCATCAGAGGCAGACCAGATCTCTGACAGTGGCCAGATGACCACACCCTGTCAGCTGATCCTTGTCAAATACCCATATCTGCCCCTCTTGCTCCAGCACTGTTCCCCTATGGGGCTGAGGGTGCTGGTGCTGGGAGGGGGAAGAGCACATAACATACTTAAAGGAAACTGAACCTGCTCAGACCTGAACCTCAGGGCTTTTTCTCCAACATCTTGGGACCTGACCCTGCCCTGAATAGGGGAGTGACAGTCACTGAGCAGAGAGAAAGTCTCATCTCACACTTGTTACTGTCCTAGCCCCTCCTCCAGCTCCACCTCCTACCAAGGTTATAACTACCAGCACAGCCTGAGGAAAGGCATGACTTGTGTTCAAATCAAATCTGGCTCTCCCACAAAAGCCACTGAGCACACACAGGTTGTATAGGGATGCTCCCACATAAGGACACCCCTTCAAGATCACAATAGGTAACTTACACAAATTTCAGAGACAGAGAAACATAAGAAAAATGAGAAGACAGAGGAATTTATCTCAATTGAAGGAGCAAGGGGAAACCCCTGAAATAAACAACTAATGAAACAGAAATAAACAATTTACTAAATATATTTTTTATCTAGATAAAGAATTCAATGCATTAGTAAATAAGAATGATAACTGAATTAGGGAAAAGAATAGATGAGCACAGTGAGAATATTGATGAGGAATTAGAAAATATAAAAAAGATCCAGTCAGAACTGAATTATACAATAACTGAAATGAAAAACACACTAGAAGGAATGAGTAGCAGACTAGGTATTACAGAACTCATAAGTGATCTGGAAAAAATAATGGAAATCACCCAATCAGAATGGCAAAAAGAAAAACAAATTTTAAAAAATGAAACCAGTTTAAGGGATTTCTGGATAACACCAAGTGTACCAATATTTGCAATAAAGGGGTCCAGAAAGAGAAGAGAGAGGAAAAGGGGTGAAAATGTATACAATGAAATTATGACTGAAAAATTCCCAAGCCTGAAGAAGGAAATGGATATGTAGATACAGGAAGCACAGAGGCTCCCAAAGAGATGAACCCAAACAGACCCACACCAAGACACACCATAATTAAAAGACATAGCATAATTAAAATGGCAAAAGTTAAACAGAATTCTAAAGGCAGCAGGAGAAAAACAGTCATATACAAAGGAACTCTCATAAAGCTATCAGCTGATTTTTCTGCAGAAATGTTGTAGGCTGGAAAGGAGTGGCATGACATACTTAAAGTGCTGAAAGGGAAAATCTGCAACATAGGACACTCTATTCAGCAAATTACCATTTAGAATTGAAGGAGGGATAAAAAACTTTTCAGACAAGCAAAAGCTAGAAGAGTTCATCAATATCAGACCAACTCTAGAAGAAATGTTAAAGGGTCTTCTCTAAGTGGAAAGGAGAAGTCTATAACAAGAAGAAAATATCTATAGGAAAGGGAAAATCCCACTAGTAAAAGCAAATATAAAGGGAAGTCTGATCATCAACCACTTAAGCTAGCATGAATAGTAAAAGACAAAAAAATTGTAAAATTAAGTATAACTACAATAATCAATAAAGGAATAAACATGAAGATGTAAAATATGACATCAAAAACACTAAGTATGGGGGAAGGGGGTAAAAAAGGTACATCTTTTAGAATGTTTGAACTTAAAGGACTACCTGTTTCAAGTTATAGGTCAACATATATGAACCCCATAGTAACCACAAATCAGAAGCCTACGATAGATACACCAAAACAGAGGAAAGGAACACAAACAAGCATACCACTAAAAACAAAACATCAAACTACAAGGGAGGAAACTAAACGAAGAAGAAAAGAGAAGAATTACAAAAACAACCAGAAAACAAGTAACAAAATGGTAGTAAGTACAAACTTATCAATGATTACTTTAAACGTAAATGGACTAAATGCTCCAATCAAAAGATACAGGGTGGCTGATTGGATAAAAACACAAGACTCATCTATATTCTGCTTACAAAAGACTCACTTCAGAACTAAAGACACACATAGACTGAAAATGAAGGGATGGAAAAATATTTCATGCAAATGGAAATGACAGGAAGTTGGGAGTAACAATACTCTTTATTAGACAAAATAGACTGTAAAACAGTCTATAACAAAAGACAAAGAAGTGCACTATATAGTGATAAAGGGATCAATACAAGAAGAGGATATTACACTCATTAACATAGATGCACCTAATACAGGAGCACCTAAATATATAGAGCAAATATTGACAGACACAATGGGAGAAATTGACAACAATACAATAATACTAGGGGACTTTAACAGAGCACATACATCAATGGATATATTATCCAGACAGAAGTGGTCTTAAATGACACAATAGAACAGTTGAACTTAATAGATATGTGCAGGACATTCCATCCCAAACCAGCAGAATACACATTATTTTCAAGTGCACATGGAACATTCCCCAGAACAGATCACATGCTAGGACACAAGTTTCAACAAATTTAAGATGATAGAAATTATATCAAGCATGTTTTCTAACGACAATGGTATGAAACTCGAAACTAATTACAGAAAGAAAAATGGGAAAAGTGCAAACACATGGAGACATACTACTAAACAATGGGTCAATAAAGAAATCACAGAGGAAATTAGAAAATACCTTGACAAATGAAAATGGAAACACAACCTTCCAACAATCTATGGGATGCAGCAAAAGCAGTTCTAAGAGAGAAGGTTATAGCAATATCATAGCCTTCCTCTAGAAACAAGAAAAACCTCAAATAAACAACCTAACCTTCCATCTAAAGAAATTAGAAAAAGAACAAAGCCCAAAGTCAGCAGAAGGAAGGAAACAATAAAGATCAGAGAAGAAATATATAAAACACAGATCAAAACCAAAAAAAGAAAAAACAGAAAAGATTAATGAAATCAAGAGCTGGTTCTTTGAAAAGATAAACAAAATTGATAAACCTTTAGCCAGTATCATCAAGAAGAAAAGAGAGACGGACCAAATCAACAAAACAGGAAATGACAGAGTTATCAAAATAAGAAATAACAACCAGTATCACAGAGATACAAAAAATCGTAAGAGAAGGGACTTCCCTGGTAGTCCAGTGGTAAAGAATCTGCCTTCCAATGCAGGGATGCAGGTTCAAGCCTTGGTTGGGAAACTAAGGTCCCACATGCCATGGGGCAACTAAGTCCATGTGCCGCAACTACTGAGCTAGCATGCCTTAACGAGAGAGAGGCATGCCACAAACTACAGAGCCCACATGTTCTGGAGCCTGTGCGCCACGACCAGAGAGAGAAAAAACCCTCACGCCACAACTAGAGAAAAGCCCGTGCACCGCAACTAGAAAGAAGCCTGCATGCCACAACGAAGAAGCTGCGCACCACAAAGAAAGATCCCACCTGCCTCAGTGAAGATCCTGCGTGCCACAACTAAGACTTGATGCAGCCAAAAAAATAAAGAAAAATTTTTTAAAAATAAGAGAATACTACGAACAGTTATACACCAACATATTTGACAACCTAGAAGAAACGGACAAATTTCTAGAAACTTACAAACTTCCAAGACTGAATCAGGAAGAAACAGACAATCTGAACACACCAATCACTAATAGTAAAATGGAATTTGTAATAAAAATATCCCAGCAAACAAAAGTCTAAGACCAGAGAGCTTCACGGGGGAATTTTACCAAACATATAAAGAAGAGCTAATAGCTATACCTCTCAAACTATTCCAAAATATTGAAGGGATGGAACACTCCCAAATTGATTCTATGAGGCTACCATTACCCTGATACCAACACCAAAGATACCACAAAAAAGAAAATTACAGGCCAATATCTTTTATGAATATAGATGCAAAAATCCTGAACAATATATTAGCAAACTGAACCTAAAAGTATATAAAAAGGATTACAAACCATAATCAAGTGGGATTTATCCCAGGGATGCAAGAACAGTTCAATATTCACAAATTAATCAATGTGATACACCACATTAACAAGTGGAAGGGAAAAAAATCACATGATTATCACAATAGACAGAGAAAAGCATTTGACAAAATTCAACATCAATTCATGATAAAAACTCTCATCAAAGTGGGTATAGAGGGAACAAATCTCAACATAATAAAGGCCATCTATGACAAACCCATAGCTAACATCATATTCAACGGTGAAAAACTGAAAACTTTTCCTTTAAATTCAGGAACAAGACAAGGATGCCCACTCTTGCCACATATATTTAACATAATATTGGAAGTTCTAACAAAAGCAATTAGACAAGAAAAAGGAAAAAAGGCATCGAAATTGGAAGGAAAGAAGTAAAACTGTCACTATTTGCACATGACATGATATATACAAAACCCTAAAGTCTCCACCAAAAACTATTAGAACTAATAAATTAATTCAGTAAATTTGCCAGACACAAGATTAATATATAGAAATATGTTGCTTTTGTGTACACAAATAATTACTATCAGAAAGAAAAATTAAGGAAACAATCAGGGAAGTTTATTTCTAGGTACTTTATTCTTTTTGGTGTGATTGTAAATGTGATTCCATTTACAATCACACCAAAAAGAATAAAATACCTAGAAATAAACTTCACCTAAGAGATGAAACACCTATATTCTGAAAACTATAATATATTGATGAAGGAATTTGAAAATGACATAAAGAAATGGAAAGATGGCCTGTGTTCTTGGATTAGGAGAATTAATATTGTTTAAAAGACCATACTACCCAAGCAATCTACAAAATTAATACAACCACTATCAAAACACTCATGACATTTTTCACACAACTGGAACAAATAATCCTAAAATTTGGGGCTTCCTTGGTGGCACAGTGATTAAGAATTCACCTGCCAATGCAGGGGGCACAGGTTCAGGTCCTGGTCCAAGAAGATCCCACATGCCATGAAGCAACTAAGCCTGTGCACCACAACTACTGAACCTGCACTCTAGAGCCCGTGCACCACAACTACTGAGCCCGTGTGCCAAAAATACTGAAGCCCACGCACCTAGAGCCCATGCTCCACAACAAGAGAAGCCACCGCAATGAGAAGCCCATGCACCGCAACAAAGAGTAGCCCATGCTCACCGCAACTAGAGAAAGCCTGCATGCAGTGAAGACCCAACACAGCCAAAAAATCAAAATAAATAAATAAATAAAGTAATAATAATCTTAAAATGTATATGGAACCACAAAAGACCCCAAATTGCAAATGTAATCCTGAGAACAAAGAACAAAGCTGGAGGTATAACTCTTCCAGACTTCAGACTATACTACAAAGCTACAGTAATCAAAACAGCATGGTACTGGCATAAAAACAGACACATAGATCAATGGAACATCATAGAGAGCTCAGAAATAAACCCACACATCTATGGTCAATTAATGTAGGACAAAGGAGGTAAGAATATACAATGGAGAAAACACAGTCTCTTCAACAAGTTGGGCTGGGAAAACTGGACAGCTACACGTAAAACAATGTAATTAGAACATTACCTCACGCCATATACAAAAATAAACTCAAGGGCTCCCCTGGTGGCGCAGTGGTTGAGAATCCGCCTGCCGATGCAGGGGACATGGGTTCATGCCCCGGTCCGGGAAGATCCCACATGCTGCAGAGTGGCTGGGCCCGTGAGCCATGGCCGCTGAGCCTGCGTGTCCAGACCCTGTATTCTGCAACGGGAGAGGCTGCAGCAGTAAGAGGCCCACGTACCACACACACACACACACACACACACACACACACAACAACTCAAAATGGCTGAAAGGCCTAAATGTAAGACCTGAAACAATAAAACTCCTAGAAGAGAACATTGATGGAAAACTCTTTGACATAAACTGTAGTAATATTTTTTTGGATCAGTCTCCTAAGGCAAAAGAAAAAAAAGCAAAAGTAGACAAATGGGAACTAACTAAACTTAAGAGTTTTGCACAGCAAAAGAAACCACTGACAAAATGAAAAGACAACCTACAAGCAAAGAAAATATTTGCATATGATATAACAGATAAATGGTTAATGTCCAAAATTTAGAAACATCTCATAAAACTCAATATCAAAAAACCAAGAACCCAATTATAAAATGGGCAGAGGGACTTCCCTGGTGGCACAGTGGTTAAGAACCTGCCTGCCAATGCAGAGGACACGGGTTTGAGCCCTGGTCCCGGAGGATCCCACATGCCGCAGAGCAACTAAGCCCGTGTGCCACAACTACTAAGACTGCGCTCTGAGAAGCCCACGCACTGCAATGAAGAGTAGCACCTGCTCTCTGCAACTAGAGAACACCCACACGCAGCAATGAAGAATCAACACAGCCAATAAATAAATCAATAAATAATTTAAAAATAATAATAATAAAAACACTTGGAGAAAGAAAAAAAAAGGGCAGAAAACCTGAATGGACATTTTTCCAAAGAAGATATTCAGATGGCCAACAGGCACATGAAAAAAATGCTCAATATCACTAATCATCAGAGAAATACAAATCAAAAACAGAATGAGGTATTACCTACACCTGTCTAAAATGGCTATCATCAAAAAGTTTACAACTAACAAACATTGGTTAGGATGTGCAGAAAAGGGAACTCTAGTATACTGTTGGTGAGATTTTAAATTGGTATAGCCACTATGGAAAACGATATGTAGGTTCCTTAAAAATCAAAAAGCAGCACTACCTCATGATCCAGCAAATCCACTGCTGGGTATATACTCAGAGAAAATGAAAACGCTAATTCAAAAATATACATGCACCCCAATATTCACAGCAGCATTATTTACAATAGCCAAGATATGGAAAAAACCTAAATGTCCATCAACAGATGAATGGATAAATAAGGTGTGATACACACATACACACACACACACACACACACACACACACCAGGATATTACTCAGCCAAAACAAAAGAACTGCATTCTACCATTTGCAAAAACATGGATGGACCTAGAGAATATCATGCTTAGTTAAATAGAGAAAGACAAATACTCAACATTATCACTTATAAGTTAAATCTAGAAAATAAAACAAATGAATGTACATATAACAAAACAGAAACAGGCTCACAGATACAGAGAAGAAACTAGTGGTTACCAGTGGAGAGAGGGAATGGGGGCAGGGGCGAGATGGGGTATGGGATTAAGAGACACAAATTACTATGTTACAAAATAAGTAAGTAACAAGAATATATTGTACATCCCAGGAAAATATAGCCATTATTCTGTAATAACTTTAAATGGAGTATAATCTGTAAAAATACTGAATCACTATATTGTATACCTGAAACTAATGTAATATTGTAAATCAACTATATCTCAGTAAAAAAAAATCCTAATGTTACCATCCAGAAAAAAAAAAGAGACTAGGGGAAGGTATCACTACAATGAAGGAAAGAATGTCACTACAGATCTACAGATACACTACAGATACAGATACACTACAGATACAGGCATTAAAAGATTAATAAGGGAACATTTTGAGGACTTAGACAATAAATTTGATATTTTAGCTGGAATGGACAATGTCCTTGAAATATAGAATTTACCAAAACAGATACGAGAACAAATAGAAAATCTGAATAGCTCTATACCTATTAAGTAAAATGAATTCATTATCAAAAAACCTTCCACAAAGAAACCTCTAGGACCAAATGGTTTCAATGGTGAATTCATCAAATATTTAAAGATACCAATACCAATTTTACACAAATTCCTTCAGAAAATAAAGAGAAAACACTTAACTATCATGTTTTAAAAGGCCAATATAACCATGATACCAAAACCTGACAAAGAAAATAAATTTACAGATCTGTATTTCTCATTAATGTAGATGCAAAAGTCATTAACAAAATGTGACCAAATCAAATCCAGCACTACAAAAACAAACAAAAACCTGGACAATACATCAGGACCAAGTGGATTTATTCCAAAAATGCAAGGTTGGTTCAACATTCAAAAAATCAGTACAATTTACCATATTAATAGAGAAAAAGGAGATCATTATGATCTCCATAACTGAAGAAAAAATTCAACAAAATTCCACTGATTCATGATCAGAAATTCTCAAAAAAACTAGGAATAGAAAAAAATTTCCTCAATCTGACAAAAGCATCTATCAAAAACCTAAAGCTAGCATCACAGGCGATGGTGAAATAGTGGATGCCCCCCACCTCAAAACTGGCAACAAGTCAAGGACATACACCCCACCACACTTCTATTCAATTGTGTAGTAACGGTTCTAAATGGTTCAATAAGGCAAGAAAAAAGCATAAAGATTGGAAAGGAACAAGTAAAACTGTCATTATTTGCAGAAAACATGTTTTTTTTTAACATGGAAGAACCTAAGGAGTACTAAGGAGCAACTATTGGAGCTATTTAACAAAGTCACCAGACACAGGGCAATATACAGAGGAAGGAAAAATATATGTGTGTGTGTGTGTGTGTGTGTGTGTGTGTGTGTGTGTGTGTGTGTATTAGCAACAATTAGAAGATGAAAAATTTTGATTTATAATAACAGTATAAAAACCTAAATACTTAATAATAAATTTAACAAAAGATATGCAAGATCTCTGCACTGAAAATTACAAAACACTGTGAAAAAATAAGTGACCTAAATAAATAGAGAGATATACCACATTCACGTATTGGAGCACTCAACATTATGATGATGTTGATTCTCCCCAAACTGATCTATAGATTTAATGATAACAATCAAAATACCACAAGCATTTTAGTAACTTTGATAAGCTGATTTTGAATTTTATATGTAATGGACATAGGTCAATTTTAAGCAAAGTTGAATGGTCCACGCACCTGAATTCAAGACTTGCTATAAAGTTTCCATCAAAACACTGTGATATTGGCATAAGGATAGACAACTAGATAAATGTTACAGAATCGGGGGTCCAGGCTTAGGCCCAGGCATATATAGTTAAATGAGTTTTGACTAATGTGCCAGAGCTGTGTAACAGGGAAAGGATTGTCTTTTCAACAAATGATGCTGGAACTAGTGAATAAATGAAAGGGAGGAAAATGAATCTTAACACATGACACCAAACACAACTAATTTGAGATGGATCTCAGAATTAAGTTAAAAGCTTAAACTATAAACCTCTTAGAAGAAAACATAGGAGAATATCTTCATGATTTACCCGCACAGGAACCAAAAAGTACTAATCATAAGCTAAAAAACAAACTGATGGATGCCTACAGCTCCTTCTGGGGAGACGTCGTTCACCATTATGGCCAATGTGGATGCAAAGCCCAACACAAAAAGGTCTTGGGCTTGTGGACAAAAAAAAAATGTTGTCTGCCATTTTAGTAAACAAAGAATGCCACACAAGCCATCAGTCACTGCAGCTACCACCAACGGTGCACCCTGAGGGGCATTCAGGATGGAGAAAAATAGGCTATTGGTCCTAGATAGTTAAGATGCATGTCAGAGGAATAATCTCAATGAACCCAGACCCTTGCATCTTCCCATACACAGAAAGGCACTAAAATCATTAACTTGAAATGTCTGGATTTTTTTGTGATTTGCAGTAATCTCTTCATGTTCAACTACATTTTTTTTTTTTTTTTTTTCAGCAAAACCTCCTTTATATCCTGGCTCCTCCCTTACCTCTTTGGAAAGTTCCACAAAGCTATCTAAGAGGCTGTTTATACACTATAATCCTCAGTAATATCCTCGAATAAATCATAATTCTCAACTTTTAGGTTGTGCATTGTTTTTTTCAGTTGACAGACTTCTGGAATAGGCTTTTTTTGTTTTAGTGATCATTTCTCTCAAAAGGAAAGCCTCACTACAAGCTCCCTGTATCATCTCCTGTACAGAAAAAGGAACTGAGACAAACACAAAGAAGTTAAGAAGTGAGTCATCCACGAGCACTGATGTCAGCAAAATGGCAGAATGGGCGGCTCCAAACTCCTGTCCCTCCACACAAACACTGACAAACAAGCAGCACCTGTCAGAACCAACTTTGCCAGAACTCTGGAGAAGAGTCAGAAGTTTACGTCAACCAAGCAAATGCTGAATTAAGAAAAAGGCCACTTAAAAACGGTAGGAAAGCTCTGTGGCAGTTTTACTTTTCTTGCTACTTCCCCTCCCTGGCTCAGCAGCAGTCTTGAAATCAGCAGCCTGTATTCCCAGTGTGGCCCCCTGGTCCCTGGTTCTGGAGGGAACAGAGCAGACCTTATTCACTAATTATTGTGTCTGTCTGTCCTAACCTGTCTGGAGGCCAAATGAAGGACTGTGTAAAGTGCTGTCTCTGTTTTGATTCACTTGTAACCCACACGGGGAAGGGTGTGTGTGCGTGACAAGCACTGCTCAAGAACTCTGTAAGGCAAACAAAAAATCCGCAGCTTCCTGGGGACAAAAGATTCAGGTGGAGACATACAACAGACTGCCTGAGGCCTGGGAGGAAAAGCCAGGGAGAGATTCTTTGGGAAATAAGGACCGTTCAAAAGTGTAAAAGACTTGAGAAGACCCTAAGCTTTTATAGTTGGCTGCTCTCCGAAGTTCAGCGCAAGCAGGAAGTGAGGACTGAGGGAGAGTTGCAAACGGCTAGGTGTTAAAAGGAGTGCCCTAGGACAAGCCACTCCACAAAGAGTAGGAAAGGTGGGGGGTTTGTTTTGTTTTGTTTAGCTCCTGGATTTCAAGGAAATCTCTGTCAAACACTAACTGAATATAAGCTAAGCCTTCAACAATTAAGAAAAGCAAACCCAGGGGGACAGGAAGAATCTGGCTTCCAGAGTTAACACATTATAATATTTGAATGTCAAATTTTCAACAACAACAAAAAATCACAGAGCATACAAAGAAGCGGTAAAGTATGATCCATTCAAAGGAAAAAAGAAAGAATTGACAAAACTGTCCATGAGGAAGCTCAGATATTGAACTTACTAGACAAAAACTTTTAAAAAACTGTTTTAAATATACTCAAAGAATAAAAGAAAACCAAGGACAAGGACTAAAGGAAACTAACTACAGCTGTTGAGAGAAGGTCATTGTCATTAATATTGCCAGAAAGAGGCACTGTTGTGTTATCAGATTCCAGATTTTCACATTCTTTCCTCAATTCCTTTATCCCTCTTATATATTATAGTGATTTATTTAAAAATAAATTTAAAAGTCCAAATCATATCTTAGTTTTTAGGTAATTCCATATATATTTAATACCCAAGTATTTCTTTACTGTCAAAATATAATTTATCTCTATCATGACTTTTGCCATCATTGTGTACGTAAGTTTTAAAAAATTAAAATTTAAGATTTTACTCATTTAAATATTAATTCATTTAATAATAAATTAAAAGTAAGCATGAGTTTCGTTCAATGCTATCGTGAGCTGCAAGGAAGATTCTTTTTTTTTTTTTTTCCTTCGGTACGCGGGCCTCTCACTGTTATGGCCTCAGCCGCTCCGCGGCATGTGGGATCTTCCCAGACCGGGGCACGAACCCGTGTCCCCTGCATCGGCAGGTGGACTCTCAACCACTGCGCCACCAGGGAAGCCCCAGGAAGATTCTTTCAAGGTGGTTGTGAGCTGATTTTTCTTTCTCCTTTTCAATCAAAACAGAACTTTATTAAAGCAGTGTTAGGAAAGACCATCTTTAAAAGAAATATTGAACTGAACAGAGCATTCACCAAATGAATGTGGTACAGGTGATACAAAACAGCTGCCCTCACGGAGATTATAACCTAGTAGCAAAAATAGACACAGGTATCACATTCTGCAATATAATTCATGAATGAGGGAAAACCAGTGTTCCAAGACTCTGAGAGGAGAGATACTGGGGCTCAACTGATACTGAGCAGGACTTGTGGGGCTCCTGGCCACAAAAGCCTTTCTGTGTCCCCCATTTCTTAATTACAGGAAATAGGCTTCATTCAGCCTCCTTGACCTCCCCTGAGTTGCAACAGGCAGGTTCAAACAGATGCTAATTAGGGAAGGGAGGAGATGCAGAGACAAGGGAGGAGCAGTCAAGAGGAACAACAGTGCAGCCTTGGGGCAAGGTCCTGGTGCCCCCTCAGGGGATATACATAACAATATCTTTGAGCTGTTGTGCAGATACGCAAGCCCCACCAGGTGGGAGAAGTTAACAGTATGCTACCCACAAGCACATTAGACCGTTTGGAACCAGAAGGATGATGATGCTGCCTCCCACTTACCTCACCACCAACCAATCAGAAGAATGTCCACGAGCTGACCACGCCCTCTTTGAACCATTACTATAAAACTCCTCACTACCCCCTCCAGGTGGGGACACAAGAGTTTTGAGGGCATTAGCCCACTGTGGCCCCCTTTGCCTGGCAAAGCAATAAGGCTATTCTTTTCTACTTCACCCCAAACTCTGTCTCTGAGATTTAATTCAGTGTCAGAGTACAGAGGCTGGATTCGGCTCCACAACCACAAGTATGACTGATGGTGCCTTGGAGCAATTATAGGGTCTGGAACAGCTGAAACTCAATTTTAGTAGCTCCCCCAGTTGCTGAAACCTGCCATTTCTAGGAAAGAAAGATTCTTGGCACTGCTCCCACTTATGAAAAATGGGACCACATTCAAAGAGAAGGTTCCTATTCCTTGTCTTCTTGGGTCTTTTCTATCTCCACCCAAGGACAAAAAGGAAGAGGGTGCCTCTAGGATTGCCTCACGTGGGTCAGAGCTGCACCTCCATGTGTCCTGCCCTGGCTGCCCCCTGTTCCAGGGGTCTCCTAGAGTACACCCTGGGGGAATCCTAAGAGATTTTGAGAAGGATACCTGTCTAGTTGATAAACATCTATTTTCCTCAGGCTCGACCTGAATTTATACCATTAGTGAAAAAGTTTTATTCAGGGATCTTACTGAGGACTATATCCTGGGAGATGGCCTCTCAGATGCTCCGAGAAACTACTCTGAAGAGGTAAGTGAGGAGCCAGGATATATAGGAGTTTGGGGGCTGGAAAAACAAAACAAAACAAACATGTGGTCGAACATCAAAAGATTACTGTGAATCACAAAGAACAGACATCTCAAGTTAATGATTTTAGTGCTTTTCTATGTATGGGAAGATGCAAGAGTCTAGACTCATTGAAATTATTCCTTAGATATGCATCTTAACTGTCAAGAGCCAGTGTCCAAGGCACAGGATGTTTGCTATCTTTCTCCATCCTGAATTCCCCTCAGGGGGCACTGCTACAGTGGCTCATGGCTTGATCCTTGTAGACCTGGGATGGTGAGCAACATTCCCTGTCCACACATTACTCCTTTAGTTGACTCTCTCTGTTCTTCTTTAAAATACAAATATTCCTCAGAGGGAGGTAAAACATTAAGTGGATTCACACTAAGGAAACTCCCTAGGTTTATCATATATGCTTTTCTGTTACCAGCAGCTTAAGAGCTCCACATTTCTGGTTGCTGCAAAAGAGTAGAATATAGGTCGGGGACTCAGAACTTCTCCTACTTTTCAGCTGTGCTTGAAGCTGACTCATCTGGGGACATCAGTGTGCTGTTCTTAATAACAAGAGTGTACTTTCTGGGTGTTTCTTAGCTTAGAGCTGTGCCTAAAGTTAAAACTGCCCTTATAGACTCAAGAGGCCTGGCAGTCCTGCAGCCTTTTTCCTGTCTTCTGACCACACAAGAGACCCAAAGGAAAAGGGATCCAGAAGATCCCTGCAGAAACCTGAGAACAGTTTCTTTGCCTCAGTGGTTTTATTACCTGTTCTTAGTTCCCTGTTCCTTACTGTAAATAATTTGCTATTTTTATAAGAGAGCTAAGACCAGGCCCTTGTGAGCCAGGAAGGACTGAGAGATGAAAACTATGTATTTTACCCATGACCCAAGGACTTCTGGCAAGCTGCCTTACCTGAGCTGGGATCTGCCTTTTTCTCCTGGACACAGAAATGCCTGTCTTTACAAAAGGGCCTACTTCTTTTTTTAAGACTTTGGTTTTTTTTAGAGCAGTTTTAGTTTCGGTTTTTTTTAGAGCAGTTTTAGTGTCACAGCAAAACTGAAAGAAAGGTACAGAGTCCACATATACTCTCTGACCCCCACTTGCACAGGCTCCCACCAAAATGGTGTAACAGGGAAGAGCCAAATCTGACTCCATGTTGGATCTGTTTCTTCTACTTTAACCTTTGCTCCCCATTGCTTTTGTTCACTAAAATGATACTGTCTATACACAATGGCCTGCCTCAGGGAACCCTACCCCTCTGCCTGAATGTTAAACCAAAGTGCCTTCCTTCAGGGAGGCATCCTGACCCTGTCCACCTGTGGATGGCTGCAAGAAAGAAGAAATTAACACACTCCCTCCCCGAGGCTGGCCATTCCAGGGGATATTTGCAAAACTTATGGCCTTTTTACTTTACTTCCTCATTTCCTCCCCTTCTCTATGCTATAAAAGAAACTGCATCCAGACCCCCGACAAGATGGTTACTTTGAGACATTAGTCTGCCATCTTCTCCGTCTGCTGGCTTTCTGAACAAAGTTGTACTCCTCACCTCAACACCTCGTCTCCGATTTATTGGCCTGCTGTGCAGCCAGTGGAGCGAGCTTGGACCCGGTAACAACTGGACATTTGTTACAATCAATGAACCTACATTGACACATCATAATCACCCAGAGTCCAGGGTTTATGTCAGAGTTCACTCTTGGTGGTGTACATTCTATGGGTTTGGATAAATGTATAATGACATGTACCTACCATTACAGTGTCCTACAAGATTATTTTCACTGCCCTAATTATCTCCTTAGCTCCCAGAAAGACCTACTTTGAATCGTGGAAATAAAGTCTCCCGGGATTAGTTCCTAACCATTTTCAGCCTTCCAACCCCATGTGGTTGTGGTCATGACCTTCTGGTCATAGCTTATCAGGGTACCAGAGGTGCCACGGGGCCCAGCATGCAGCCCCCAGGGCACACTAGAGAAGCTGCTTCCATTGGGACCAGGATCCAGTATTTCACTTATTCTAGGTTCTTCCTGTCCAAGGCCCAAGTCAACCTCCCAACCAGTGGGATGTATAATTCAGTGCTTCCCAGTCTTAGCAGAATCCCCCGTGGACAGTCAGAATCTTGACTGAAAGAAAAGAGCTCCATGCCCAGGGGTCCCAGTCACCACTGCTGCTGCAGATCTCTTGCAGTGGGCTGTGTGAGCTGCCCTATTCTCTGCGCTTGGCTGGGAGGAGCAAAGCAAGCAAGCACTTGAGAAATGTTGACCCCTAGGAAGTCCCAGACTCAAATCCTCCTTATCCCCTGGGAGGGGCAAACTGAGTAGAAGAGACAAACCAATTTAACTAAAGACCAACCAAACAAAAACCATACTTAGATATTCTTGCTCTTCTCATCAGGAGGGCTGGATTAAGACATGAATTCAAAACAAAAACAATTTAAATCAGGAAATAAGTGTAAGGAATCTGAAATTTTCACACGAAGATTGCCACAATAATTTTTTGGGAATCCCTAGTTCTCTACCCCGCATCCCCCCCCCACCACCATCTAATCAACAGTTCTTCTCCCCTTCCTCTCCCCCTCCCTCTTCGAGGTCAGAACCCTCTTACTGTTGTCTGAAACATGTATCTAGCCCACTCCCTACATCTGCCATAAAGCATCCTTAAGAACAGAGCAAGTGGGAGAAACATATCCTGTGAAACTCACCACTTTGGGCTTCTGTCTCCTCTTTTCCCTCGAGAGCTAGAACAGCCATCAGCAGCTGCTGCTGGGAACCCAAAGGATTAGGCTGACGAATGAGGGGCTGCTGGCTGCTGGCAGGGCCTGGTGGAGGAAAGAACCCTGAGAACCTTTCCCCATGGTCCATGCTCCCTGCTCCTGGTCAGCCAGCGTCCTGAGGTCTGAGCCACAGATCACACTCTTGTGAGCTGTGCTCAGACCCCTCATCTCAGACTCTTTCCCTCTCCCTGCTGTGCTTGTCTCTCTCTTACACAAACATGCAATTTCAAGTAAGTAACCCTATCCAGGAAGGTGGCTCAGACAAAGGAAAGAAGTGTCTGGAGATCTAAGTTCGAATTAACTTTGCCCCGGGGGGCTAAAGTGCAGAGCCCCTCAGATACATGAAATTTGCTCAGAACTAATTAGACAAAGCAGATACTAGCAACATTCCTCCCCTTCTCCTGTGTTTTACAGTGAAGACATCCCAGAGAAAAAGTCAGGGGCACATAATGAGAGTAAATACGGTAATCTGGTCACTTGCAAGTTCAAGTACTGGACTTGGGACTTAGTAGTGCCAGATGGGGGGCACTTACAGCCTCCCTCTGACCTGGACTGAAATGTGGGTGACAGACAAGATTGGCTCAGATCCTGGGAAATAATAACCTATGACTACAGCACAGGGCAGAGGAAGCACTGCCCTGACAAGAGAGGCAGCCTCTCACCCAAGTGAAGTGTTTGTTCACTCCTGTGAAAAGCAAAAGATTAAGCTAATGCTCCAGTCTTTAACAAGGCAACTACTTCAGGGATATTGGTGTTTGATTGATCCTTTATTCCTGATTGTTCAAAGTGGACCTCAAAGGAGAAGTCACAGCAAAGAAGTTACCACCTAACAGGTATGGTTTTTCTTTCTCTTTTGCTGCTGCCCCCAGTTCCATGTGAAAGTGTGGGAACAACACAAATGTATCTTAAGTTTGAGGTCAACATCGCTGTGGGATGTGTATGTGTTGGCCTTGCTGCTCTCCACATTTCTAAGGTGGAAAAAATCATGAAAGGAATCACTTATACTGAGTCTCATTCATAATGCTTCCTGATCCTGCACTTGCCTCCTAGAGAAATAATCACAGTGGAAACCTCAACCGTAATGAACCGCCGTGAGTCATACACTCAGCCCACTCTCTGTTGCAGCTGGAGCCTCCTGACCCAGAAGGTCGGGGACTGTGGGAGCTAGACAGTGGGAGCATCCCAGCCCTGGTTCCGCTCAGCCTGCTGAATTAGCGTTGGCAGACCCTGGGACCACGGCTGAGACAAAGCAGCGTGACAGTCACAGGGCCTCAAGTCCTCAGTGAGGGGTCCCTCCTAGGCCTGCCACACACTGCACAGCCCTGGGGCTGCGCTGGCTTTGCCCCAGTGAGTTTTCTGTCTCCACTTGCCAGGAGAGGCACCTTGTCCCATAGAACTGAGCCTCTCCTACAGGTGTCAGCACCACCAAGCCCTCCTCCCCACCTCACAGCCCAGCCTGGCTGAGCCTATGGCCAGAGGCTTTGCTTTAAGGCAAGTCCACATCTGGGGATGGTCAGGAGTCACCTCTGAGGCCACTGAACCTTGACTCAGTGAGTCACGTGTGGCAGGCACTATCCCCGCCATCCCACGGATGGCTGTGCGACTCTGCTGCTGGGAAGGCCGATGGTCACCACCGAGATGGCCAAGGTAAATGGATTATCTCCACTGGGATGGGTGTTTGGTCTCTAAAGATATGGCCAGAGTCTAAAATATTCTAAGCAAGGCCCCAGAGGCTACAGCTTATTGAATTAGTTGGTTAATACAAAAGATTATTTTCCCATACAACAAAAGCACTTATTTAAAATACATTTTAGTTATATAATAAACTTAGTCTAAACAATGGGTTCGCAAACTACGGCTCAGAAGCCAAATGTGAGCCATTTGGGGTTCTTTTTTTTTATCATCTTTATTGGAGTATAACTGCTGTACGATGGTGTGTTAGTTTCTGCTGTTTAACACAGTGAATCAGCTATATGTACACATATATCCCCATATCCCCTCCCTCTTGCGTCTCCCTCCTACCCTCCCTATCCCACCCCTCTCGGTGGTCACAAAGCACCAAGTTGATCTCCCTGCGCTATGCAGCTGCTTCCCACTAGCTATCGATTTTACGTTTGGTAGTGTATATATGTCCATGTCACTCTCTCACTTTGTCACAGCTTACCCTTCCCCTCCCCATATCCTCAAGTCCATTCTCTAGTAGGTCTGTGTCTTTATTCCCGTCTTACCCCTAGGTTCTTCATGACATTTTTTGTTTTTTTCTTAGATTCCATATATATGTGTTAGCATACGGTATTTGTCTTTCTCTTTCTGACTTACTTCACTCTGTATGACAGACTCTAGGTCCATCCACCTCACTACAAATAACTCAATTTCATTTCTTTTTATGGCTGAGTAATATTCCATTGTATATATGTGCCACATCTTCTTTATCCGTTCATCCGATTATGGACACTTAGGTTGCTTCCATCTCCGGGCTATTGTAAATAGAGCTGCAATGAACAGTTTGGTACATGACTCTTTTTGAATTATGGTTTTCTCAGGGTATATGCCCAGTAGTGGGATTGCTGGGCCATATGGTAGTTCTATTTGTACTTTTTTAAGGAACCTCCATACTGTTCTCCATAGTGGCTGTACCAATTCACATTCCCACCAGCAGTGCAAGAGGGTTCCCTTTTCTCCACACCCTCTCCAGCATTTATTGTTTCCTGATTTTTTGATGATGGCCATTCTGACTGGTGTGAGATGATATCTCATTGTAGTTTTGATTTGCATTTCTCTAATAATTAATGGTGTTGAGCATTCTTTCATGTGTTTGTTGGCAGTCTGTATATCATCATATCTCTTTCTCTGAATAAACCCAGGAAAGCCTTTTAAGAACTCTGGTAATTAGATGGAGCCCACCTGGGTAACTCCGGGTAACTAATTCCCTGTCTCAAGGTCTGTAACCTCAATCACAGCTGCAAAGACCCTTTTGCCAATATAAGGAAATATATTCACATGTTCTGGGGATTAGGATATGGATGTCTTTGGGGGCCATTATTCTGTCTCCCACAAGGAGACAATCAAGATATCATAGAGGAGTGTCAGGAAGTTAATTAATTAAAATATTAGGCTATTTTTCTGCATTTCATGATGTTTGCTACTTGTCCTTTTTAGTATTTGTTATTTATTGTGATTTCTCTTCTCATTCTTTCTCACAAATACATATTCTCTTTGGTACCTAATTATGTATTTTCAACCTTGTACTCTTTTTTTGTAAAGAAGACTCCTCCAATTGTATAAGCCTCAGACCCCACATAAGCCGACACATGGGCACCTCTACTTACCCACTGACTCAACTGGGAACTTGATGAAATCTCTCCCACCGCCAGCTGGGGAGAGAGTCTGCTGCTGGCCGGGGTGGGTGACCCGTGGGCTCACAGGCCAGCAGGGGAGCCAGGGAGTGCTAAGTGGAGCTGACTGGTGTCTCACAGTGACCCTCCTTCTGTCTGGGCCCTGGAGAGTCACTTTCCCAGTAAATGCAGCACATGGACAGGCCCTTAGGGCTGCCCAGAATGACATCTCTGCTAAATTTCAAAACCTAACAGGCAGCACCTTGGACCTCTCACTGGGCATCTTCTTTCTTGTACCTAAAGCCAACCAATTCCCATGTCAATACCTGATTTCTGGCCCGTTGGCCTGGATGTAGCCACAGCACCGTTCCGGTGGTCTCTAAATACCTGACTCCAAAGGTTACTAGTTGATGGCTTCCCATCCTCCTGTTTCCACCCCCAGGCAAAGTCTTCCCAGCACCTTCCTTCTACTCCTTCCCTTTCACACGTTCCTTCTGTAGTAGAGGAGCGTGCATGTCACACATTTTTCTGATGTTTTCTAGTCTGGAGTCGAGATCAGCCACCTATCCCGTATCATTCATGCTGAGGGTGCTGCATCTCACAGCCTAATCCCCTGAGCAACAGGAAATCCCGGGTCCTGAAGCAGGGTCTCATTCAGCCTAGTTTAGGAACCTGAAATTGCTGAGTCCGCTCGCAGCACCAGGCTCCCTTTGTGAGCCTCCTGTAACCTGTCCTCCTTCTCTGCGGCTCCCAGCTCACCCCTGGGTTCCATCTAGTTCCCATCCTCGAGGATGCCTCTGCAGTCCTTTCCTTGCTCCCTTTTCACCCATGAAAGTAGCACCCTGTGCTACTCTCCTTTCTCCCCTCCCTCCCCACTCTGTTCCTCTCTTATGCTCTCCCCCCCCCACCCCCAGCCCCGCCCCCGGGATCCTTGTTCCCTCTACTGCAGAAACAATTCACATTTTCTTTAGAATTTGCCCCCTTATCCTCTGGTCTCGGTATGCACCACTCTCCTTCCTTTCTTTCTCCCCAAGTTGGAATCTTCTCCCTGAACAGCACGCTGTCCACCCACAGTGGTTCCCTCTGGGCCGACTTCTGAGGGACACGTGCCTCTACAGTTCCTCCTCCACTTCTCTCCCTGCCAGATCAGCCCGTGGATGGACACAGATCAGCTGGTAACATCCCCAGAAAGGCACACTCTCCTCTTCCTTTTCATGCTGAAGGCCATGTTGGCCTCTTCCAGCAGGTTCCATTTATTTATGAGGAGCCTTAGCACCAGAGAAGTTAGTGAGTAGAGAGAGTCAAAGGCCAGTGGCAGGGGCTAGGCCCTCTTGACAGTGAAAGCAGGACAGTACCTGCCACATCTCCAGCCCCAGGGAGCAAAATCCAAAGTCCTCTGACCTCCAGGTGACAGTAGGACAGCTGGGTCCTGTTTGGTCACAGTTAGTCATTCCCATGTGTACCCCCATGTATGTCATTCATGGAAGACCTCCCTTCTCCCTAATTTAATAGGAGACCTGGGACTTTAGCAAATGAAGTTACTGCATTTATTTACATCAGCCTGGTCAGGCCACTGCTGCATGCACCCAGGACTGAGCCTTCAACAATGTCAATGATTTCTTAGGCAGCACACACTGTGGAACCATCCTGAATGTGCAGCCACCCCAAAGCTCTCCAAAGGTCCTTTGCCAAAGCTGTTTTTTTTTTTAAAGGGCTTAGTAAAAGGCCCTGGCTGGTGAGAAACAAAAGAAAAAGCTCCAACATAAACAATGAGGAAAATACAAAGGCTAAGAACCACTGAATCTGCAGAAAACAGGCCGCATCAGCCCCAGAAAAACTGCAGGTCCTTTTAGTGGTATGGCCATCTGCTCACATGAGCCTCTGCTTAGAAAGTGAAGGATGTGGAACACAGATGGAGCCTCCCTGGAACTGCTCAAGAGAGCCAGTGGACTGACACATGCTCCTCTGTGAGAGGGAGGACCCGCAGCTCTCCAGAGGGTGCAGGGCCAGATGCCTCTGGATGTGGCTGGAGTGACAGCAAAGTTCCTTGGTCCCTTCTGCTGTAACCAGCATTGAGATGGCAAGAATTGAGGACCTTAGGGAATCACTTTCTGCCCAAGAACAGAGAGCTACCCCAAAGGACTCACATGACATGGAGGGCTCTGTGTGAAATGAACTGCCTAGGAACAAGTCCGCACAGAAACGAAGGAGGTTTAATAAATGGTTTACCCACTCAGAAACGCATCTTGTGAAGGATGCAGCACAATGTTGAATTAAGAACACCGGTCTTGGGACTTCCCTGGTGGTGCAGTGGTTAAGAATCCACCCGCCAATGCAGGGGACATGGGTTCGAGCCCTGGTCTGGGAAGATCCCACATGCGGCGGAGCAACTAAGCCCGTGCGCCACAACTACTGAGCCTGCGCTCTAGAGCCCGCAAGCCACAACTGCTGACCCTCGCGCCACAACTACTGAAGCCCGCGCACCTAGAGCCCGTGCTCCACAACAAGAGAAGCCACCGCAATGAGAAGCCTGCGTACTGCAATGAAAAGTAGCCCCTGCTCGCCGCAACTAGAGAAAGCCTGCACAGCAACAAAGACCCAATGCAGCCAAATAATAAATAAATATTAATTAAAAAAAAAAAAGAACACAGGTTTTGGAGTCCGACTGACATGGGTTCAAATTCTGGCTCCACCTCCTAGTAGCTAAGCCATGTCAACTAATCACTCGCCCACAGAGGGGGTGAGGATGTGTGCACTCAGGGCAGCAAGCCCCAGTCACATACAAACACTGTTTATTAATTTATTCATTCATTTATTGATGGCTCTTCCTTGCTGAGAATTTACCCCATCTTTGGTATTCAGACTAAATACTGGATTTTACAATTAATTATTTTTGCAAAGGCCTCACTGAAGAAGTATTTTACTTTCATGGAATTTAAGAGGCGATCATTTCCACCCTCTGCTGGCTAGATTTCACACATTCCCAAGCAGTGAGGAACAGGTGCAAACCTCAGAGTAAATACAGCTGGAATGAATTGAAACTGCACAGCTAACTGGTCTTATTAAATTCACATGAAAGAGAGATGTGGCTGGCACATACCAGTCACCTAGTCACTGTCATTTTCCTGCCCACAGGGCATCGTTCTGTAAGAAGGGCTGATATAAGAGTGGAATAGGATCAAGACTGGGGGTGTTGGCTGGCACCCCATCGACCCCAGTCCAGATCGACATCTAGCAAAGCTCCAGGCCGTCTGTTTCCATGATCTCTTCCCAAGTAACAAACCTCCCCCAAACTTACTAATTAAACCAACCACCATTTTATTTTCTGTCATGCTCCTGTGTGTTGACGGGGCTCTGCTGGGAGTTCTGCGCACACAGCATGTGTAGACACTTAGCTGGACTGAGACACGGGTTAGGCCATAAGACGGTTAAGATCTCTAAAAGGCATCTACCCCCTTGTCTCCCTCCTGGCACAGCTGTGCGGGGACGTGTGGGTGCAGTGCGTGCTCACCCCACTATTACGGGCCTCTGAACCTCTCTGTTCCCCTAGGTCCATTAGGAGAATCTGCTTTTCCAAGGGGAAGGCTTTGTCCAGTGAGGTAGAAAGCTTCCCATAGTCTACCCGGTCCTCTGGCTGCCCCTGACCCCCCAGTCCAGAATGGGGACTGGGGAAGGCAGGGAGCTTCTATACTCCTGGGGACAGGTTTCCTCCAGCTCCCTCTTCCAAGAAGGAGAAATCCTGGAAGAGGCCGCCTCCACAGAAACCTGGGGGCGCCTGGGAGTGAGGGGGAAGAGGGCAGGGTGCGGGAAAGACCGAGGCTCGGCCTGGCGCTGAAACACCCCAGAAAGCGGCTCTGGTGCAGGCCCTGTTGGAAGCAGTGCCCACCTCCCGCATGAATGTTGCAGGACAGTCTCCTCCCCCGCTCTCCTCCTCCAGCCGGCTCCGGGGCCCAGCACCCACCGACAGACGCCTGAAGAGCGTCTGCCTGTACCCCTCCTGTGGCCCCGACCCAACTCAGAGGCAAAGGCAGGGCCCACAGAGGGTGTGACTAGTGTCCGTGTCGGGAGGGGACTGGGAGCCAGTGCCCCACGCGGCCTACCTCTTGCTCTTTGTCCTCTAGCAGCACAGCCATGAAACGCAACGCCCAGCTCTGGTGCCCTGTCCAGAAGGCACCTACGAGATCACCCGGAAGACTCGGCGGCAGTGCCGGGCCTGCCGCCTGTCGCCTGCGCAAGTTCCTGGAGAGCGGCTGCAGGAAAGACAGCACAGGCCGCGCAGGCGGGCGTGTGCACGTGAGCCCGAGCAGGCTCAGGCCGCAGGATGTGTGCGGGCGCGTGCGCAGCCGCGGGATGTGTGCAGGCGCGTGCGCAGACGGGCGGGCGTCGGCCTGAGGCCAGCTGCCTCCCAGGGGTGGAGGGGTGGAGCGCGTCTGCGCTCTCTGCTCTGGGAGGCCAGGTTCTCTCTGGCCAGGGTCGTGCCCGCCTCACCCCTCTGTTGCGCTTGTGTGATTCATTTTGTTCCCTTCATAGTTGTTTAAGGCAAATTGGGGGCGGTGAATTGGAGACGGGAAGCTGGAGACGCGTGGTGTGCTATGACCCCCCGCCTTCCACCAGCTGCCCAGACCCGGCGTCCTCCGAGGAAATGTGTGCCGCCAGTGACAGGGGGGTTCTCATTTCCCCTGTCCAGCTTTGGTATAACTGTGCTCCCAGGGACTCTGAGATTAAAGCACATGGGGAAAAGGCTGGAAGCTTCCAGAGCGTATTTCTCTCCATCAGTCACAGAGGGACCTGAGACCCTGGGCAGCCTTTCAGGGGCCAAGTTCCTTGGGCATTTGGGCAGAGATCCTTTCCTGCAGACCAGCAGTCCCTGCCATCCCCTTCCTGCCAGGATCCCCACAGCTTTGCTCTGCACACACAAGTGGGCCCCAGAAATCCATGGAAGACCCTAAGGCTACCGGCTACATAGGAAGTGGCTGGAGTCGATATTTCTTGCTAAGCAGTAGTCCCAGCTCTCTGGGGTCTTGGAGTCCCAGAGATCTTGGGGGCCTCTGAGGAGTCTTGTTGGTACCTGTTCCACCAGAAAAGAATAATCGGGTGCATTTATTGAACAACTATTATGTACCAGGAGCTGTACTAGGCATTTCCTGTGCAGTGTCTGATCCTAGTAGCAGTGTGAGGTGAGCACTGTCACTCCAGATTACCAAGAAGGAAACTGAAGGCAAGAGAGGTTAGGGAGCCTGTCAAGGTCACCACTAGAAAGTGGCAAAACCGTCACTCAAGTCGGTGCCTTAAGATCCAGAAGCCTGAGCAATTCCCATCGCTCCACGAAGTTGTCTTGAACCCGTCCTTCCCCAGGTGTTTCTTCAGAGGAGCCCAGAGTCCTTGAGAGTCTGGAAAAAGGCAGGTTTCTTGTCACGAGCATGTCCCCATCCGCTGCTGCTGCCCGAGCCCCTGCAGGCACCTGAGGCTGCTTCTGGCTATCCCTGCAGTGATCATGTCTGACGTGGCCGTGGAGCAGAAGCGGGCCTTGATCAGGAGGAAGAGGAGAGAACAGATTGGGACTCAGCCCCCTGGAGCCAAGGCTCTGACTGAAGATCAGCGGATGATGATCAGGGAGTTGATAACCGCTCAGGTGAAAACCTCTGATGGCATCTTCACGCGTTTCAAGAATTTCCGGGTATGAGGCTTTAGCGACGGCTCAGCTCCTGCGCTAGCTCCTCAGAACCCCAACCTCATTCCCAGCGGTTCTCAAAGAGTGGCCCCTGGACTTGCAGCAGCAGCAGCATCTGGGAACTTGTAAGAAAGGCAGAATCTCAGATCGTCCCCTATGTCCTGAATCAGAAACTTTGAGATTGGGGCCCAGCAGTCTGTGCCTTGACAAGACCCCTCAGGTGATTCTGACTCATGCTCAGGTCAGGAACTCTGCTCTGTCCTTCCGCAGCAGGTAGAAATTGAGTCTGAGCCATAAATGGACTGATGGACAGCTGAGTTGCCCCAGGGTTGCTGGCGTTCAGGGCTTTATGAGGACAGGGGCAGGACCTGCAGGGGGCATGACATTTGTGAACTGGTTTTACTGAATCAATAAACTCCAGTGATCTCAGCAGTGGTAGCTGTGTCTGATCCCAGTGCCCTCTGCCACCTGTGCTCACAGGTATCTCGGTGACCCGTCCAGCTCAGAGAACTGGTAGCCAGTGGTCTCCAAAGTCTGTTTCTTTCCATATTTAGCTCCCAGATCCTTTTCTCTGAGTTTCCTGAGTGCAAGGTCAGGGATGCTTGGGACACACCCCTGACCAGGCAGGGATGTGAGGGACCATGAATTAATAGATCCACCTGATAGGAGAAGACCAAAAAGAAGGAACAAGTGCTGTGTGTGGAGGTGGGGTGTACACTCCTGCCACCGTGCAGCCACTCAGGGTGCAGCTGTGGCTGTGTCTGCCTGTCCGGGGCCTGTGTCAGAACCTGTTTGGGGGAATATATGCTGTCTCTCCTCTCTTCTCTACCCCTCCCGGCTCATGTCCCAGCTGCCAGAGGTGCTTAGCCGTGTCCACAAGATTCGGAGTCTCTGCAGACTCAGTCAAATGAAGAAGCTGCCAAGTGGTGCAAGATCAGGGAAGATCTACGTTCAGTGAAGGCCTCCCGGCAGCTGCGGGGGGAAGACGGCAGCATCTGGAACTACAAGCCCGCAGCCGACAATAGTGGGAAAGAGATCTCTTCCCTGTTGCCCCACGTGGCTGACACGTCAACCTACGTGTTCAAAGGCATCATCAACTTTGCCAAAGTCATTCTCCATTTCAGGTAGGACCCAGGGGCCGGGTGGATGGTGTGGAAATGAGCAGGAAATGGCCAACAGGTTCAAATGGTCTGGGGTAGATTTCTCTGAATTTGGGGGACGTTGGTGCCAAAAGACCCTCCTTTACCTCTGCCCCCAGGCCACCTGGTCCTGCTGGGGAACGGAGCCCTCGCTGTCTGTATGGCTCATTAGCTTTGTGACTGTGGCCTGCCCTTTGACCTGTGTTTCAGCCTCTTCATCTGCTAGACAGGGGCTAATAATGCCTACCTTGCAGGGCCGTTGTGTGGAATAAGAGAATATCTGGAAGAGCATTCATCACATACACGGTGGACGTTCAGAAAGTAATCCCCCTCCCCGTTTCCCCGCAAAGGGGCAGGAATCACAAGTTGACAGTTCCAGAGCAAAGGAAGAGTTGGAAGGAAAAGGAAGGAAGTCCAGAGGGAGAAGAAGGAAAGGGCCAGGAACAGACGCGGGGTCACTGGCAGTCTGCTGCCCAGAGAAGGCTGAGAGGGAGGACAAGGGGCCGGGATGCCCCAGAGCTAGGCGTGAAGGCAGCAGCCACTGGGCAACCGGGGTGAATGAGAGACCCTGGACCCTTCTGGTGTGGTGGTAACCACAGCCACACAATATGGAGCCTGTCAGGGCTGGAGATGGCACTGGACGTGTCTTCCCTGGGGTCAGCCACTGGCTTTGCCAGGCCTGGGCAGGTGGAGCTGAATCACACATGAGGAGCCCTGATTTCATCCGCAGGCAGAGGGCAGGTTCTCTTCCAGGAGCCCACAGGTTGCCCTGTGGGTGACACGTAGGACTTATTTACTGGAGTGATGGTGGCCACAGGCTGGAGTGGGGTTCAGATTGCGGCAGAGTAGGTCAAGGGAGCAGGGAGAAAGGCCCCCTTCCACGCATAGACCTGGCAGATCCCCACCAACATCTCATGACCCAGACCCTACCACCAGGGTGGGAGGCCACTCATTTCTCATGACAACCAGTTTGGGGTATAGCCACCCCAGGAGGCAGGAGTTGCTCTCACCTTCATTCCACAGATAGAAAACCAAGGTTAAGGCACGTGCGCGGGATCGCAGCTAATCAGAGGGGCCAGCTTTGGAAGCAGAGTACAGCCTCCAGAGCCGGTCCCCTGCCCGGTCCTGGGCTGGGAGCTGGGCGGGGCGGGGGGTGAGGGCAGCGGCGGGGACACACGGAGGGAAAGATCAAGTTCACGGCATTCGTGGCTCAATGCCGTGGATCTAAAAGAAGGGACTGAACTCCTGAGGAGAACAAAGCCAGGCAAAGGTCCTCCTGAAGAGCTCCCTCCTGGGTTTTCAGTTGGAATGCCTCCATCAGTGGGGAGATGGGGGCCCCTCTCAGGTTGGGAGGGGTGTCAGTCTAACCGTGAATACTAGAGGCATCCACTGTGGCTGGGCCTGTGCTCAGTGCTACGGGTGGAGCTCAGGGCATCCAGGCTGCCTGGAGAGAAACAGAAGAAACAGCAAATCCCAAACAGACGGCAGGAAGCAAATAGCCCCGCTGCATGGAACTGATGCTGGAGGACTGGCACTTGCAAAAGGACTGCAGTCTGGAAAGACCTCTAGGAGGCACAAGGACAGCTTGGCCCAAAGGACTAGCAGAGTCTACTTAAGTGAAGCTATAGGGGTACTCATTCCAAGTGGGGAAACCGAGGCAGAAAGCAGGAGGCCAGGGACCAGGAGCCAAGGCATCGGCTGTGGGGGTCAGTGGCTGTGCAGGGAGCTGGAGGTGATGGGGCTAGGCTATAAGGGCCTGGACACCAAGCTACATCAGCAGTGGACAGTCCCTGAAGGTAGCAGGAGACCAGAGGAAGACGGCAGGGAGGAGGAATCTGCTTGCTGGCTTGGGACAGGGAGAGATTGGAGGCAGTTTGAAGGCACCTGCAATAATCCGCAGGGGGAGGAGCCCATCCTCCCTCGCCTCTTCACCACCCTCCCGCCCTGATTCTGGATTATGGGAGGGGGTGCTGGCCTGCGGCAGTTTCCTAGGAAGCGGCATCTCTTCCTTATCCTTTGCTGCCAGGGACCTGCTCATCGAGGACCAGATCTCCCTGCTGAAGGCGGACGCCTTTGAGCTGTGCCAGCTGAGATTCAACACGATGTTCAACGCAGAAACCAGGACCTGGGAGTGTGGTCAGCTGTCCTACTGCCTGGAAACCCTGCAGGTGCCCGAGAGATGCCTGTCTGCCCAGGCAGAGGGTGGGAAACAGCCGTGGAGGGAGGAGAGGAGCCACGCCAGGTTACACGGGTCCTGGGATTGCAGGGCATAAGATTGGGCAATGGGAAAAAAGACCTTGGTGAGGGAAGTCTGGGTCTTGGGTCAGCTTCCTGAGAAGTTTACCCCTCCAGCCTGCACCCACCCTACAGGTGGCTTCCAGCAGCTTCTGCTGGAGCCCGTATTGAAATTCCACTACATGCGGAAGAAACTGCAGCTGCATAAGGAGGAGTATGTGCTGATGCAGGCCATCTCCCTCTTCTCTCCAGGTGATAACCCCACCTGTCGTCCTACCTGGCTTCCCCGTGCCCCTCCCCCACCTCTCCAGGCTTGCTCACACCCCGTCAGCTTCAGCCGAGAGAGGCAAAAGCCCCTCCTTTGCCTTCCCTAGGAAAGGTTCCAACTGATGGCCTCGCGCTCCACTCACTACTCAGCCAGGATGGGGACACTGGCTGTTTTCTCCTAGGGTCAGAGGGGTGATGCAAAGCCCTCTTAGCGCCCCCCTCACTTCCTTGCCTGGGAATTCCTGGCTCTGGAAGGTGGTTGGCAGTTTGTCCCCTCTGGAATGGACCAAGCTTGTCTCGGCCCCCATGGCCTTGCGGGGACCGTACCACCTTCTCCTCCCCACCAGACCGCCCGGGTGTGGGGCAGTGCCGCTTGCTGGACCAGCTGCAGGAGTGGTTCGCCATTACCCTGAAGGCCTACATCAAGTGCAACTGGCCCCGGCCCGCCCACCGGCGAGCAGCAAGCAGAGAGGGTGTGAGGGGGTGTGAGCCCTGCCCCCAGGCCCCCGACTGTTCTGGATCTCTCTGGGGCCGCAGACCACAGCTGCTCCTGGGGCAGCCTCTAATTACCAGGGCTTTGGGACCCTGCTTTGTGACCTCCACTGAGGCCTCCTGCCCAGTCGACCTAGAACAACTACTGTTTATCGAGAAGAGCCAGCCCTGGTGCCAAGCAGTTTTACATGCACATCACCTTTCATCTTGAAAACAGCCCCATGCAGTGGGCGCCATCATATCCTGTAAGGGACTGGGGGCTCCGGGAGACTGACCCGGGTCCCGCCCCAGGCAGGTGGGGTCTGGAGATGGATCCTTGCGGGCCAAGTCTACAGCCCACACCCTTGAGCACTAACTACCTAACCACCTCCCAGGACAAACAACAGATAACGGGGTAGGAGACTCCTTAGTCCTGGTCACAACCCGAAGGAGGAAGGCTGCTCAGGGCTTGACCAGATAGAGGCTACCCCCCGTTCACTGGGCCTCAGCAGCCCTGTGACCTGGTACCATGGTTCCGGGCTGGACGGGGGAAGGCCAGCACTGGGTGTGCTAGTGCGAACATAGAACCTCAAGTCCTTACTTGGCCTCCGCTGCAGCTGGCTTTTGAGCTTGGCCTCCTGAGATGCTGGGGGTGGCCGTGTCTTGCTTTGCTCAGTCCTCCCCTGTACGGAGCCAGGAGGCATCATGGGGAAACTGAGGCACGAGGTGTGTCTCAGACACCAGATCCCAGGCTAGATCCGGGGAGGGACTGCTGCCTGCGGCCCGTGCCTCCACAACTACTGCACCCCATCCTGACCCCTGTCCATTAGCCACGGCAGTGATGTCCCCCCGGAATCACCTATTCACGTGGTGCCTGCAATGCCTGGTTTTCCCACAGATGTCCCTGTGTACAGGGACTCAAGCCCAGAGGAGGAGGTGCGAGTGGGAAGGGTGGGTGCATACCTGCAGGGCCTAGGCTGTTCTGTCCCCTCATCTGCAGGCTGAAAGGGAAGCTTAAGGAATTCAGCCAAGCCTTGTCTCTTGGCTGACCTGTGAGATGAGATGAAAAACTGAGATGAAAACCCTCAAATGTGTTCAATTTCAGAGGGGCCCCAGTGTTGGTGGGTGGGGGCAGGGTGGGCCACACCCCCAACCCTTCCCCTGACTGGCCGGCAGGTTCCTGTTCCTGAAGATCATGGCTCTGCTCACGGAGCTCCGGAGCAACAACGTCCAGCACACCCAGCGGCTGCTGCGCATCCAGGACATTCACTCCTTCGCTACCCCACTCACGCAGAAGTTGTTCAGCATCACAAATGGCTGAGCGGCCGCCCCACGGCAGTCAGAGCCAGAGCCCTGGGAGCCAGAGCCACCACTCCTGGGGCCACACAGACAGACACTGACAATGCCGGGCAGGTCCTGCCTCTCCAGGGAACTCACAAAGACAGCCGTGAGGGTGGCAGGCTAGCCTTCCTCAGCCCCCAGCTCAGCCTGGGGAGAGCCAAGCCCTAGAGCCTTACATGAAGAGTATGCTGGCCCCTTGGTCAGGCCTATCGAGAGGCAAGGGCACCCTCCCCTTAGAAAAGGCCCTGGGTCTGGAGATCTAGTATCTTGGTGGGAGAGGGGATAGGGGATACAGTGCCTGGGGCTGGGGCATCTGAGGGTCTATGCCCACACCCAAGTTCGTTAACTTCTTGGGTATTTTCACTGCTACATCTGCTACCCCTGTCTCCCACTCGCCAGCCGTTCCCAACCCACAGCCTCCTGTCCTGAGTTGCTCCGTGGGTTTCAGGCCTGTGTCCACCAGCAGGTGCATTAGCGTCTGAGGGAGTCTTTTAGAGAGAGGCCAGAAGGCCTGCACCAAATGTCACAAGCTTGTCATTACCTGTCTCTGTGTTTATTCTTCCCTCCTTCTGGGCACCTCATTCTGTGTCTCTGCATCCATTAAGACACATCATTAAGCACCAACAATGTGCAACCCGCTGTGGGGAATACATGCTGACTGACATGGATCCTGACCTCGAAGGGGTTATACACGTGTGTGACTTGGTGCAGGTTTGCTTCACAACCGACCTGGGGCTGGGTGGCTCCTGAGGCTGGAACGCCGAAGGCTCTGTGACGAGGCTGTACTGACGGCACTTAATAAATGTGTTCCTGTTTACACACCTGTTTGCAGAGCTGAAGAGTATGAAAGTGTCTGCTTTGTTTGTAACCACTTTGAGTAAAAATGTTGTTGCATTTTTCGAAAATTACATTTCAACTAACTTTACATAGGGCATCACACACCTAAGAACCAGGCTTAGCAAATATGATCCTGTGGTTAACGTCAAATCAAGGCAAGAGGACTTCAATAATTAACTTATGGCTAGATTTAAGCCTTTTTTGGCCTTTCTTTCTGGGGGAAAAAAAGAAATGTGGGTGGTGAAATAGAGATATTATATATTTGTATATATTTCTAAATTTTTATTTTACTATTGCCCTTTACATATCTGAAGACTGTTGGTGTGAGAACATAAAAATGCATTATTTGAGCTTCCCTGGTGGCGCAGTGGTTAAAAATCTGCCTGCCAATGCAGGGGACACGGGTTCGAGCCCTGGTCTGGGAAGATCCCACATGCCGTGGAGTGACTAAGCCTGTGTGCCACAATTACTGAGCTCGTGTGCTGCAACTACTGAAGCCTGTGCGCCTAGAGCCCGTGCTCCGCAACAAGAGAAGCCACCGCAATGAGAAGCCCGCGCACCACAGCAAAGAGTAGCCCCCCCGCTTGCTGCAACTAGAGAAAGCCCATGCACAGCAACGAAGACCCAACGGAGCCAAAAATAAATAAATAAATAAATTTATTTTGAAAAAATGCATTATTTAACTTGGTTTGCTCATAATTATTCTATATAAAAATTTAAAATGAATGATTTAAAATGTAGTAATTAATTTTAAATGGTTAATATTTTGATGCAAATGAAGCTACAAGTTAACTGAATTTTAAGAAACAGATACTGGCTTAGCTTTTACCATTTTACAGGAAGGCCAAACTTGGAGAACATAAATCATTGAGACTATAAATCAAAGGAAACAAACATATTCTCTGCCATCCCTCCAGCCTCTTCTGCATCAAGGGGACACAGAACGCACTCATTTTTAGAAAAGAAACTGAGGGGAAAGGAGCTCCTCTTTCCAAACACAATGAATGCAGATTTTGCCCCCAGCAATTGTGTCTAATTATACTCACTTGGAAATATAAATGTCATTTAACTGTATTCATATATACATCTCTTCTTTCCCACTGAAATAATTTTGAGTGTGCTATTCACTCAAGAGCCTGAAATGGTTGTTAAACGTAGACTACGATAAGGTGAGAGCAAGGTGAGATTAAGGTGGGATGTAGAGTAAACTCGCATCTCCCAGTATTGATTGTAAAAACACCTGGGCAGTTTCACAAACATTGAATTGATATGTACATATGAATTACATATATTATAAAAACTAAGTGCAGTCCAAGCGCAGTTAAGATACAATGTTAGATGCACCAGAGAGCTCACACTGGATACTTCCTTTCAGCAGCTTTGTGCATCTCGTTTTTAGGGCTAGGAGCCAGATTCAACTTTCCTACTCTCAAACATTTGAATTTCCCTATACTCCCTTCCCTGAGCCCTTGAGCAGTTGAACCAAATGTCAGTTTCTAGGCATCCCTGTGGCCCCCATTCTTTTCCTAGGTCTTGCTTCAGTCAGGTGAGGATGGAGTCAGTCTCCAAAGCTCAGGAGAAAAGCCCCTTACTGCTTACCTTCTGGCTGCCCTGTTAGAGCCCTCCGCCACCAGTCTCTACCTGGCCCGGACTTTAAGGATCGTTAAAGCCTTGACATCAACAACTCTTGTGGGAAGGCCCAGGGTGTCCTCTCCTTTCTGGAGAAAAGAGGATGTAAAGAGAAACATACATTGAATGGACCATCCCTTCCCAGCTTCTGACAACTTGTGGGCCTCATCATGCCATCTTCTACAACTGTTTTAGTTTTCCCCTTAACTGCAGCTCTCCTAGACCTGAAGGTGCTAGTGGGTGGGCGAAGTATTTTTGCACCTGAGAGAGGGGTGACAGCCCCATCACTTTTGTTCCCTTCCTTTCACAGACTTCTCCATGAAGGGGAGCTGCAACCTGAGCGCTCCCTTTCCTAACTAAACTTCTAGAGCACCTTCTCAACTGGCATCCAGCCTCACCGCTCTCCTGAGACATGATCCCGAAGGACTGGTTCGTCACAACATTTTGGAAGACCTTAGAAATGAACGACGCAGTCTTTCAGGAGTTTTTAAGTTACAAAGATATCTTGTTCAATCCCAATTCAAATATGGCAGGAAATAAGATAGTAGTATATCCCAAACAAACGCACTTCAATGCCATCAGGAGACCCATCCCACAAGTGACATCTCGCATATTTGTGCTGATCCCCACCCTTCCCCCCAAATCCCCGCAACTGGTAAACATGTTAAACTAGTTTACAAATATTAGCTAAGCACACCACCACAATAAGAAGTAAATAAAGAGGACCAGACTTTATCCAATATAAATTTGTTTTTATTGAAGCAGCAGTCACATGACTTTATATCTAGCCTTTA
Source organism: Tursiops truncatus (assembly GCF_011762595.2). Classification (NCBI taxonomy): domain Eukaryota; kingdom Metazoa; phylum Chordata; class Mammalia; order Artiodactyla; family Delphinidae; genus Tursiops; species Tursiops truncatus. The sequence continues at coordinate 78,385,986 of NC_047037.1, read as the reverse complement.
GATTAGGCCTGACAGAGTGAGCCAGCCCTAAAAAAAAATGATGTTTCTTTTTGCACTAAGAGACATAACATGTTTACATACATCATCCAGTATTGGAAATGAGCAGACTCAAACACGTGTTGGTTACCTGGGAGGTACAGCCCCACTGTTTGTGGTGTTCATATAATTCACAGATACTCCCAAAGACCATTACTAATGGGATGAAAGTTAAAAGAAAATACAGCTACACCAAACCATGAACACAGTAATCAGACAGCAGCTTATACACATTTTAAAAATTCGTCCCTTTCAGGGATGTATTCTTTCTTTTCAAAGCAGTGTCTGCAAAACTTCCTCTACATCAAAGCCAAAGGTTTCCAAGATGGAAGCTGCACCTGTTGGGGCTATACAATGGAATAAGATCATTTGAAAGAAGAACTAGTGTTCACATCTTGATTTTTATAACAAAGATTCATGTTTCTCTAATTGGAGGAACGAAGTGGTGATGTGACTAAATATTGCAGTGGCAGAATAGGTAGGGTGAAGAAAAGAAGGTTGGGTACTGAAATAAAGACCACACACTTGTGAATTTTAATTTCATTTCCAGGCTAACCTACTTTTTATTTAATGCAAATTACAGTACCAGTTAACTATTTCCAAACCAAGTCACATAGAACGAAATGTATTTACAAGGGAATGGGGAAAGGGAAAAAAAACATTGAGCATACTTTTCACAAAAAAGTTTATATTTAAAATGAAAAAAAAAATCAGTCACAGAGGCATTCAAGTAGTAATAATGTTATACAGATTTTGCTTTTCCTTTATATCAAGACAGATTTGCACAAGTGTTTGCAATAGTTTGTATACAACCCACAGTCCTTTATATATATATATATATATATATAATAAATTTTGTTTTTTAGATTTGATTTTAAGATGGAAGTGGTCACGCTAATTGGTATGTGTACAGGCCCAAGTGATCCATCGGCAACACATTTATGAATGCAAATTTTACAGGCAAGCACATTTTCATACATCTATCTGTATCTGCCTGTAGACAGATATAGTAAGAAAAAAAACTTAAAAATTAACACAAGGAAGTCTACTTTGTCAAGCTAACCCCTTATGTACTGGTTGTCATTTTGCTTTTATTGCAGAGGTGCAAAACGGAGCAACAAACTTGAATAAAATGTCATAACCCTTGTGAAAATAATCCAAACCCCAGGGATTACTTTCAAAGCCTCTCAAACATAGACCTTAGTCTGGGACTCTACTCTGCTTCTAGTTGTTTCTCTTACTTTCAGTGGCTCAGGTTTCTATTAGAAAAGACAGATTTTATTGTAAAGCATGCTTAGTTTATTTTTCTGTATAGGGGAGAAAGTGTTCGACTCTGTGATTAGATGATCACTAACATGAACAAGAAGAATCAGATACAATTTTGGTTTAAAACAAAGAAAAATCCCCAAAGTTCTGGGAATCTGGCACTGGCCAAACTTCCTTTGGAAGATTCCAAAGTTAAATCCCTTAAAAAGGAAAGGGAAAAAGAAATGAAATGCCAGTGTCTTTATATCCACAGGGATAGAGAATACAATAGTCCTCTCAGAAACCTTTGCATTGGTGCAGACAAGATGACTGGTTAGGCAGGCTTTGTTAAAACACAAATCAAAAATACGTGTCTAAAAATTAAGAGGACTTAAAAAAAAAAGGACACAGCACGTTGCTGGAAAGAAGGTGCAGTCTTCTGCCTTGCTGGAATGAACACGTGATATTTCAAAAATAGCAACCTTTGGTTTGGTAAAGTTTTTTTTATTCTACTCAAGACATATGGAGTACTTGGAGGCAAAACAAATTTGATTTTTTTTCTTTCGAAAAAGGCCTTCATGATGTGCACACAGTAAGAATTAAACTGATTTTTTTCAAAGATAAATTAAAATGACATTTCATTGAACAGGGGTAGAGGTGGCAGGAGGGAGGAAAGTTCCCTTGCGAAAACAACAGTCCTCATCATGCGGGCAGCAATTGTGCAGCAGCCACTAGGAATTGCACCACAGCATTTTAGACCACTCATGTATCAAAACTGATACATTAAGAAACTTTGATTCATAAATCTAATTCTCTCTCTATTTCTTTCTCTCATTTGGGAGGGAAGTAGACAAGGAGGAGAGAGAGAGAGAGGGTGGAAGTCTCCCGGAATCTGCTGTTTGTAAGACCCATGGTTAGGGTTTGGGGACAGAGACGAGCAAAATCTAATCTATTCAATATCCTCCAGCTCTAGGGCTCCCTGGCACTACACTAAGTCCCTGGATGGACCGAGTGAAATGAAACTGGTCACTGCAACTGAGGAGGAAACAGATGTTCAGAACCAAATCAAAGGCAGGGCTTAAATGAAATGAGATTATGAACATGGTTTCCTCTTTCCACTCCTGAGCATGGTATCACTGAAATTAACTGTGGAAGGGGCAAAGATAATGTGTTATGAGTGAGCTATTATTTCAAAGGGAAAGGGGCGGGACAGGGAGACATGGATAGAGAAACCAATTAAAACTTCCAAAATGAAAAACAAAAAAACAAACACATGGAAGCGAAGGCACTCCAAACTATATAGATACACTATACATTGCTAGAGTTATTGTTACAATAATACAGGCCGGTACCTACTGTACAGAGTTAAAACTATATGGCTTTAAAAAGCTCGTCTACAATTTGTCTGATTATTAAACAGAATCACTGCCCTGAACAGTAACTTTTTGCTCATTAATAACAGTTCCTGGGTCCACATATTTACATACAAAACAATAAAACTTAAATTTAAAAACATTGAAAGAAAATATAATGTACAAGCTTGAATTTGGTGAGGAGCTTTTTATTATTATTATTATTTACAAAAAGATATTCAGAGACCTGGATCTCACTTGTATAAAAGAGTTCTGTGATCCCGCCATGATCCTTGAGAAAGAAAAATCATGCACCTCAGCCCTCACACACACACACACACACACACACACACACACACACACACACACACAATAAAATAAGAGAAAAGCATCTGACTTTTCTCTCTTCTTCTCTTACCCCATTTGTGGGGGGAAAGTGTTTCCTAAAACAAGCACAGATTTTTATGGACTCTAGCAAGTATACCAAGTCCAGAGTAGTGTCTGTGTCCAAATGTTTGGCTGGGCAGTTTGGTCTGAAAGTAGGTCCATTCCTTTGTCACAGACCTGCTGTCCAGCTTCTTTATAAATCTTTTCTGAAAATGGTCTATCAAAGCCATTCCCTTTAGGAATTATGCTGCCAAATACTTTGATTCAGACTTCTTTCAAATCTTAATTTGCTCTCGGAAGCTCATGATGCAAAGTAAAATTCAATTTGATTTGGTTTGACTGAGTGTGTTTCCCTTCTCATGAACTCTGATATAACCAGAGGCTTGAGAAACGCTTCTGTGGCTTAAGAGCTTAGCCAGACAGTGAGTGAAAACTAAGATGGCTCACCGTTGTCTCTCTGGGTACTGGTTCATGTCAGCAGGCAGTACGACTCTCTTGGAGAGTCACACACACTTTGTTAAGAAGCAGGACAGGGTGCCGGGACCTGCACGAGGGCTGCCGAGACACTCTACTTCCAAATCACCTGGAGGGCGAGACCCCTAACATGTCCTAAGGTGGCAACAAGGAGGGTGAAGGGAGGTTACACACAATCTGGGGCTCAGCTCTGCAGCCCTACAGTTATCAGCTAACCTTGGAAGGTGTATGGGGAAGGAAGGAAGGTAGGCGGGAAAGGCGGCCATCACTCAAGTGATCTTTAAATGTAAAGTACAACTGATTGTGCCTTAAAGATTCATTAGGTCAAGTAATGGCCCATAAGCACCAAGGTGACTAAGGTTCATTTTAGAGTATATAAGGCCCGCATAGATGTCAACCTTAAACATATAAACCAAACTAGTTGTGAAAACCTATTTCCTCACTGCCAACATAATCCTTCAATTCTCCTTGCTTTCCAAGGAATATTGCTTTTTCTTCAAAAACAGAGACTGATTCTTACACTGTTCACTGATTATACAAAGAATAACAGAAACAAAAATTCTTAACTGGGTTTGGGGGGAAACATTCTTCTCATGCTTCAACCAGTCAATTTTGATACTGTGGACAAAAACAAACAAACAAACAAACAAAAAACCCAAAACTAAAGGCAGTATTGAATCTATGTATATAACATATATACACACATTTATATAATCAGCTTTCCTATAAAGTCAGCAGGTACAAGTGACTGTTTATATCATTTTGATGTGTAGTTTTTAATATTCCTACCATCTAAAATTATAATGGTCTATCTCACATGCATCAATAAATAAAATTTAAAAAGCATGAGGTTAAAAAGGCTGAAATTAAATACAGATTCTAGATTTGGATTTAAAATCAGAACTATATGCAGAATGTGGCACTTTCTGCAAGCTCATTTTGCAATTAAAAAATATGAAAAATAAGCCAGTAGACTGTTACAGTTCACATTATTTAACTGTGATGTCCTCTCAAGTGTATCTTTCCAAGGGAAGCAACTTTAGAAAAAATCTGGACAAATTCATCCAGTGGTGAGACCTGCCCCTGGCCTGTCCCCTTCCTCCAGGTTCATTAGCTTTTGACCTCTGCAGTCAGAGGGGCCAGCTCAGCACCCTTTTTAGTCTCCTCCTAGGTCACTAGATTAAAACTGTACTAAGATTTATAGAGAACCTTTGGTCAGGCAAACAAAGATCCACACACAGAGCACACACGCTCCTCCTTTGACAGCTTCCTACGTAAGTTTCTTCACCACTAGCACTGATTAAGAGCAAAATAAAACCTTGACAAATCAATTAAGAATTTTCCCCTTATAGATTCAAACTTTATTGACCTCCAGGGTTACAAATGACACACATTTCCTTTTTTGTCTGCCACACCTGCCATCAACATGCCAAAGGCATGTCTTCAAGTACCCGAGGATATGGATTAATTTTACAAGTGACATTTAAGTCCCCATTGAGTTACACCTGCTAAGCTCCCAACCAATTTCAAGCTGTGCACTATACCCAAGTCTTACACTTGACTTTAAAAGAAAACGAAGTTCAAAAAAACTTCCGCACAGAACAAAGTTTTCTTCTTTTGTGGAAGGGGCATGAGGCAGGAGTCCTGTTTTTAAAGTATACAACAGCAGACTTTTGATAAAAAAAAGATTGTCGTGGGAGAGAGACTGTGTGTTCTAGTGCCCCGCTTTCCCCTCCCCACGACCCCTCCCAACCCCTGGGTCTCCCTCAAAGTGAGAATACAATGAAATTGGTTTGTATTTATAGATATTTTACAAGGTTAAATAAGAACAACAATAATAATAAAAAAATTGAACACTAAAATGAACAGGTTTTTTTTCTCTTTTTAATTTTCTTTCCAAATGTGACCAGTGTTGCTGAGTGACACTCAAGTAACTGGTGGTTTTTCCTGTGCAGCTGGCTGCTCGGGACTGTTCAGGTGGAGTTGGAAGCTGATGCGGAAGCGGCGTTATTGGTCTGTCCACGGTCTCCAGCATTAGCATCTGCAAATCAAAAGCCCCAAGAGAGAGCATGAACAATGCTGTAACACCCCAGAGAGAAAAGTACGTGGCCTCAACTGCAGGCTGAGAGCTATATCTGGAACGTTGTTTTGAATATGGCCAATACTACGAAATCTGAATTTTCTTCTGCTTAGAGTTAAGTATGTGCGTTGGCCAGGTCTTGGTACAGAGAAGACGGCATCTTTCAGTAAGTTACAGACTCAGGGAGCCAGAGACCATTTCTGTCAAAGCTCTTGCCACATCTGGGATTAGCAGAGCATGAATACTCAGCTGGACTCTAGCTCACTTGAAAATAAGTGGACAGTGTACAGCTGTGAAAACTTGCTAAAAATTCTGAATGGTGTTACACTATGCCATCTGCTTGAGTGGGTGAATGAGTGGGGCAGTGAAAGTAATATGGGTCAGTGGTGATGGGAGAAGCACCAAGCATAAATCAAACTCAGCTGCTTGCTTTCTAGGTACAGTCCCCCTTCGTTATTCATACAAATGGAAGACACAACCAGCAAAAAGGAAATTTCAGCCATTGTAGTACCAATTCCCTTATTCAATTCAATAAAGCATCTTATAGTCAAATGTCTTAGCACTTGAGCTTACTTTACCTAATCCTTTAAAAATACATATAACTTTACAACTAACTTGAACCCCTGCCCCCCCCACTCACACTTTTTAAGGTCCATTATTATTTCACAGCCTCCATTAACATTTACACAGACATTTAACTGTGTCCAGACTGGCTCTCCATCTCCGGTAGGCAAGATACTACTGTTTCAGTGGCTTGTCAAGTGGCATCCCTGTCATCACACACGTGACTGGGAATATACTGCTAGGCAAATTTTCTCTCAAAAACTTCACACTAAGCCCTGAGCAAGAAGGGAGGTGGCTTGACTGAGATGGGCAACTTCCAAGAGCCATCGCCCTAGAAGTCCACCACCCTTGGCTATCAAGGCTAGGGACACCAAAAAACAGACTCAGAAGTTTTGTCTCTCTCTCAAGACTGCAGCTCTCCTGTATCCTATGTTGAGTAGAGTAAATGTTATGGTTGAAGGCAACATTTGGTCTTTGGATCTTTCTACTTTGAATTTTTTAATTGAGCAAGAAACAAAAGACCCCAAGGATACACAGCAACTGTAGCTTAAGGAACTCTTAAGGATTAGCTATTCAGTTTATCATTTTGATAGCCACTCTTTAAAAACTATACTTCCTTCCTAAATTCCCATTGTTCCTCAAAACAATCTACCCTTATATACATTTAACTCAGCCTTTGGGGAAAAAATGTTTATATCTCTTAATAAGAATGGTTGTGTTTAATTCATTTTACTTCCTTCAAAACATCTATAGCACTATTTTCATGAAAATAAGCACAGACATTATGACATCAGGATCCACACGTTAGTTTCATATTGCCCATGGCATGGCATCATGCTAACTTATCTGCATGGCACATGGACAGGTGGCAAGAGAGGGTATATGATATATAGCATATAACCTAGTCTCCAAAGGCAGGCAAACAGCCCTTCCCAATAATCAGTCAGTAATTGTACTAATACCTCATTCATTAACTCTTGGTTTTTCCTGGATATGCCCTACTTAGCAGGAGTTTTATTCTCAATGATCATCCAAATTCTGTGCATCAATAACCTAACATCAATTCCTATCCAGGCCACAGGTTCCTATAAGGCTTTCTCAGGAAAAATGTTCATTTTCATAATTTAGGGACAGGCTACATTAAAAACAACACTCCTGAGAAAGCCTGGAAGGCACAGAGATATTTCAGAATTATAATGCTCCTCACAAACCCATGCTTATTATTGCAGCATTTCTCATGTTTTGGATGACACTCAGAACCTGCATGATTATCATCAAACAGCACTTTCCTCTCATTTTCAACATGTGAAGATGACAGGTAAAACTGTCACATTCTGGTCTTCCTCAGGACTTAAGAGATCAGCACACATACCAGCAGTGTTAGCAGCTCTGGCTATAGCAGCCATTAGCTATTGGCAAACATTCACCAAGGCTCCTCTACATTGCCAGCCCATTACATTAATTTACTCTTTGGCAATATCTTATTTAGCTACTAATCTGCTATTGTCCTTTCAGCGGCTATTACCTATGAGCTTATGACATTCCCAAAACTAGTCTTCCCTTCCTTGGATAAATTCAAAGGCTGCTTGTATGATCATAATAAAAAGCATAAGTCTTTTAAGTGGGCATATAACCAGAAACAAAATCACGTTCTGAATAATAAAAAACATTCATATTCCTCAGGTTTGTAATTTAATGATCTCTTATTTTTCTTTGAATTATTTCCAAATCACCTAATGAGTAAAATTTTAACAGCTAATTATTTTGATTACAATTATCCTTGATATCACAGGATAATATAGTCACAGCACTGGACTCATTCATCAAAAACAAACAAAAACCCTATGCCCTGTGCAATGAACTCTACTTAAAATCAAATTATACATGTCTTTCCTGAGAAAGGAGAGTTCTCCGCTTTTCAGAGGGAGACAAAGCACAGGGAGGAGAAAAGCAAAACAAACAAACGTGGCTCTCCATAAACTCAATAGTAGCTCCAACAGACTGCCTGGTTTGCTAAATGAGCAAAACTATGTTTTTGAAGTTCTTCTTGGTACATGCTTATTTTGATCTCACTGTCAAGTCTGTAAATTTATTTTACAGAGTTGAATCTGAATATGGACCCTCTATAATAAAAATGTTCATTAATTTAAAATTCTGATAAACTGTCACTAGACTTAGATGTTTACTGCAATTTCTGTAACTTTTCTTCTCAAGCATTTAAAACAGTAACTTTTTTTTGACATTCTTTTTTTTAAATATTCTTTTCCGTTACAGTTTATCAGACCAGATATTGAATACACTTCCCTGTGCTATATAGTAGGACCTTGTTGTTTATCCACTCTATATGTAATAGTTTGCATCTGCTAATCCCAAACTCCCAGTCCATCCCCCCCAACACCCCTCCCCATTGGTAACCACAAGTCTGTTCTCTATGTCTAAACAGTAACTCTTTAAAAGCAGCAAAGCTCATTTTGCCTCTCCTTCATTCCCTTCCCTTTACATATGTACTGGTAAAAGTGATGCAACCTGGCATTATGATTTAAACTAAGATCTTTTGATTATAAAGGATCCAACTATGAAGAGTCAAAGATTGACTATATAGTCTCTTGTTTTCAGTCTTGAGATGCTCTTCTGAAGTTCACAGTGATATATCTTCCTTAAATCTAATCCAATTTCACAAAGTTGTACAACTTAATAACTGTGTGATTTTGGAACAAGTTATTTAACCTCTCTACCCTCAATTTCCCCATCTGTAAAATGGTGATAATACCACCCATCTATGTAATAAGGCCTAAGAAGTGCTTAGTAATTGTCCAGTAAATGGAAAGGTAAAAGAGACACCTAGAAATACAGAGATGTATAGTTTAGTGTGAGTGCAATAACCACCATCACCACCACAGTAAGTATCAGTGGTAGCAGCTGTTGACATCTGGGTGCTTACCAATGTGCTAGACATCATACTAAGTATGTTGCAAGCATGTCATTTAGCCTACAAAGCAAGAAACAGGTACAATTATTGCACCCATTTTGCAAATGGGAAAAAATGGATGCACAAAGCGATGAGATAATGTGTCTAAGGTCACAGAGCTAACAAGTGGAGAGCTGAGCACAGAGGGAACAGAGGAAGAATATGATTACCTTTATGCCTATAGGAAACAAGCAGAAAAGATTTCCTAGCAAAGGGAGAAGAGAGGACTTTCATTCAGGCCTAACCTCTACATAATCCAGTGTGATTTCCAGAAGTCTATTTCTATTAACTAAAGAGTTACTACATTAAAACAGGTGAATTTATAATATGAAGAATTAAGAGGATGGCTATTTTATTATCTAATTTTCAAACAGTCTCTATGGGGTATACAGAGATACAAGTGTTTTGGAAACAACTGTAGAGCTGATATTTCACTGACTTCCAACATTCCTAGAAACCAATGCTCATTACCACCCCTCTGATACTGCTGCACAATAAACCAACTAACTAACAAACCAAACGAAGGATAGACTTGAGGGAGAAAGGAGAGAATAATCAGTTTTGGGGGAGGAAGGTATAAGACCATTCTTTTACATTGTGGTAGCCACCCTCGAAGATGACTTCAATGAGTCATGCACCTCTTGATGTCCATGCCCTCATGCAGTCCCCTCCCCCAGTAAATAGGGATGACCTGTGTAACCAACAGGATATTGCAGAAATAATGGTGCGTGACTTACAAAGTTAGGACGTAAAAGACACTGTGACTTCCACCTTCTCCTCCTTGGATTGCTTGGCCTAGGGGAAGCCAGCTGCCACAATGTGAGACACTCAAGTAGCACTACGGAAAGGTCCACGTGGTGAGGGACTGGGCCTTCTGCATACAGCCAGCTCAGAGTCACTAACCACACGAATGAGCCATCATGGAAGTACAGCTTCCAGCCCCAGGCAACCAGCCTTCAGATGTCTGAAGCCCTGGCTGACATTTTGGCTACAACCTCATGAGAAATCCTGACCGAGAATTATACAGTTAGGCTGCTTCTGAATTTCTGACCCATGAAAACTGTGTGAGATACTAAATGTTTATTCTTTTTTTTTAATGTCTTTTTTGTCTTTTATTCGTTTTTAAAAATTTATTTATTTTTTTACTTTTGGGTCTTCGTAGCTGCATGCGGGCTTTCTCTAGTTGTGGCGAGCAGGGGCTACTCTTCGTTGCAGGCTTCTCACTGCAGTGGCTTCTCTTGTTGTGGAGCACGGGCTCTAGGTGCTCAGGCTTCAGTAGCTGTGGCTCGTGGGCTCTAGAGCACAGGCTCAGTAGTTGTGGCGCACGGGCTTAGTTGCTCCGTGGCATGTGGGATCTTCCCGGCCCAGGGCTTGAACCCGTGTCCCCGGCATTGGCAGGCGGATTCTTAACCACTGTGCCACCAGAGAAGCCCGAAATGTTTACTCTTAAGCTGCTAAATTTTGGGGTCTCTTGATACACAGCAATAGATAACTAATGCATACATATAGGTCAAATAACTTAAATGCCAGTTAGGGTCTGTGTTCACAAGCCCATGAACCAAGTCCCTCTACAAAATTAGGTATGCTCCTAATAAACTGTACAAGCAAGAAAGATTGCATCAGATGTTCAACTGTTTTTTCCCTAATGCTGAGAAGAGTCTATGGTTCTATGACTTTTGTATTGGATATGGCAAAGGGAATTTGTGCATGTACTGTATTGAGACCAATTTTACTCTGTGTGACTTCAGATGTAAAAATGACAAGTTGGGCAATCCCATAGTGAAACTAAGGGTGAAGCTCTAAGGTATTAGGTTCCCAACAGAGTCCACCAGGCTGCGATTTTTGTCCTAAATTTTTATGTACAAAATTCCATACCTGATACATATATTTTTCAGGAGAGGATTCACAGTTTTATTCTCAGATTCTCAAAGATCTGTAAGAGTTGCTACATAATCGAGTCATGGATTTGATGGGCAGCTGTCTCAATTCCGAGGAAACTGCATCATCTAGCTGCTCAGGCGGTCAACCAAAAGTTCTTACCTCGATTCTTCACTCCCCCACCCCCGCCAATGCATCAGCAAGTCCTGTCCATTCTCCCTCCAAATGTGTCTGATCAATGTGTAAATGGGGAGGGGAAGGAGAGTGAATGGAAGGTCCCACATTTACAAACTGTCACCAAAAGGTTTAAATAGAAAAGCAGAAAACAAGGGAACAGGTCAGGAGGAAAGGACAGAGAATAAACAAAGGAGCTGGGGTTCCTAAGACTCTGCTCAGTATCCCAGAACTATGGGTCTATAAAAGTTAAAACCTTCTAATTGATACAAGTGTTCATTGTCTGGCTCAACAGCAATAATGGAAATGTTTTATCTGCACTCTCTAATAGGATGACTGCTAGCTACATATGGTTATTTAAATTTAATTGAAATTAAATAAAAATAAAAATGTAGTTCCTTATTTACCCTAAACACGTTTTCAGATTCTCAAAAGCTATAAAATCATTATTGGCATATTAGTAGAAGAGCGTATTTCAGATATATCAAATCCTTTTTGTGCTTTACATGTACTTTACAAGTATACTTGGGAACTTTAAGTATACTTTTATTTCCTTATTTCCTTTATTATGCTCTCCCAAGCCTATATTATGTATTTCTATTCGCCAGCTATCCTGCTTTTATAGCAAGTTAGAAATGTCTCATGACAGGTCAACTCCTCTAAAAGATAAAGTTTTGGAGGCCTGGGCCACGCTGTTTGTACTGTGTAGCTAACTCAGGATGTTGCTATTCAAGCTGTTCCAAGTGGAAATGCCTCTACTATAAAACTATGTCTCAGACATTCATGTTATTAACTGACACATGAACAAACAACACATGAACCATTACTCACAGAGAAGTAAAGGTATACCCCAAAGTTACATTTAAACCGAAATCATAATCCACACTAATGAAATCAAAGTAGTATCAGTATTAAGGAAAAGGATTCAATTTTCACTTTTCTCTTTATACTGTGTACTATGATTTTGACAATTTTGTGTGTGTCATAATGAGGGAGAGGGAGGGGAACCACTCCTCAGCAAAGCACCATCACCTCTCATGTCATATTATTCCAAGGAAAAGGCGTGGCACAAGACTCCATGGTGGCTTCAGTCATTTAAAAAATAGAACTGAAATTCAGGTGCTAGTGAGTCAATCAATCCAGCAGCAAACCTGGAGGGCTTATCAACAACACTGTTTATACTTGATCTGCCAGCAGTAGAGGTCTTAGCTGCTGTGAGTTCAGGGGCAGAGCACATTTCAATTAAGAGGCTTGGTTGTTCAGGGTAAAAAAACTGAAGGCCATGGGGACACAGGATATATTTTCATCTTTTAAGTTAAAAGACTTAGCTTAGGAACAAAGAATAAAAAAAGGCATATGAATATAAACAGGTAACTTCAGGTAAGGAACTGAGGAACACCTGAAGAATACCCAGAAGAATGTCTTATAGGACACTCACCAACTTAATCAAGAAGGTTTTATTACATTACTTTTGGAGGAAGAAGGAAAAACCCAGGTAAAATTTTTGACTTAATAGGAAAGAACATGTTTTACATAAAAAGAAGCAATTTCCTAGAAGTGATACTTAGCACTGCTCTGGTGAAAATAATGACAAAGATGGTTTGACTTTAGATACCTATACGCAAACTCACTATGTGAACTTGAAATTCTAACAGAGGGTAGATATAGTCTCATCGGTGTCAGTGAATTTGTCAAACTGGCACATATGGATGGAAGTCTGTATTTCAAACACAGAGCCAATAGGAGGAAATGGGTATAGCACTGTACCTACACCCATCTTTTTCATCTGCTAAGTTGGTAATGCATAAAAATACACGTGTGCACATGCACTTTGCACCTCCCCCACCCCACTCTGGGCTGGCTAGTGTTGAAGTAACAGAGAAGTGAAAAAATATGTGCATTACCACTGTAGACTGGGACAAACTTTCTGGAAGGCAATTTGACAATTTGACAAAAAAAAACTTCCTTATATCTTTTGACTCAGGAATTCTTCTAAAAACTGGGACACAACCCAAATGTCCAAGAATAAGGAATTAGTTAAAGAAATTATGGTACAGGCTTAGAATACTGCTTGAATACTAAAGTCATGTACTCCCCTTCCCCCAAATAGCATAAGTCCATTAAAAAAATGGGACAGAGTTATCTCTGTCCACTGATAACTAGACTAAAATATATTAAATAGTGTTACCTTAGATTTTCTTTGGAAGTGAGAATATGGAGAGTCTTATTTTCTAAAATAATTATATACTGTATTTTTAATAGAGAAAAATCCTTGGGTTTTTTAAAAAAGTTATATATTTTTATAAAATTCCACATACATTTAGGTTAAGACAAAGAGAAAATAGACAGGAAAGAGTTTGGAAGATGAACACCTGAGGGCAACACTGTGGGTTCTGCAGCTAGACAGGGTATGGGTGCAGTTTTCCCAGAGCACACTATACAAGTGCCACAGAGGAAAAGGGTAATCATACTTGGGGGTTGCGGGGGGATAAAGGGATGGTAACCATCATTTTAGGAAAGTAAGTATTTGATACACTGACTTAATTTAACATGTTATTTTTCAAAATCAGTGGAAACAAACAATGGGAGAAATTACTCTGGGTTTAATTCTGCCCAGCTAGAAAAAATTGTCTGGTGATGTAGAAGGTGACAGGGTGACAGAAATTCTGGGGTAAAAATAACTGTAATAGTAAGAAAAAGGGATCACTAGCCCTGGCTAAACTGAAACATGACTTTAGCAAAATGCATTTCAAAAAGTTCAGGAAACAAATAGGTATGATTTTGTAGTTACAGTCTTCAAAAGGGGTTAATAACTGACAAGAAATAGAAAATTATGAAAATCAAAATTCTGACCAACCAAACAATTGCACATACTCTCAATGCAAAATAAAAGGAGAAGAACCAAAGAAACCAACTAAAAGGGTTTTCTTTGATGGGCTCATAATTTAAAAAGTAGGGCACACATCCCAGGAAGAATAGAAAATAAAAATGTGCACTTGTCAGAACAGGCCAGATTTGGTTTAAATGAGGTAACAGCAAAGGGTTTCAAAGCAAGATCAAAAAACATTAAGCCCCCTGACCAGGTAAAAAGACAGAGAAGACAGACCTTGTCCAACTCTTATCATGATTCCCTTTTCTGTTAGAAGGGTTTTCAACCTGGAAAGGATATAACAAAAATCCTAATAAACAAAATGCAGCCCGATGAAGGTGAGGGAAATCTATACATTTTAAATGTCTTTAAACCCAGAATCTATAGTCCAACAAACACATTCTTAAATGGATTACAGAAATTCAGTTTACAAATATTTAAGCACTAGAAATTTCCTTAAGTCTTAAAAAAAAAAAAGATTTCATTTCCATCTTTGACAGTTTCTTTTTTGATGGAAAAAATCTGAAAGTTTTCTTGACAACAGCAAAGCATTTAACTTAGTTTTCATAACATTATTATATAAATGAGTATTGTAAGGTTGGTCTGTAGTTAAGAGACCAGTTATTCAGAGACCGTCAGAAGAATAATCCCTAGTAAGCGTTGCATAGTCCCATTTAACTTATTTTATCAGTAACTTCGGTAAAGGCAAAAAAACAAAACAAAACAAAAAACTAGTAGGCTCTGCCTTGTCCTGTTTAATATATTCTATTAGTTGCTTGGATAGAGGCAAAAAATTGATGTGTTTATGAAATGTGCAGATGACAAATAATTGTATAGAAAACCTAACATCCTGATACTTTAGAACATATTCAGGATTAGGATTTAAAATCCTCATTAGTGGGGCTTCCCTGGTGGCGCAGTGGTTGGGAGTCCGCCTGCCGATGCAGGGGACGCGGGTTCGTGCCCCGGTCCGGGAAGATCCCACATGCCGCGGAGCGGCTGGGCCCGTGAGCCATGGCCGCTGAGCCTGTGCGTTCGGAGCCTGTGCTCCGGAACGGGAGAGGCCACAACAGTGAGAGGCCCGCGTATTGCAAAAAAAAAAAAAAAAAAAAAAAAAAGGAAAAATCCTCATTAGTATGGAGGGGATACTAGCCATCATTAAAATTTGAAGGACTTTTGCGTGTAAGAATTGGGTTGGTTTTCTATAATCCCAGAGTAGGATCACTGAATGAAAGAGGATTTCTAACAAAGTGATACAAAGATGGAATGTGTTACTGAATATTCCAGTTACTGAATATACACAAGCATGAGACACTAGTTCTCAGTAGATAATAAGGAGGGTGAAATCAGTGGTTTTCAAATTTGTTTTAATAGCAGAACTATTGCACTGGAAGAAGACTAATATATACAAAGCAGAGAGAAAACTGCTCTAGCTGAAATTCCCAACCACATCTCACACTTAACTCAGGTGGCACTGGATCAGATTATCTCTAAAGTGGTTCGTATTTGATTAGCAAAACTATAATTCCTCAAGATGTATTACTCTAGATGGTCCAGATGAATGGTCTCCCAAATGGAATAACTTGGAGGATCTGTTGGGGGTGTGGAGAAAAATCAGGTATAAATATCAAAATAAGAAATTATACTTTATGGACTGAGAGTGGTATGTATACTTTTCAGGAGTTTCTCGTGTCAATCAGAGCCACAGTCAGATATAATGCCCCCAGGCACTGAGGTATTCTAAAAACAATTTAAAAGAATGAAAGTTTTTGAGGGAAAAAAACTCCCCACCACTAACAACATCCATACCCACTAATTTAACACAACTGTTTTAATTTCTGTATATTTGTATCTAGTTCCTATCCACACGCAAATACATATTTTGGCACAGTTACCAACATGGTACATAAGATTTTTAAGTTTTCTCCACATAAATTAAGATGAATATTTCCACAAATGTAAGTTTCATAATAATTGTCTTTCATGGTTACATACAAATGGAGATTTCATAATGTACTGAAACATTTTCCTACTGTTAACCATTCAGATCATATTGGCTCTCTTCTTTTGTTATTATATAATTATTCCTATTCATATCTCTGTACACGGTAGCTTTTTTTCTTCTATTAGATGTACCCTAAAGTTAAGATCCCTAAAGTGGGATTAGTGAATAAAAAAGTATGAACGCTGCTGTGATAGCTCTTGTACATAGTAATGCTTTCCAACAGGTCTTTATCCATTCATCTGCAGTCACTACCGGAACCTTGAATACAACGCATGGAAGAAGTAGTTGAAACATCTGCAAAAACAGTTTCCTCAGTATTAATCTCATTATACTGATAGAAGCTATCTTTACTATTTTCAAGAAAGGTGAGAAAAATAGCTATTACTGTGATATTCTATTGTACTGATCAAGGTTCTTTTGGAGAGGCTAGAGAATAACAACTATATATTCCTGGAGTAATCTCACCTTTAGGCCATGGAATAATAACCTTTATGCCACAATCTGGATAAGAAAAGGTTTACTTTCTTTGCTTTTCCAGAAGTAGCAATATAGAGACTAAATTGAGATTTCTGCCTACAATGTATTTAAAATTTAATAAGACCTAACATCTGAATACCATTTAATAACTTTGGCTACCAAAAGAAATTGACTAAAATCTAAAGCTTATTTCATGATAATATAGTCAGTATGATCACGGTTG
Source organism: Tursiops truncatus (assembly GCF_011762595.2). NCBI lineage: Eukaryota > Metazoa > Chordata > Mammalia > Artiodactyla > Delphinidae > Tursiops > Tursiops truncatus. Next base: position 78,369,254 of record NC_047037.1, on the reverse strand, counting down.
ATGGCATCTTCATCATTCTACTTTGCTCTTCTTCTGCTTTTATCCTACCTACTTTAGGATTTAGCTTTGCTCCCAGATCAACATAAATGTCACAGAACTCCATTCTTATTTAAGTCAGCTATAAACAACATAAAAGCTTCTGAGGCAGTCATCTAGGAGCCTCTGTATTCTGATGATCTTGCTCAAGATACAAACATGTTTGACAGAAGCTGAACTTCAGTGGTGCGGAGCACCAGCAGAAATGGTATTTTAACAGATCAGAAGATAATTTCAGGGCTATGCTTCTCTTCCAAAGTTGTTTCTTAGTGATCTAAATCCAATGTTAGATGACTAGGAGGCACATTCTCAGGCTAGTCAAAGTAGATATTCTGCTTCTTGTTGATATGGTTTTGTCCTAAACTAAAAGTGGCTCTATTTTCATGTATATCCTTCATTAAATTGACTTATACTAAGTAAGCCAATTGTTTAATTAGAGGTACATATTGCAATTAATTCACCCAAAGACATATTGGGTTCTATTGTGGTGCTGCACCTAGGGTGGGTGATTAGAAATTCTAATTTTGATAATTTTAAATTAGAAAAATTTCCAGGTTCAGATCTTCAAGGTCTGAAGCTTTGTAGCTTAACAGTTTACTTCTTCATACCTTGGAACAGACCCTGAAATGCTTTGTGAGGAAAGTTTCAGCCATGTCAGCAGGCATTCATTCCCTCACTGCTTGGGTGGAGAGATGGGGTGCCTATTTATTCAGGCGAGGAGAGTCACAGGTTCTTTCATAAGAATGATCCTTTTTCATAAGAGGATGGATGTCAACCTGCCTTTCACATGGCTGGTTTTTAACATTTCTGGATCTGTCCTTACTTGGCAATAACAATAATAAAAATAGTGTAGCAGTTTCCTTTCACTGAAAGTCTACCATGTGACCAGGCAAAGTGTTAAGCACTTTGTACATTTTATATCTTACTTCTCACAACTATATGTAGTGGGTATTTACTATTCCTGTTTTATGGATAAAGAAACTGAAGCTAAGAAAGACAACAAAGAGCATGTATATTTTAAGGTGTTACTAAAGAATATAACTTATACTACCAAATTCTTATTTAAAATATGTGTACACGCACAGACATATATATTTACATAAATACAGGTGGCCGTTAAGGTCATACAGTCAATCCCTTCATCTAGATGAGTATTTCCTGAGGTATGTTTGGTGACATTTACTTTGGCTTGCATTACTTTGGCCCCAAAGGAAACTGTTTTCCTTTAACTACACTGTGGTGGTATGCCTTTGGCTTACACTGAAGGGCATGAAGGGCACTTAAGAAAGTATCCAAATGGAACTCACCATTACATTTATTGTTGAAACTTTATTGTTGAGAATTTCATTTACTCTTATCTCTTATAGTACCAAATCTGTGGCCCTAAAGGAGACATACTTCTCAAACAGCAGAGTCAGAAACACTTTGCTTCTCCTAAGCCACCAGTGTGCTTTTAATCTAATGAACGATGGAAATTTTTTTTTTTTGCGGTACGCGGGCCTCTCACTGTTGTGGCCTCTCCCGTTGCGGAGCACAGGCTCCGGACACGCAGGCTCAGCGGCCATGGCTCACGGGCCCAGCCGCTCCGCGGCATGTGGGATCTTCCTGGACCGGGGCACGAACCCGTGTCCCTTGCATCGGCAGGTGGACTCTCAACCACTGCGCCACCAGGGAAGCCCCAATGGAAATTTTTAACAGATATCATTTCTTTATTTACTTTAGCCACTAGGAGGCTCAGAGAAATATGTGAAATCCTTTCTGATAACTATTAAGATACTCAAGGTATACATTCCTTTAATTTTAGCTCTGCCCTTAGCCTACTATTCCTCTATTAAATTCCTCATACCCTGATCTATTTCAACTTTAAAGTAAATTCTCAGGACCAAAGTCTAATGTCAGTTTCCATATTTATGTTGAAATTCGATTTCAACAGCTATAAAATGTATATACCACAAGAAAATATTTTTTGAGGACTGCTGTAACCTGTATCAAAGCAACATCAAAATCAGGTTACATACTAGGATCCTACCAGGCAGACAATTTGCCCAAAACCTTAGTTGCAATCATTAACTAGTTTAGTATTTCACATTAAGAAAATCATTTAAAATTACCCAAAACTTACCAATCATAATTCTCATTGTTATTCAGTCTAAAACAATTCCTAGAAACTAGATCAACAAGTAAATGTACTAGTTCGGGGTTAGGGCCTATTTAATGTTTTGAACAATCTGTGTAATCTAACGTTGGCCAGTGAATTATTAAGTTTATTAATAGCTCATCTAAGTAATTCTGTCTTCCTTCTAAATAGAGGTCATAGTTAAAAACAAAACCGAAAACAACCTCTATATTTTTACATTTATAAAATTCAAAGCACATTTCAGTACATAATTGATTTGTACCATATTACTCTAAGAGAGCACTGCCACTCATTTTACAGATTGAGAAAACTAATAAGACATTACTAAAACTAATAAAGTTCAAATGACTTTCTCAAGGTTAACATGTGCTGATGAAACTAAAACTAGAAAAGAGACCTTTCTTTCCAAACTTTTTCTGGCATGAAGACAGGTCACAGATTAGAATGAAATGTTTTAAATCCTTATTAGCAACATTCTAAAAGAATAAGATTGGACAGGAACAAACAACTCTGTGTCAGACAACATGAGAGAGATTTTGACCTCACTGTTGAATGCTAAGAACTAGTAATGCAAGATTTTATCTCTTGGAGCATAAACGCCCTTTGGCAAAAATGGGTCTGATCCAACTCAATTCAATGAAACAGATGATTAAATAAAAATGGAGTCAGCTCCTGCCTGACATTTGCGTTTTCGGTGGTGGTGGTGGTAGTGGGGTGTTGAGGGGAAGATACCAAATTCTTTGTGAGCCCAACTGTACTACCTACTATATTGCTAACTTCATTTTAGCTGTCCTTCCGAGGACCTTCAATTCACTCAAGGGTTGGGTATTTTCAAAATATCTGTAATGACAGTAATTCTCACTAAATCAGGTCCCAACATTAGCTAGCTATGGGACCAGCAGTGTACCTGAGCTCTAAGCTGAGAGACCATGTGGGCATTCTTTTCTTTTTGGATAGACAAGATTTAGTCATATTCTGATCTAAGTCTTAGCTAAATGTATTGGCATTGCAGTTTTAGCCCTTTCAAATGATTAAATTACACCAATCTATATTCATACTTCTTGAAAATTTGCCTCTCTAGTATATTAATATAATTTATATTCAGGGTGATGGAATTAAAGTGAATTATTTTCAATAATATTACATTTGTACAGACTGCTTTCTGCTATAAGCATCTCACTTCACATATTAATCAAGAAATTATACAGAAAGCATGACTTTTAAAATAACAATTATGGTGACATCACTTAACATTATTATAAGATATTTATACCTCATATATAAAGCATTTATGGGGTCCTTTTATGCTTTTTGGAAATTAAAGCAACATTTTATTCCCATTTAATCATTTGACTATGCTATGTTTTTGATACTTGGAAGGCACTAAATGTTCACATTCACCAAATGAGATAAAATGAAGACAAAAACAAAATATGTTTTTATAGAAGAGACTTATGTATTCTCACCTGAGGCTGCTGTGGTATTTGAAGGGGTTGAAGCAGCTGCTTGAATCCGAGCATGAGGAGGAATAAGGATGGTAGCTAGAGGTGGATTACTTGACAGTTCTAGAGAAAAGGTAAGACGCATGTGTTAGAATCCACTCTTAAATTTTATGTGAAACTATTTTATTGGTAACACTAACAGAAGATACAGCATTAAAACATTGGTTTAACAGAAAAAAAAGACATGATAAACCTACATCTGAAACTAAATCATGAGCTAGTAATTAACATATAGAGAAAGTCCACAGAAATGGTGTGATACATAACAAAGGCACTATCTGCTAAAATTAGGGTATCTCTGAGAACTAAAGATAGGCCGGGGAAAGGTACTGGTCAAAAGTTTGAGGGTAAGCATATTAATAAGATATATTTCCATCTTTTATTAACTTAAATATACTAGGTTTTCCCTTGGTGCTCTGACAGTATTTGACTGCAGGGATTGAGGGTGACAGTGTCACGGAAAAGAGAATATAATTGCAGTTTGTACTTCGGCATGCACAGACCAAGTTACTCGATAGCAGGTAAGATTTATCCAAACAGTAGTGGAAACGGGATTTAAGGAACACCTGTTTAAATTCTCATTGCTTTTATTAAAAATGTCTTTACTGAATTCTACTTTGCTTTTTAACTTAGTAAGATTATTACTTTTTAAAAGTTTGAAATACGCTTTTATCTGCACATGGAAAGTTTCTCTCTGTCAACTGTATACAAACTGGCTTTCTTTAAAGAATTAAGTTCTGTATATGAATCTTGAGAAAAAGATGATATTGGACTTAATAATGTAAACAACTACCGAGACATGGTGGTGAGCTTGTACATAAAATTATCTGGTGTTAACTTCCGATAATACGACTTCTTCTAGTCTGCCTGGGATAACCCTGGTTTATTCTTGTAGTTCTGGCATTTAACTAGTGAGTGCTTATTTCCACTCTAATAAGTGTCGCTATTAGTAATTCTTATTCCAATAATTTGAAGGCATAATTATACGACCGTACTAGCTAAAGGAAGATGTTATCCTCTGAGCTACAAGCAATTCACAGTTACGGCACGGACTAAAAAAAGTTAGGAAATAGTATTTTCTTTAAATTAAAGTAAAATTCACATAATATAAAATTAATCATTTTAAAGTGTATAATTCGTGGAAGTTAGTACATTCACAATGTTGTACAACCATCACCTGTACCTAGTTTCAAAATATTTTCATCACCCCAAAGGGAAACCTTTAAGCAACTACTCGCCATTCATCCCTCCCGCCAGCCCCTAGTAAGGGAAATATCGTTTTAACGCAGTACTTTACAAAGCCCCTGGCAATACTGATTTATTCAACTTGGTGCCTTAGTAGCTAAATTTTGTACTAAATCAGATACTAAATGATAACCAGATTCTGGTAAAAAGAAGCAATATGCTGATGTCAAGATATATGAAAAATGAATGGGAGGAAAAGCTCAAAACTGAGAGAAGACTATTCATTATCTTTTCCCCTTAAATGAGAAGACTTATTAGGTCAGCTCATCAAATAATAACCTTCCCTGAGTTGGAAAATCACTGCCCTAATGATCAGGTTTGAAGAGATGCTGTTTTCTCATAATCAGCTTTAGTAGCTGTTTCAGTTCTCACTGAGGTACAGAAAGAGCCAATGTAGTTTTACTTCAAATCAGTCCAATTTTAACGCACAACCTTACACCTAGAAAAAGAAAAGAATCACTGATAATTGCCATGGCTGATGAGTTTATGGTTCTAAGAATAAAAATTAATGTAAGATGTGGTAGTTACTCTTCAGTAATCCAAAAGAAAGTCAGACTTACCATCCCAGTTAAGATTAAAATCTTCTAAAATAGAAAAGCTTCTTTAAAATCCACCCATCCATCTACCCACCCACACCCTCATCCAACTAACAATACTGAGCATGAAAGATTGTGTTAGGTCCCAGGATAGACAGATAAAAAGATGGTTGTCTTTGTCTGTTCAACAGAAATAGGAAATGGAAGGACAATTACACAAATAAGCTGGCAAGAAAGGCATTCAATCGATTTGAGACTGGGACACTTTTAAGTTAAAAGATCTCTATGACTATGAGCCCAACATCTAAAAGAAAACCCAAAAAAGGAAAAGATGACCAAAGATTTTAATATAAGACATTCTGACAGAGCTACAATTGAGATAATCTTTAAAATAAACTGAGTATCAGTGGTCTGTGGTCACATGCTGTCCATTTTCTCCCATTCACTCAATCTCTTTTACCAGATCACCTATCCTTGTGTATCTGCATGTCCAATTGAGGGCCATGGTGGTTTTGTGTCTTATTCTGGTTAAGGTGTATGTATGCGTACACACACACACACACACAGTTGCAGGGTTTGAGAAAAACAATCCTCTTTTTTACTAGGTGGTAGGGGGGTAACTAATGAAAGTGAAAGGGAACAGCAAAGAAAGACGACGATAACCAAAAAAAAGGAAGCTATGGGATACTGGAGGCTTTGCCACATCTAAAGACACAGGGGAGAGGTAAGTAAGGTTCATGAAACAACTTAAAAGACTAAGTTCTTAACCTAGAGTGAACGGTGGATAGCCTTTGGGGGCGGGGAGAACTTTTGTGAAAGTTTTGAGTCACACACCCAAAAACTTAAGAAATTCTAAACTGGACAGCCACATATAGCTCTATTATCTCTCCAACTTCTATACACCATTGTCCTTTTCCTCTTCCTTAATTATATGTATTCCTTCAGGTCCATTGCTTTCCATCCATTAGCTCTTCTCCACTTCAGAGAGCTTGCTAACTGTCACAGCTTTTGCTTGTGTGAATGAGGAAGCCTCCATGTATTATAGCACTGTTTTCTACACTACAAGTCTGTCCCTTTTGTGAGGAGAGACTATGGGCACTTCTGTGGGCTGTCACAAGTAGTCCAAAATGCTTGCAATTTTTTTTTTTTTTTTTTTGCATGCAACAATTACAACCTACTCCCAATCTCCCTGTCTATCCATGGCACTGAATAGTAAGGAAACGGAGGCAATGAGTATGCATACAAAATGCACAGAAAGAAAGCAAAAAAAAGGATGGCATTTTGGAGGACAGAAAGAGCAAAGCAACAGACATTTTTAGAATCAGGGAAAGTATATGTATTCTTTTTTTCTTTAAATTTTATGGACTGATTGATTGGCTGTGTTAGGTCTTCATTGCTGTGCGCGGGCTTTCTTTAGTTACAGTGGGCGGGGCAACTCTTCGTTGCAGTGCGTGGGCTTCTCATTGCGGTGGCTTCTCTTGTTGTGGAGCACGGGCTCTAGGCGCTTGGGCTTCAGCAGTTGTCGTATACGGGCTCTAGAGCGCAGGCTCAGTAGTTGTGGCACACGGGCTTGGCTGCTCCGTAGCATGTGGGATCTTCCTGGACCAGGGCTCGAACCTGTGTCCCCTGCATTGGCAGGTGGATTCTTAACCACTGTGCCACCAAGCAAGTCCCAGTATATGTATTCTTAAAGGCAGAGAATATGATGGCGTGTAGAAGAGATTGAAAATGAAAAGTTAATATTTATTCACTAAATATATGTGTGAGTCTTGAGAGCAGGGAGATTATTAAGGAAACAAGGAAGCCCATAATATAAAAGTGCGTCTAGCTATGGAAAAGAGGTGGGAAGAATAAGAGACCGCATTACTCCAGAGACATGGTTCAAACAAAATGGCAACAGGTTCCAGAATGTTTTAGAAAACTTCATGCATGACAAGGATTTCTTCAACCAATTGAAGATGCCATAAAACTACTCATTAAAAGAAAAATCCCACAGTAGTTTATGAGGAAACATTATGAATGTTTTGATGGTCTATCAATCATTATGTGGTCCACCATCAAAACATAATGCACAATTCGAACAAAAGCAAATGAATTTAAAAATAGCTATCAATAAGCCAACCAAGAAAGGTATCAACCAACCAAAAGGTTAACCGAACTCATTTAAATAAATTTTGCTGCACTGTTGACACTAAAAACTATAGAAGAAAAATTCCCATGAAAAGACCACTGTTAGTTAAGCAATCTTTTTAAATGTTAAAAACAAGAACAGAACCTAAATCTAGTTGTTTTGGAGAAACCTGAAGTTTCCCTTAAAGTTTCTCTTCTTCCAAATATAAGATTTCCAAATTTATTAATAAGAAAGGGCGGGTTTTTGTTTTTTTTTAATTTGCAGGGGTGGGGGATAGGAGGAGGGGTGGGAAGAGGTATATACGTTTGTTAAAACTGTGTTGTGTGAAAGCTGAGGATAAGTTTGAGAATAGTAATCAATGTACAAACCAGAAGGAAGAAATCAACCCTTTATTAACTAGACCTCTTACAGTCATAAGTTAGAAGGAAATCTTCTTTGTTACCTTTGAAAGGGCTCAACATGCAGACCCCCAGAAAGGAGTCACTACAAGAGGCAAACTTTCTTTACCTTCTATAAGTAGTCTGAGGTTTTCATGTGCGTATCAGGTCTCTTAAGAATAAATGAAAATTGCCAGTGGTTGTCTATATAGTTAAAACTGCTGTTTTTTTTTCCTATTCACAGAAAATGACTTAACAATGGCATGGTACTTTTTCTTTGAGGTGTAATTTAAATGTTAGGATGGTGAACCTTGATCTTACACACTGAATTCTAATGTTGCTTGTTTGGATATATATTTTTTAGATGAACAAGTAACCCCATTACAACTGTTTCTCTCTTAACAATTTCAAAGTGCCCAGGCCAGGAAATCTCTGACCAAGTTCCTAACGTTGACTACATATGCCATACTCATTCAGAAAAGTAAACAAATACTAAACTAATCAGAAGATCAGACAAACAGTAAACAAATTACAAGGCTTGCTCCTGCTGCTTGGTAATATTAGCAATGTTTCATGCGCGGACTACATGATACCTGTAGAAACCCATGACTACTTTGCCTTGGAACTGCCCAAGAGGGAGCATCACAATTTATACTAGTCACCCAAAAAGGTCTGTACTACATTTATAGTAATGCATTGTATACTACATAATGCATTTTGTGTACTACATTTATAGTAATGATACATTTACAAGTTATCTAGCAAAATGTTAGCATTTTTAAAGTCCTGGTGATTAAAAAGAATAAGCTTTAGTAACCTGAAAATCTTAGAACTCCATTCTTGATGAAATGTAATAAGTGTAGCATTTATGTTGAATTCTGCAGGAACCAGTCTGTGTTTTTCTTGTGTCCATTTGTACCATGATTTTACATATCTTACCCTTTCATGCTCTATGTTTTTAGCTTTATTTCTCATTTTTTCTTTGTCCTTCTGGAGTCAACTCATTTTTTATAACCAGAATTTTGGAGCTGTATGTGTCTTTTTTTTTTTTAAACACACGTTCTTTCTTATTTTATTCTTTCTGACAGAGTTTTGAAAAGAATCTTTTTTTTTAACATCTTTATTGGAGTATAATTGCTTTACAACAGTGTGTTAGTTTCTGCTTTATGACAAAGTGAATCAGTTATACATATACATATGTTCCCATATCTCTTCCCTCTTGCGTCTCCCTCCCTCCCTATCCCACCACTCTAGGTGGTCACAAACCACCAAGCTGATCTCCCTGTGCTATGCGGCTGCTTCCCACTAGCTATCTATTTTACGTTTGGTAGTGTATATATGTCCATGCCACTCTCTCACTTTGTCACAGCTTACCCTTCCCCCTCCCCATATCCTCAAGTCCATTCTCTAGTAGGTCTGTGTCTTTATTCCCATCTTACCCCTAGGTTCTTCATGACCTTTTTTTTTTTTTCTTAGATTCCATATATATGTGTTAGCATACGGTATTTGTTTTTCTCTTTCTGACTTACTTCACTCCATATGACAGACTCTAGCTCCATCCACCTCACTACAAATAACTCAATTTCGTTTCTTTTTACGGCTGAGTAATATTCCATTGTATATATAGAACTACCATATGACCTAGCAATCCCACTACTGGGCATATACCCTGAGAAAACCATAATTCAAAAAGAATCATGTACCAAAATGTTCATTGCAGCTCTATTTACAATAGCCAGGAGATGGAAGCAACCTAAGTGTCCATCATCGGATGAATGGATAAAGAAGATGTGGCACATATATACAATGGAATATTACTCAGCTGTATGTGTCTTTGAATATCCTTTAATCCAACTACCTCATCTTTTTAAATTAGTAAACTCAGAGATAGTGTCTTGGCCAAGATCTGCACCTAGTTAGAGAGAGACTGGGAAGGAGACTTTAGGTCTGACTTACTCCATATGCAATACTGCATATCTTTATTGCCTTGGTTATACATCACATACCACCAGTATTCTGGTCTTCCTGGAAGTGTATCTGTCCAAACTACACACAGAACTTTAAGTTCAGACATTAGTTTTTCATTGTTTGTTCCTATAACATCCCACATTCTCTCCAATAGTACAGTTGAGGCAGCAGAGACACTCAAATCTCAGGGAAAGGGAAAATAATCCTCATAAATAATTGATAATTTAGATCCTAAAATTCTGAATACAGTCAATACTGTATGTCAGTAGTACTCTAGTTGCCTGAACTAAAACTAACCTGCCCCCTCTTACTGGCACTCACGAATTTCCTAAGCTCTCCCTTGCAGTGTATTTCCTTGGTTTAGCTTTCAATACCTAGAAGAGTACAGCTTACCTCGATATTTTACTCTTCTAAATTATTCATAAAATATTAAAGAATAATTCTGACACCAATTCCTTTGATAAGTATAAACAGCTCCATCTCTCATTTATTTACTAGAATAATCCTTTTATTTATACCCAAATTTCCTCAAGTCCATTTATCAAGATCTTTTATAGCCATTTTTCACCCAGAAGAACACAGTAGAAAAACAGGGATAGCCATGTGAAAGGTTTATAGTTTAGTTAAAAAAAAAAAAAAAAAAAGAGGGGCACTGCAAGTGAGAGCAGTTTATGAGTTCCTATTTAGGATTTGATTCATATCCTACATATAAATCAAGATTTCCTATCTTATGTAAATTTGTTCTTGCTATTGTAAATGATAATAAATCTAAAACCAAAAAGACCCTAGTCAAGGTTAGAATATTACAAGATACTTCATTACCTTAATTAAGGTGGTTGAAATACTATGTCCACTTTATTATTTTTTTTAACTTTTTATTTTATATTGGAGTATAGCCGATTAACAATGTTGTGACATACTATGTCCACTTTAGATGTGGCTGAGGGTAAGACAGGCTAGAAGAAAATACCCAGGATATAGAAAGCTAGGTAAGCAGGTGGGCTGACCATATTTATGCATATCACTATTTCATAACAAAAAAACTGGTTTAAAAATCATTGCTATAAAGATATGGAGCCTCCTAATTATCAAAAATAATGAGTTACAACAGATTTTATAAATAAGTAGTCTACTGCTTTCAGATGAAGAAGTATAAGCCTTTGGTAAGCTGGCCTTCTGTAACACTTGCTTTTGTTGCCCACGCCCAACTTGTCCTCAGACCCTGTTTTCATCACTTCCTTTTCTTTAACACAGTCCTAAACGCATTAAAAAAATCTTTCTCTGATCCTTCCCCCATTCCCTTCGGTTTTCTCTTACTCTTCCTTTTACTGTCTTTTTTTCCACTTGATTTCTGGAACCCCTTTGCTGTCTCATCACTGTTTTCCTCATGTCCGGATACTCTTTTCCCTGTATCCCAAGACATCCGTAGTCTGCCTGAGTTTGCATGCTGTTTTCTGAATGCTCCAAATATCCTGTTTTAACTCTCATTTAAGCAGTCCCCCCTTCTTCTGGCCTAACCAATAAGCCACTCTTCCTCCTTGTTCCCCCACAAAACTATCATTCCCTCAGATAACCCAGCTAAGTGGTAGAGCAGTAGACTCTTCAAACTAAGTCACACTAATGGAAATAGCTGATAATCTTTACTTACACCTGCCCAACCCCCATCCTATCCAATGCCCTCAGGGGGACGTTTACTAAAATAATTTTACTTGGTAAAATCTCATAAAATCAGGTTAGAAAATTGGAACTGGGGATGTGTGTGGTGGAATTAACTGGAGACTCATCTTTAAACATACAAAACTACCTATTTCCAGTATATTCCAGCCTTAGAATAGGTAAGGAATTGGTAAACAAAGAGAATATCGATCTCTGTTGGGATTTCCTGATTCTATTTGATTCCTAAGGTCTGATTAAGTTATGTCCAACCTTTCAGATCCAATAACTGAGGGAAAGGGAAAGAAGGGTATGGTATGCTAAAGGTCTGTCCTGGTTTCCAATGTCTGGAGGCAGGTAATACTGTCAGTCAGGGGATCCTAGAACACAGAAACCCCAGTGCCAGAAAAAAAGAGAGGTGTAATAGTTATGGATCCAGAAGGTCAGAAGGATCTCAAAGTTTTCTGTCCCATATCAGTTCACCTCTCTTCTCCCTCTAGCTGATCACAGAAACACTTGTTTTGATTATATGAAAGTAATATTAACTAACATTTATGGCTATTTACTCATGGCACAGTAACAAACATCAAATTGTAGTTAGCTATAAGCTTTACTATATTCTACTCAAGTGTCTAATCTTCATAGTTCTGTTCATATGGTAGGTTTACTTTACTAATTAAAACAACAGTACCAACAACTAGAGGGAACATTAGAAATGCCCAATAAGTACAGGTTGCATGAATTAATAAATACTGTGTGTATTTAAAGTGGCAGGTATCAATCACTCAAACAGTCATTGAGCACCTACTATATGTAGATCAGGGATTACCTTTAGTTTATCTGGGGAAAATAGTATAGACTTCACTGAAAATTTGCTGTGAGGATGTAGGAGGGTACAGCAGAACCTCACTAATGACACCCTCCATCCCCCCCTACCTCTGCCCCCATGTTTCCTATCTCTGCACTCTCTCTAGCTATACAACCAACTGGAAAGTTAGTTCTCCTTCTTCATTCTCTTGAATTAGCCAGTTTTATTCTGATCATCCATTAACTGCTATTAATTAGTATGTGCTTTAAAGTTGCATCTGCACAACAGTTACATCTTTGCCTTAGTAAATAAGATGACCATTTGCAAAAACTGCTCCAAAATCAGAACAGGGAGGATCAAACAGAAATAACAAAAATTATTGACATCAAGTAGCACCTCTTTCCTGGACAGCTGTGTCCTTATATGGAAACACTGTTCAAGTATAATAGTGATCTAGAAGGATAGGGAGAAAGTACTACTAAGTGATCATAGCCTAGTTTCAGAATGGCTGCTAAGACAGGGCAGCATTTAACAACTTTAATAAAGAAGGGCCATATTACAAAATGATGTCATGTTCAACTTAATACATTGAGTTTTATGAAAAACCATTTCAAGGATATATTCACAGGGTCCATTTGAAGAGGTACAAAGATTCATGCACATCCTTTTCACTGATATCCAAAGAATCACATAGAGTCTGACAGCCACAGAGATTGCATGCCATGTCTACATATACCACATCCATGTACACACATATTCTTCAACTCCTCAAAGTCATATGCACATTCAGACATACACAGAGTCATATTTATGTTTGATATCCTGGGCAAATATAAAAAGTTGAAATATCAAAATAAAACATTCTTCATTCCTTTTTTAAAACTTGTAACAATTAGGTATGTGTGAACAAAGTCTGAGTTAAATTATTTACTCTTTAAAATGAGCCTTTTCTTTACTTTAGTTGATTCTATTATTTGACAATATGAAAACTGCCCACTCACAAAAGTCCTTCCAATATTTTAGAGACCATATTCTAAAATCTAAGCCGATTTATTTTCATGTTAATCTGTCTTATGAACACAATTTACTAGAGAACAGGTAAATAGCATTTACCAGGTTCTAAATCATTATACTGCAGTAAGCCTTAGGATCAAATGAGATACCACTTCACACCCACTGAGACAGCTATTAAAAAAAAAAAGGAAGACAAGTATTTGTGAGGATGTGAAGAAATGGGGACGCTTGTAACATTCCTGGTAGGAATGTAAAATGTGCAAGCCATTGTGCAAAATGGTTTGGTAGTTCCTTAAGAAATTAAACATAGAATTACCATATGACTCAAAAAAACTGAAAACAAGTATTCAAACAAATTCATACTTGTACACAATGGTCAGAGCAGCACTATTCACAATAGCCAGAAGGTAGAAACAAACCAAATGTCCATCAGTACATGAATGGATAAACAAAATGTGGTATATCCCTATGCTATGGACTGAAGGTTTGTGTCCCCTTAAACTTCATATGCTGAAGCCCTAATCCACAATGTGATGGTATCTGGAAGTGGAGTCTTTGGGAGGAAATTTGGTCATGAGGGTAGAACCCTCATGAATGGGATTAGTGGTCTTATAAGAAGCGACACAAGAGAGGTGATCTCTCTTCACCATATGAGCAAAAAGTAGCCATCTGCAAACCAGGAGGTGGGCCCCTGCCGAACACTGAATTTGCTGGCATCTTGATCTTGATGTTCCCAACCTCCAGAACCGTGAGAGAGAAATGTTTGCTGCTTAAACCTAAGTGTCCATCGACAGATGAATGGATAAAGAAGATGTGGCACATATATACAATGGAATATTACTCAGCCATAAAAAGAAACGAAATTGAGTTATTTGTAGTGAGGTGGATGGACCTAGAGTCTGTCATACAGAGTGAAGTAAGTCAGAAAGAGAAAAACAAACACCGTATGCTAACACATATATATGGAATCTAAAAAAAAAAAAAAAAAAATGGTTCTGAAGAACCTAGGGGCAGGACAGGAATAAAGATGCAGACGTGGAGAATGGACTTGAGGACACGGGGAGGGGGAAGGGTAAGCTGGGACAAAGTGAGAGAGTGGCATGGACTTATATATACTACCAAATGTAAAACAGATAGCTAGTGGGAAGCAGCCGCATAGCACAGGGAGATCAGCTCGGTGCTCTGTCACCACCTAGAGGGGTGAGATAGGGAGGGTGGGAGGAAGACGCAAGAGGGAGGAGATATGGGGATATATGTATATGTATAGCTGATTCACTTTTTTATACAGCAGAAACTAACACACCATTGTAAGGCAATTATACTCCAATAAAGATGTTTAAAAAAAATAATGTTTGCTGCTTAATCCACCTAGTCTATGGTATTTTGTTATAGTTGCCTGAACTGATTAAGACATGATATAATGAAATATTATTCTGCCATAAAAAGGAATGAAATACTGATACATGCTACAACATGGATGAGCTCTGAAAACATGCTAAGTGAAAGAATCCCACATTATGTGATTCCATCATATGAAATACCCAGAATAGGGAAATCTATAGAGACAGAAAGCAGATTGGTGGCTACCAAGGGCTGAAGGAGGGATTAATGGAGACTGAGTGCTTAATGCGTATGGAGTTTTCTTCAGGAGCAATGAAAATGTTTTGGAATTTGACAGAAGTGATAGCTGCACAACACTGTGAATGTATTAACACCACTGGATTGTTTACTTTAAAATGGTTCATCTCATGCTATGTGAATTTTATCTCAGTTTTTTAAAAAGCTTAGAAATTCATAAAATAACAAACTTAGTTGTTTTAAATTTTATTTTCTTTAGTAATAATAGAAAATTATTAGCCAGTGACTAAAGAGTTAAATGTAATTACTTCAAAAATAGTGCATGGGAACAGTGAAACTGAATCCTGGATTTTAAAATCTGATCAAAGAAAGGTTTAAGCAGCATCTCATTTTCAATCAACACATACAGGTGCACACACACATTGAAGAGTATGTATCAAAATATGTCTCAATTTAAGGAGAATTATTCTCCAAAATGTATCCATCATAAATACCACCTTGTATGCATTTGAGTTTCTACTAAGTTGTTCACTTGACAAGGGGCTGTCTTGATTTGTGTATTCTGAGAAACAAAGTACTTGCTGGAGAAGATACTTAGCATGGGAAAAAACGCAATCAAGTTTCCCTTCAAAATTTGGGAAACTTTAAAGTTACCTGACAGAAATGGTAAAAAAAAAGAGGTAAAGAAATTTAGCACTGACTTAGTAGTTTCTGATGTCAAGACTCCACAGTTCCACTGGATGTCACTGTATACAAAAGCCTTTTAGATACCACTTTAAAAAGCAATCCACTAAATAATTATATTATGCAGACAATAAACATATACCTACAGTACAAAAAGGAAAAAAATGTATCATGCTATGTAAATGGTACATGTAGAATTTCCAATGGCGGTCTCAGACAGATTCAAAAAGTGCTTCATATTAAAAACTTTAGGTGATGTAACCTAAAAAACTATATAGATGGTTCAAAAAGTAGCTCTACTGATAACAAAGACACAGATGTAAAAGATGCATATACAGTTTGAAAAAAATTGTTTTATGAAATTTGAGATGTAAAATAAATTCCTAACCTAATATTAACTTTACATAATATATAATTTTCAATATATTCAAGTTAACAAAAAGAACCCTTTTGGGATCTTCTAAATGGGAAAATAGAGGATCACTTTATATTCAAGGATTAACAGTTTTAGCATTAGAAAAAAGACTGAAAAGAGCTACACCATAAAATGCTAAAAGTGATTATTTTGAAGACTAAAAGTACTTCGGGATTGTAATTTTAATTTTCTCTACCTCCTCTGCATTTTCAACATTTTCTTCCATCTACATGTATTACTCGATTAAAACAAAAGCAGTAAGAATTAAAAATAAAATTTATTTTCTCAAGAGGTCTAAAACTTGTATGACATGGAATCAATGAATTTCTGTTCTGGAAGAGGCCAAGAGTCTCCCAGTCTATCCTTCTTCCAAATCAGAATCATCTTATCTACAATATTTGACATCATCCAGCTTTTCCCTGATATACAGATCAATATTCTGAAAACAGCTTGTTCCATTATTACCAGCTGAAAACTTCTTTATTGATTCATCAATAATTTTATTTAGTCTCTATTTATGCCAGGGGCTGAGGTCTTTATTTGAGGTATTTTTCTCAGGAGTCCCTTAAGTCTTCACTTTTCCAGGCTCTATATCCAATTCTGCTCCTTTGTATACCCTACCTGGCATTCATTAACATTCTTCTTAGAGAGGCATAGTCAGGACTTAAAACAACATTCCAAGTGATTTCTGATCAACCCTAGTCAAAATTAATAGTCCCAGGATACCTGAACATTTTTCTTAGATGAACGTAGACTACATCAGCATTGCCAGCATTACGTAATAGTGACAGCTTAAGATTATAGTCAACTGAATCATCCAGGTCTATTTTACTAGCAACTTAGATGTTCCAAATCTAAAGTTTAAGCAGCACATTTTTCCACAATCAATTTTAGAAAAGTTTAAATATGGGGGAAAAATTGGCTTTATAATAAAGGAAATATATCTATTTCCTGATCACAGAAAGCTCTCCATCCCCCTTCTATATTTTTAGCTTGACTAATCAATGAAAACAAGCAATCTATTTATTCCTTGTTTTATCTATAGGGAATTGTACACATTTAATGTTCAGTTTAGGAAGAAAATCATATCATCAGAGGCAGTGTGGTTGATGAATGAATGAAAAACGAACATAGAAATGGTGAAGAAATGACTATCCCTGGGCTTTTTAGAAACCACCAATGCACAAACTTAGTTTTCCAATCAGTGTTTTCTCAGCAGCAATGATGCCAAGCCCAGAAGGGATGAGAATTTCTCTTCTACATCCCTTATATATAAAGTTATATTAAGTTCCAAGAAGGGGTTTACAGGACTCTAGTTTTCCCCATCTGTATAATGTCTAAAATTACAAAAATACAGCCACCAATTTATTCCCAGGTTAAAAAAACTTGATATAAATCCTTGGGAAGCAAGAAATTTTAATATTCTAACTTTTATATACAAAGCTGAAGGTTAAATTATACATTAGTCTTACTAGTGATAAACCTCACTCAGTGAAATCTCTATATAACTTCTCCAGTGCCAAGATTTATCATAATCTGCTAAAAATTAGAGAAGCTATGCCTATTTGAAACTTTTTGCCTGCCATTATTTTGTTCAAAACCATACAAGTGGTAGCCTAATAAGTGGTTAGATAGGATGCTTCCTACCTGCATAAGTACTTAATATGCCTACTTTTATCCTACACAGATTTAATTAACAGAGTGTCACTTCACACACATGTGTAATTTTCCCAGAAATGGTAAAAGAATTAAGTGTTAGAAGTTACCTTGAGTGGTGAAGTTGAAGAGTGCAGGTGTGTCTCGCCCATTTGGTAGTTTGACATTTGGGTCCCGTAATTCATCAAAAAATGAATGTGCACAAGCTTCCAGTGGTGTCAATCGGGCAGTTGGGGTATACTCCAGCAGACGGCTACATAGTGCAATCGCCTCTGGTGGAGTTCGAGGTCGGAAGACCTACGGTATAAAAAAAGAGAAGGTACAATTAATGTTTCCTTGTAAGAATCTTAGCAAATTATCCTCTGAGTACTGAGTTAATTCCCACCATGTACAAAAACATGGTTGCATTTGTGAAAGGAACCTTCTAGAATGAAAGGAGTTAACTGCACATGATTTACCACAGTGATGTGAACCGCTAATTAAAGACTATATGAGAAAAGCTCAGAGAAAAAACTAGGGGAAATGGAAAAAAATCTATATATGCTGATCATAAAGCAGTACAATCAAACATGCACACAAAATGTGACAGGCACAAAAGAAAGCCTGAGTTCTGGAGGCAAGCGCAACTAGGAGAATACAAAATTAATTTTAAAGTTTTGACTGCTGTGGCAACAGATAAAACGTTGCCTCTTTTGTGTGATTTTTTTAGCAGAACGATTATGGATAATGGACAGCGCTGTTCAAATTTTGGCAATTAATATCTTTTAAAAAAGAAAAGCTGTTTTACTCTTAGTCTATAAATATTAATGATCTGGTATTAATTCTTCAATAAGCAGAGACTATTATTATTTGAAGAAATTCTTGAATATCCAGAACTTCGCAAAATGTCCAAAACTGTTTTCTCAGGTAGCGGTTGTCGTGAACACGGCCAGTTTACCCTCATTTGAATAAATATTCTAGGGTTTTAATCAGGAATAGAGAAACGTATTTTTCATTAAGAGCTATTAATTCACAGAAAAAGTAAACTGAAAGCTATACTGAAGCAAAATGCAAATAAATAAATTTGCTTAAAGGAATAGAAAGCTTTCTACTCATCTATGTCTTAAAACTCCTAATAAATACATGAAACTATGAAAAATATACTGTGTTCTAAATTATGGACAGTTAAAGAATAAAAGCAGAAGGTGAAAAACAAATAAACGAACAGAAAGCCTTTGAAACTAAAGAAAAATGAAACATATACCCCTTGACAAGAAGAACACAGAATCAAATAGAAGGTGTAGTAGTGGCAGTGGTGGAGGTGGACAGACACATAAAGAGAAAGAGATGTGTAAAAATGGAGGGAAATAGACCTAAAAGTGAGGAAAGAACATGTAGATTGTGACAAGGCACAGAGGAGCCTGGGAGGCTTAAGTTTTCCTAACGAGAAAGGCTCATGTAACATTTGTCTATTCACCTAGGCTGAAAGCAGAACTGGTTACTACTACAGACTCCTTAGGTTATAAGAGACTATTTATAAGAGTACTCTACTCTGAAAATCTTTTTTTATTCCTTTTGTTTTTACACAAAGTTTATTATTAATAAAGATATTTTCCATGGAAATTGAGAGATTGGCTTGGGTAGGATATTAGAAATTTACTTCCGAATATTAAAGGCCTTAGTTAATTTATTTGGCTTGTTAGAAAACCCTCTCTCTAAGGTCAAAAACTGCTTTATCTTTATTCTTTTGAGTAATCTGACTTGCCTCAGTCAAGGAGTTACTGTATTATTTGAAATGTTTAGATCTTACACTGTTCTTAGTCATTTTCCCCTTTCTTGCTCCCCAGCCAGAACCATAATCAAAGTGTGAAAGAAAATAATCAGTGGAAATATTTAGAAAATTTTTCGTAAAAATATTAAGCACTACTGACATTGCTCTGAGGGCAATTTGCATTTGACAGCATATGGATTTATTTTGCTAGCTAGTCTAATAAAAATGTCTCTGCACCAATATGGTAACACATAAGTAGAATTAAAAGTACCACCACCAAAAGCAGAAATAAATATCTTCTAACATTCAAATGCAGGGAAGCTACACAGTGAGTGTAGTTTAAATGAAAAAAAAATTTGTGTTATTGCTATTAATAAATCAGTATTGTAAGCTTATTTCTGATTATTAAAAAAAAAAGTCATCCACATCTTTCTGGTTTCTTACTGGCTACAAGTGACCATCCATGTTGGTACTAAGACACATATTAGCTTATTCTTGCCAGGGAATCCTAACTCACAGTATCAAAGAGTTAAAAACAATAAAGAAAAGAATTCATACCAAGAGCCTAAAATTAAGACTTAACCCGCCTTTTAAAAATGTATCCATTATTAATTTAAACCCCTTGAGAGATTCTTGATGAGAAAAGTCTTGGTTCAGTAATCTATGGATAAAGGTTAAGCGGAAAATTATGCGG
Source organism: Tursiops truncatus (assembly GCF_011762595.2). NCBI lineage: Eukaryota > Metazoa > Chordata > Mammalia > Artiodactyla > Delphinidae > Tursiops > Tursiops truncatus. The sequence continues at coordinate 78,349,070 of NC_047037.1, read as the reverse complement.
GGTCAAAACCCAGTGTACCCAAAGTCCAGATTTCTGACCATAAGACTGGGTGTGGTAGCATGCAACTTTCAAAAATTACAGGCCAAACTAGAAACAGCTCTTCTGAATTATGTCTGTGTCTAAAGAAAAGGAAATCAGTAACTATTGAGATTTGGCTTCTTTTTTTTTTTGGCCGCAATGCGCGGCATGCAGAACTTCCCCAACCAGGGATCGAACCCGTCCCCACTTCAGTGGAAATACAGAGTCTTGACCCCTGGACTGCCATGGAAGTCCTTGGCTTTTAGTTTCTGCTGCTTTTCATTCCTTACTCATTTAAATTGCCTAACACTCGGAATCTTTGGTTCTGTGGATCTTTGTCAATATTTATTCTTGTAAAAATAATAATTTTTAAACCCCTCAACTCCTAAACTTCAGCTTAGATGTCAATAAATCACTCAGGAAACTGACAATCTAAATATACTATAAGCAAAACCTATACCATACAGTGAGTAAAAACAGAAATCACAGCTACCTACATTGTTTTTACTATTACATTTCAAGAATGAATAACTATTTAGCCTTTCAAAAAAGTTTTCCCCCTAGTTTTATAGACCTGCCCTGAAATTTTGGGAAAAAAAAATTAAGTACATACCCGAACTCCTGAGGTGAAATGTCCTGTTCCTGACGAATCCTAAAGATGAGAATGCAGTGAAATAATCCAAACAGGGGAAGTCAATCCAAAAGAGAATAGTCCAGCAAGGAAAAATATATCCAATGTTATAAGAAATCCATGGTGTGGGGGGGGGACATAGAAAATGTTTATACAGTTATAAACTTTAAACATCAGTCTCCACAGTAGCAAGTCCAAGTTTTAAAAATTATTTCACCACAGTGTATGCCAAAAAAATTTGATTGCGCAATGGTGAGGCACAGTAAAGAAACATTTTAATTTTAGTTAATTATGTTCCGATGCCAGTGCGTTTATTAAAAAAATACAAAACCAAAAAAAGTTAAAATCAAAATGAAATCTAGAAGTAAAGTTCCCAAAGTAAACTGTTTGGTCTTCTACGACCTGGATTCATTGTCCATTGACATGGCTTGGGAGGGGGCATATCAGACTGCTTTTAAAGATACAAGTTCCCAATTTGCTAATTTTCTCTATTAATGAATTTCAGTACACAGTATAAACATTTTTTGCTAAATTATTAGTGATGAGAGAAAAGTAATAAATATATTTAATTTATATTACTATAGATTTCAAGCCAGATATTTTCAATTTGTGTGAGCTAAGAAGGATCAGGCCACCGCGGATTATTCTCCATTTTGGATTGACTTCCCTGCTAAGAGATGTTTACTGACATTCTCATTATCTTAGAGGACTCTTCAGGAAATTGACATATCACCTCAGGAGTGCGGGTATAAACTTACTTTTTCTATTGTGGGCTTTGCCCCCTAATACCCTTGCACCCATTACTTAGGAAAAATAATGAACATTCTTTCTTTTTGGAAAAACTCACTGAAAAAAATTCTGTATCTTTGAGCACTACAAATTCAACACAGCTCCATCTGCAAATATGCCCAATTCACCCACCAAAAGCTAAACAAAAATATATACAATGAACAATACAACTAAGGGACAGTCACAGTTATAGGTGACATGCATAGTAATGTACACCAACACCTAGGCACAACGGAGCCAATTATGCAAAAGGGAGGTAGTAGGGTCTATTATGTCTAGGTATTGAGAACAAAAAATGGCAGACCTCACCAGTAGCTGTGAATTCCCTTGGCTATTCTAAGAGAATTTAACATTCTTTTAGGATAGTTTCCAGTGGGGGAATTAAATATTTTGCAAAAATAAATAATCCGCGGATTATTTTTAGTCTGCAGACTAAAATTTAGTACACGGATTAAAATCCGGCCCATCAGGATAAAAATCTCTCATGAACTTAAAACACAACCAGGTGGACAAAAATAGAAAACCAGACTCAAAAAACTGAGAGCACAAAGTAAGACTCAACTGGGCCAACTAATAATTAGTGCGCAGACTAAATATGGCCAGCCAAGAATGTCAGCAAGGCCATGAAGAGCCCAAAACACCCCCTGTAAAAACTAAAACCAAAAATAAATAAATAAAACAAAACAGAACAAAGCAAAAAATAAATAAACAAAAGGAAAGAAAACAAAAGAGAAAGGAAAAACTGAAAAGAATCAAAACACTGACATGAACTTTTAAGTGATTCAAATACTACCTCACCTGTGCAGCAACTTATTTTCTTAAATTGAAACAAACTCTCATCACAAATACTAGTCTACAGAAGAAACTGAGAGAAAAAATTCATTTTTTTCCAAAATAAATTATCTGTGGTACTGAACAAATGCAAATGAGTCCTTAACAGAAGAATTATTCAAAATAAATTTGTATTTGGATAACTCAGAAAGGACAGAGGTAATTTTCTCCTTTACACGTCCTAGAATAGACTTTTGCCATCAAACATCAAATTTCAACCTGGAGCTGTTATGACTGAATCATAAGCCCCTTAAAATTATCATTTATAAATGGTCATATATACCACATCAAGGCCTATGGTTGATTCTCATAGCATCAGCTTTCAACAATTCCACTGTATTAAACAGCCAACCAGAGCAATGTAAGAATGCCTATGAGCAATGATAATTAATCTAAGTAGAATGCAGAACAAGTACTGTGCCTGTTTCAAACAGCTACTCCTCCCAAGTTTTCATTGTGATAAATGTACAATACAGACGACACTGTTCTCTGGTCATACCCAAAATACACAAGCATCCAATGCTAAAAACTGATACACCATGAACATTCCTGAAGAGCAACCCTAATATATAAAATTATTTGCAATTTGTAAGCCTTAAATACAGGACTAAAAGTGAGACAATGCCATGGATTTGTTGACTAGTTAACTATGCTAATTAATCAAGTTAATTAAGAAAAGAACTTAAGTCTACTGAAGTGCTCATGTGCAGTACATAATTCATAAGAAACAAAAACATCCTTTCCTTAGCCACAGCAGAGCCAGCATTCAATACATTTCAGCTGCACTAATTAAAAGGCTTATGGAGATTTCCTGAGCTCTAATACACATAAGGAATATCATATGTGTATTGATATCAGCATTTAACTATGAAATGAAATTTCTCCCTCTAATCTCATTTACTGATAAAATAGTACTATACTATAGAAGTGTGAATTACCAAATGTCCACTTATCCAATTTAATCTTTCATTGTTCATAAAATGGTGACTATAGTCAGCTTGATCTTCCTAAGAATATAATATTTTCTTTTCATCCACACCTCCTTATCTTAAGGGATATTCCCCTAAACTACAGCAATTCCTAACTTAAGCGACACCTAAGCAGATCTAAATCCTCCTTCAAAAGTACCCACCCTCATTCCCCCTAGCCCTTCTATCACCCTTAAAGGAGGCTTCCTTTTCCCCTCCACCACCCATGCTGGAACTCTTCCCTATAATACCTATAGTATGTGAAACAACTTTGAATACCAATAGTACATAATCAAGTATATGGTTATATATATTATTCAATACTTGCTTCAACTGAGTCAGTTATATCATCTCTAAGTTTTTCAAAGAGGAGGACTATATATTTTAGTTCTTTTGCATCCTTTATGGTAGCCAGCACAGCACTGATTACACAGGAGATAAGTGTTTTAAAGAACAAATGATTAAGTCAGAAGCAGATTTTTGCCTTCTTTTTCAATCCACCCTCAACCTTATCCTCTGCTCCCCACAAGTGATCTTGAAACTTATGTCTTAGCATTCTTTCTTTTTTATATTATTCTTCCCACATATGGACTAGCCACACTAGTAGCTGGATTTTAATGTGCAATAGTTTCCAAAGAAATAGCGGTAAAGCCAGTATAAACAGAAAAGTGAGGAGGTCTATTCACATAGGAAAATAGGTGATGTAGGTAGAAAATTCAGTAGAGAACGTAGTATATTTATGAGATAATTGATAATGTACTAGTTGAGGTCAGCATGCAGATGGGGTTGAGTAATAATATACAATTGATTACCTAAGCAATAGAACAAAACAGACAAGTGGCAGACTTAGGAACCAATAGAAATCCCCAACACAGTTTTATGCTTTCTGGAATACATGTGAGCAAAACAAGGCAGACAGACCAGAAAAGGTAGAGTGGACTTGCAAAAAAAAAAAGTTTGACAGCAATTTTTGTTTTGCGCTAAGACCCTCTGAAGACATTTTTGGTAACATGTGAAACTGTAGTTAGAACAGGTAAGTTTACCAAGTGAAAAATCTTGTACTCAAAGGCTCAGGGAATAAAAACCAACATTATGAAGAAAAGTCTTTTAAAAAATATTATAGTGGGGCTTTTTGGTTTAGCTTTAAGCATAGAGAATAATACATATAATAAGCAGTTCATCTGGTCTGAGTCCTTGATGGCTGAAATGACCTCAATTTTCTGCTTACTCTATTAGCTAGCTGGAAACACTAGTATTCATTCATTTCACAGCATGTGGACTGTGTTCTAAGAAATCAAGTATGTAAGGATTGATTTTTGCAGATAAGGCTTTCTAGGATACTTAACCAATGATCCAAGGTCCTCACATACCCTAAAGACAATCAAGTATTAAGTAAACTTAATACTTAATATTAAGTTTTGGCATACATACTCATGTATGCCAAAAACTCAGCAACAAACATTTTGAGGGAATATTCATTTTATTACTACCATTACAAAAGAGAAATTAGAAACTGCTACAATACATACGGTATGAATTGACAGCTACTACAGGAGTTATGTGGTGGGAATAATCATGTAGAATTTGGATAATTAGAAAATGTTTCACGGGAGAAGTGAGATTTGAGGTCTTAACAGAAGGTCAAGACTTGGTAAGCAGAGAAAAAAAGAGTGTTCACTAGGAAGCGGTAGAAACGAATGTGGCTTCTCTGGGGGATCATTAGGAGAACAGTTTGATTAGACCAAAAAAATTCAGCATGACTGCATGATCCCTTCAAAGTGAGGACAACACTGTCATATGTAGCTAACATATTAAACAGCAATAGGTCAACAGAAAGAGACCAAGGCCCTTGGGATTCTAATCTACTTCCTTCTACTAACCAGATACATCATTTATGAATTTCATTACTCTGAAAGAATATACAGATATCTGTGTTATCTAACTGACCTCACAGGATTACTTATTACTGGGATAAAGGGGAATACTTGTTTTAACTTTAAACAAAACGTTACTCAAAATTGGGAAGAAATTTATATAACTGTTACAATGTAACCTTATCAGAAACCCTTAATCTACCTCAACTAAACACTAAGCTTTTAAATTCATTGTTTAACTGTATGCATTTAAGGGTGAAGGAGTTGGAGCACTTGGGAAAGACTGGGTTTAATGGACTAGATGCCTCAGAAAAAGTTAAGAGCAGGACAAAGAACTAAATCTCTTGTTTTTCTGGAAAGAAAAAGCAGAAATGATTAGGAGCAGAGTGACTGGATAATCTGTCACCCAAACTAGGACAGTGAAGAGTGTGAAGGAACGTGGCATTAATAATTTCACTGGACAAGCATAAATTGGGACACATGATAACTCTTGTCTTTATGTGTATAGTATGTCAAATTTTCCTAAAGGCAATGAGGAATCAGAAAAATTTTAAATAGAAGTGACAGTATCACATGTGCTTTTAAGAAAGCTGACTTTGACAGCAATGAGGATGTGAAAGCTATGAAGGAGGGAACTTAGGATGTAGGAGGTTGTTTTAACAATTCTATGATACGATGATGGGCTAAACTAAAGTCAGGGCAGTGGAGATAGAGAGGACAAATCACAGAACTACACTGGAGGTACAATCTTTACATTTACTCTGAACTAAAATGAAATAATCCTTTATATGCATACTTTGTTTTCAAAAGAATTTGGAGAAAAGACACAACAGCTAATTGCTATCTTACCAAAACAAAACAAAACAAAAAAGACAAAAACAAAAAAAATTTTAAGCACAAGGAATGGGAGAAGTGCTTAAACTAGATCATTACTTCATACCTAAAAGAACTGTCATTTGACCAAATCTCCATGTACCAAATGCAGAATATTTCAGCTTCTTCTCTTCTTCCAACCAATCACCATCTCTGTTTAATTCTCAATTTATTTTTTTTTCAATTTACTTTTATTATCACTTCCTTTTGCTTCCCATCTGGCTTTTATTCTTTTAAGTATACACCATACACCAGTGGGGAGGTATTTATCCTCCCCACCCTCACTCTCAATATTGGTCCCTGTTTCAAAACATTAGAACATATTTCCTTTCCAACTTAAGCCTCAAATGCTTATCCAATGAATTAGGTTGTTATGGCTATTAAGTAATAGGCAAGGCCATCTTATTGGATTTCTAAATTCTCAAGATTCCTGCTATATATCACACTAGGATTATTTCATTGTTTTGTTCTTCTGTTTGTTATCTTTCTTACACATCTTAATACCTTCACCTCAATGTTTCCATGGTAGACATTTTCTCCCTTGATCTTTTTGTCTGCCTACATTTTTTGAGAACAAGAGCTCCCAGATCTGGGGATATAGTTGTACTACACTGCCACATAGGAAAGGAGGGTTTACATGCTCACAGCTTCAGGAAATGGGGCTAAAGTGGGTTTTAACAGAAGACCTCAATAAAGGCAAAGCAGGTTTTGTTTCCAGACTCCCGTTTACCTGCCCTCCAAAGGCAAAAAGCTCTTCTCTTTAGAGAACATTTTGTATGTTTTAAAAAAATAACTCCATTGACTGCCTAGCATAAGAAAGCATTTCTCAAGTTGGTGTTCACTATCACAAGGCAGGGGAGAGGGGACTGAGTTCCCTCTAGAAATTTAAAATTTTTTATTATTATGTTGATAATAATCTACTTTTTTTTTTTTTTTTGGTGGTACGTGGGCCTCTCACTGTTGTGGCCTCTCCCGTTGCGGAGCACAGGCTCCGGATGCGCAGGCTCAGTGGCCATGGCTCACGGGCCCAGCTGCTCCGCGGCATGTGGGATCTTCCCAGACCGGGCCACGAACCCGTGTCCCATGCATTGGCAGGCAGACTCTCAACCACTGCGCAACCAGGGAAGCTCCAATTATAATCTACTTTTAAAAATCAATATATTCTGGATCACCTGAATGACAGAGTAGTGCCATGGAATTTCTATGTCTGAATTTGGTTTTGTGTTTACACCCACAATAACAGCAACCTAATGGTGTGCACTATTAAGAAATTAATATATGTGTACTATTACATAATAAATGCATTTGTACCAAGTGAGAACCCAATTATGTTACATATATGAATGAAGAGTTCACAAGAGTTTGAAGAGACAAAATAGGTAGGAGAATTGAGTTATTATTCTACACATGGTACAGGAATGGAAGCCTAAATAAAACAAACAAGTAAAAGGGCTTTGTATAGATTATTCAGGTTTGAAAAGCATTAGTGTAAGATATAGAAACATCAGGAATCCACAAAGGCAAAAGAAGATGTAAAGCATGCAAATTCACCACAAATCTTCAATTGCCTGCATGGTAATTATAATAAATCATTCCCCACATACCATCCCGGCTAATACTTGAAGAGATATAATCCAGGGGAAAAAAATGCAGAATATGACACACACTAATACTGGTGTCAGTCTTGACTAAAAAAAAAAAAATTGAGGACAAGGACTACTAAATAAGATCTCATGACCTCGTTTCAACATTATATTGGTCAGAAACTCTATACATGTGATGAATACTAAGATTAGATTCAACCAAAAAGAATTTTACTTTTCTTTCTTCCTAAAAATAACATGCTTATTAAATAAAATATGGAAATATAGAAATGCAGAACAAAGAAAATAAAATCACCTACACTCTTCTTACCCTAACTACTAATTGCTTTTTGTTTCTCTTTAACATGGTTGAAATCACTTGTTACAAACACTTTAACTTGGAGTAACTTTGCTGGATTCAAACTGTAACTCAGCTTCTAAATCCAAACAGGCCACCTAGGATTCTCTGAGTTTAGAATAAGTGAGAGACACTAAATATCTTCTGAACCAGATTCAAAATAAACTTGAAGTACAAAGACCAAAGAATGATTTACCTCAGAATATTTAGTGTTTATTGTAAACTTAAAAAGAGGGTGGGGGAGAGGGCAACATCTTAGTGAAAGCTACAACCTATAGCTCTGGCACTAAAATATTACTGAGGTCTTTGATTCTAAATAATAAATAATTAGTAATAAGAGGATTTTCTGAAGTGAAGAGAGGTGAAGAGAAGCGAAGAGAAGTGAAGATAGTGATTAACTCGAAGGAAAGTAACTTGAATCATAATACAACTTATAGAAAGAGACCTACTTTTAATCTAAAATTGTAAATTATTTTACCTAGCCCTAAATTACTTCACCTCTTATTATAAAAGATCTATAACCAATTAAATGAACATGATCAAAACATGTTATATATATAAATTTTTAAATATACAAAGTCTCTGCTTGAAATACATATTAAAAAGCTGAAAACTTCCAACCCACAAAATATATAATGAAATGTAAGTAAATTGGGAAGGGCGATGCATGCATAGCACGTAACTAGAAGTTTAAAAGACCAGGCATTAAACACACACACACACACACACACACACACACACACACACACACACACACACACACACACACACACACACACACACACACACACACACACACACACACACACACACACACACGGGAAGCAGCTTAATCCTGGCTTTGTCACAGCCACCTATGGAATCTTTGATAAGTCATTTGACATGTTTAGCCAGAGTTTCAGAATCTATAAAATGAGAGATTCACTCTAGCTATAAACCCTGTTGAGATTTTTTTCTTTTCCCTCTGCATACAATCTCACAAATCAAACTGACATGAAAACAACTTCGTAATAAAATCTCTCTAGAATCATCTCAATTAAGTATCAAAGCAAAAAATAAAGTCTTCTCATAAATTAGTACTTATGGCTCTTAGAATTGGCTCCGTCTAAATGTTGCGGTTAGGCTTTTCCAATGGCTAGTGACACGCTGTTGACATATTAATTGCTTTCAATGTATACTACTAGTATGATCAAATCTTCATTTTATTCCTGCTCCCAAAACACCAATAGGAAAGTAAACAAAAGAACACAAAATATCATCTATAATATGGTCTATATATTAACAGTTAAAAAAATAAAAATATATAAAATGTATATTTTCATATGCTATATGATACTGAACTAATAATAAACACTTCTAACTATGTAAAGAAATTACTTCTGAATTTTAAGTAGTCAAAATTTATATATAAGATCCTGCTCCTAATGAAATTCTTTATTTGAATGCTATGTATATGTATTGTCCTGATCCTACAAACAAAAACCCAGGCTGAAAACTTTCTATAGGAAGTCAGTGGGGATGAAACTATATGGTCAATGAAACACTGAAGTACAGCTATCTAATTATCTTTACGTGCAGAAGTGCTATTGTACTTTGTACTCTGGCAGCCATCTAGTCTCGAAATAGTTTACTTTAAGAACAAAGAGAAATCCAACTTCTAGTTAACTACTGGTTAATGTGCTTTTTAAAAAACTCTTTTGACTCACCTTAGTCCAAGGATGTGCCTTAATTTGAGGGAATTTGAATTCTGTGTAGTTTGGGTTCATTTCTCTAATTTGCTCCCTTGTTGGTGTCCCCAGGACCTAGATAAAGAAAGCAAGTTATTGCCGTATTTTTCTATGTACTTACAAATATAGTCTTTATGTCTTAATGTACTGGTTTTACTGGAAAAAGGAATCCCAAAGTTATAAAATACACAGCTCATTAAATAGAGCAGACTTTATAAAAAGACTTTAATTTCTAACTGACTACAGAACCCATGCTAGACTACCGTATACGGACATTTATGATAATAGTAATGTTAAATCAGGCTTGTAAAAGAAAGATCACTCAAAAATATTCAAGTAAAAATCCTTGTTCTGTCTAGAAAAACAATCTATTGCAATGATGGCATCTGAAATGAGAGTATCTTTTATTCATTTAGTAAAGTAAGCCAAAGGTTTTATTATTAATAAACTGTTGATATTTAGGAGGATCTTAGTCAAACATGGTCATCAATAATTCCATTCAATCACTGAATATTAAGTGAGTGTCTCTGTGTACTAGGAACTACACTATGGTATATGAAGGATACAAAGAACAAGAGATTTCCTGCTATGATAAACTTACTTATTCGTGTGTGGAAAAAAGTATAACTATAATACAAGATGAAAATATATCAAGTACTTCATTGCCTCCAGAGCTGTATTAGGCACCAGACAAAGGAAAGTATATGGACCTGAGTGCACAAAGTAGATGATGGGAAGAAACACTAAATACTAAAATGAGCACTTTGAAGAAAGATGACATTTATTGCCCATCTTTATAACTCTAGGGCCTGATATAAAACAAGTTTGTTAAAATAAAATGTTAAGCCATTTACAATTCAAGGATAGTTGTGCAGGAGGAGTAGAATGTAATGATAAGTACTTGATTTGTGGCGAATAATCACGGCAAAGTAAGAATTTCAGGATTTTGTTTCTACTTCTGTAGACTTCATTAAAACTTGCAGAACTTAATCAAAATTTTAAAAGTTTTATTCTTCAAAAGACACTCTTAAGAAAACAAAAGGTAAGCTAGACTGAGAGAAAACATTTGCAAAACATATTTCAAAGGACTTGTATCTCGAATGTACAAGGACTCTTATAATTCAAAAACAGAAAGACAACACAATAAAAATGGGCAAAAGATATGACCAGATACTTCACAGAAGACACAGAGATGGCAAATAAGCACATTAAACGACGCTCAATATCACTGATCATTAGGGAAATGCTAATTAAAACTACAAGATACTACCTACTAAGGCGGCTAAAATTAAAAGGACTACGTATACAAAGTCTTGTTGAGAATGTAGAGCAAGTGAAACTCTCATCCAGTGCTGGTGGAATTGTAAAAAAGTTATACTCATCATTCCCTCTCCTAGGTAGTTACCCAAGATAATTAAAAGCATATGTCCATACAAAGACTTGTACACTAATGTGCATAGCAGCTTTCTTGCCACTGCCAGAAAGTGGATATAACTCAAATGTCCACAACACGGTGAATGAACAAATAGTGGTATATTAATACAATGCAATACTACTCAGTAATAATAATAAGAATAAAAACATGGATGAATAATTATACTGAGCAAAAGCAGATGAAAAAAGTACCTACTGTATAATTTAATTCATATGGAATTCTAGAACATTTTCTGCCTACAGTGACAGAAAGAAGATCCATGGTTATGAGGAGCTGGAGGCAAATATTACAAAGAGGTACTAGGACATTTTTAGAGGTGACAAATATTTATAAACTTCCTTTCCTTCTTGTAGTAGAATTCCAGCTTTACAGAGAGAAGCAAGGTGTATTGAGAAGGGAAATCTCTGATCTTTGTAGTTGTAACTATCAGATATTTAAAAGTCAGGAGCTATCCATACTTAAAATATGAAAAATAAAAGTTTTTATTTTTAAATAATAAAGCAAGCACTTATATTCTAAATTAGACCCTTGATGAAGGGTGTACATGTATAACATGTACTGGGAAAAAGGGAAAAGAGTGAAAAAGAAGGGAGAGTGAACTTATCGATAATTCTACTTCCTAAATGCAACTCCACTGGATTTTTTTAAGTTCTAAAGAAAAACAACAGCAATGACTTGAAAAAACATGAGTATTTAAAATGCATACCTCCAGGGACTCCCCTTGTGGTCCAGTGGTAAAGAATCCACCTCCCAATGGAGGGGACGCAGGTTCGATCCCTGGTCAGGGAACTAGGATCCCACATGCCACGGGGCAACTAAGCCCACGTGCCACAAACTACTGCAGAGCTCACGTACTCTGGAGCCCAAGTGCCACAACTAGAGAGAAGCCCACGTGCCACAACAAAAGATCCCACATGCCACAACAAAGATCCCGTGTGCCACAACTAAGACCCAATGCAGTCAAATAAATAAATAATTTTAAAAAAATGAAATGCATACCTTTAATGATTTTACAACCCACTAATTCCACTTTAAGGCATATACTCTAACCTAGAGAATCTCTTTATATATATATACACATATATATATAGTCTGTAATATATATATATGTAGTCTGTAAGATATATATGTAATCTGTAATAATATAATATTGCAGGCAAAAACAAAAATCCAAAAGTAGAATAAATAAATTGTGGTATAGTCATACGATGATATACTAACTAGCAATGACAATAAATGAACTAGAGCTACACATACCTCATGGATGAATCTCATGCAGTGGTGAGTTTTCACTCAATAATGAATACATATAGTGTAACTGCCTTATATAAAGTTTAAAAACAGGTAACACTAAACTATATTTTAGTTTACATAGTAAAACTAAATCAAAAGCATGGGAATATTCATTAGAAAAATCAAGTATAGATTATTTAGCTTACTAGAAAGGATGTAGGAGGAGGGACTGTGAGTGGGATGGGCATTAAGTAGTTCTTCTAATTCTAATTCTTAATATGAGTGGTACTTACATGGATATCCACTTTATTATTATGCTTTAAACTTAATATATTTTTGCATTATGATACATTTCACAATAAACAAAATGACACTTAAGAAATGCCCACTGTCAAATCAGTGAGTATTTTTTGCGCAGTCTCCCTGTATTTATTCAATACTTTGTTAACACAAGGCACGGTCCTAACTCCCTACAAGCTGGTAAGAATGCCAAAAGAAATGAGCGTTGTATGCTACCCACTAGTAAATACATTTTTTTACTGTATGAACACAGATCACATGAACTTACCAGCCATTTGGCTGACTGTCCCATATTTACACACTGTATAATTAAAAGGCAGGATGCTCCTTGAAGTTTCAATTCTTATGTTTTTTATTATAGCCTATGAATATTCCCAGGGGAAATCTGTGAAATATACACTAAAACAGCTGAGAAACTTATGACATGTACAAAAGGTTTGCTTAACATACAAATTTTAATAATTTATTTTATGTGAAAGCAAGAAGATATACTATATGTGTGCATATGTATAGTCACTCTCATATTCTCCCTAAATCCACTAGTCCAGGGATTAGTGTCTCACAGCCACTTAGATCTAAACATTTATCCAAAATTTTATACATGAAAAATTTCAAACATGAGAAAGTTGCACCTTTTCTTAAACAGTGAAAATGCCCTCGTCTATACCATCTCGATTCTATGATTAATATTTTACTATATTTGTTTCATCACATTTCCACCCCTCAATCCATATATCGATCCACCTTATTTTTTGATACATTTGAAAGTCAGTTGCAGACACCAGTACATGTCAGCATACATATAATTAACTAAGGTTCAATATTTCTGGCATTTTCATCTAAGCATTTTTTACATACCTAGAATTCTCCTTCGATATGCACCAGGTGCATGGATGTGGGAAAAAATCTTTTATCACAATGGGAAATAACCTGCTTTGATGAATAGTTATGATATAAAAAAGATTCTTAATTACACTTTTGATTAGTGGTCAGTTTAACTGTGTTCTTTGCCTTCAAAATGTGGATATTTGTGACTTTTAAGAAACTTAATTACTAACTAGTAAATGCAATCATTGACATATTCACTATCAATTATTTAAAAGCAATTAAGCAAATGAACTAGCATGTTACCACAAAGTGGCAATAGAGATCTCCTTACTCCTTTGTTACTGCCACATGACCTTGAATCACTAAGGCCATTAGATGGGGAAAGCGAAATTCCAATGTCACAGTCTGTTCTACGTTTAATTTCTCTTGCCAAATATTCAACTACTATAATAATTTTTCTATTCTTTTTCTCCTCACTTTTAAATCTTGAAAGCATATTCTCCCCAGGCTGGCTAACAGAGATGAAAAGTAGATGGGAGATCCACTAGTCCAGGGATTAGCAAACTTTTTTTAAAGGGCCAGAGAGTAAATACCTTAGGCTTTGTGGGCCATACAGCCTCTGTCACTAGTCAGCTCTACTACTGTAGCACAAAGCAGCCATAAATAAATAGGCAGCAGACTTAATTTGGTCCCTGGGCCCTAGTTGCTGACCTCTAATCTAGTCTAAACATTTTTAGAGATGAGAAAAACTGAAGCCCAGAAAGAACAACTTTTCAGAGGTCAGAACTAATCAGAAGCAGAGCTAGAACATAATTTAAATCTTGGGACTTCCCTGGTGGTCCAGTGGTTAAGACTCCATATTCCCAATGCAGGGTTCAATCCCTGGTCAGGGAACTAGATCCCTCATGCCGCAACTAAAGATCCTGTGTGCCGCAAATAAGACCTGGCGCAGCCAAATAAATAAATAAATATTAAACAAACAAACAAACATAAGAAAGACAAATCTTAAAAAAAAATATTTAAATCTCATCAGTGGCAAACCAATTTTAGGAGATGGTATGAAAGATTCTGTTTATTGACTTGGTTGGAGGACAAACTATTTCAGCTTTTAATGTTGGTAGTTGTGAAAAATTTTGATGCTATTAAGCATGAAGGAATAGAGCTGGAGGAGAAAACAGTATTTAAGATATTCAAGAAGAACCTGGAGGAGTTCTCCACCAAGTGGTGGATATAAGTATATCATTTAGAAGTGAGCTTGAGGATGGAAAAACAGCTTTGGTAGTACCTGATGCACAGACGCTAGGTGGTTGTGAGAGTAAGAGGCAAAGCAGGTTGAAGAAGAAGAGTGCTAAAGATGGGGACTCAAAAGACACAAATATATGGAAAAAGGGAAATTTAAAAAGGTTGAGACAGAAGCCTAAGAGATTGGAACAGGTCCTACAGACGATGATACCATGGAGGACAAGGAAAGTGAACATTTATTTAAAGGACTGAGAGGTGGGTATCTGACAAAACGAGCCCAGGTAAAACAAAGCCCAAAAGGTGTTCACTGATGCTGGCCATGAAGACTTCCTTTCTGACCTTGGTGAGGTTAGTCGTGAGAAGAGCAAGCAGACTATAATCTGAAATGAGCAAGTAAAGACAGCATACATAAGTTCTCCTTTTAAAAGGTACATCAGTGAGGGAAGTGGGAGAACAAAAAGAAGAAATGTTTACCGAGTAACCAGTATTAAGAGCTCTGTGCTAGGTATATTAATTTTCTTTTCTCGTTTAAACTTTACAGATACTCTATTACCCCATTTCACACTTAAGAGAAACCTACGGTTCACTGAGGTAAACAGACTTCTCAGAGTTACAGTCTGCCAATAGTAAATATGGGATTCAATGCACGTGTAGTTGACTCCCTAAAATGGTCTACCTAATATTAAGGGCAGGAACAAGAAAAGGTTTCTGAAAAATAATTTAAAGGGACTTCCCTGTGGCACAGTGGTTAAGAATCCGTCTGCCAATGCAGGGGACATGGGTTGGATCCCTGGTCCGGGAAGATCCCACGTGCCGTGGAGCAACTAAGCCCAAGCGTCACAACTACTGAGCCTGTGCTCTAGAGCCCACAGGCCACAACTACTGAAGTCCACGTGCCTAGAGCCCGTGCTCCACAACAAGAGAAGCCACCACGATGAAAAGCACTCCCATCGCAACAAAGAGTAGCCCCTGCTCGCCGTAACTAGAGAAAGCCCACGTGCAGCAACAAAGACCCAACACAGCCAAAATTAAATAAATAAATTTATTTTAAAAGTAATAATAATTTTAAAAAATCACTTTCTTAAACTCCATTGGTTATACTATAATATAAAACCTGAATTCTTTGGAGTCATGTGGAATATATTTAGATTTTATAAGATCACAAGGCTATAGTTAAAAGTTAAACAAAAAAGTTGGGCTTTTCTTGACAACTTAAAAAAAAACATGATTTAAATAAAATCTACCTATATCATTGTAAAATCTAACTATATCAATTTAATAAAAGGAATATCTTGAACTGTTTATGGATTATAGATCTTAGGCAACAGAAGAATAATATGAATAAATACAGGCATCTATTTGGCTAAACAAGATCAAAAAGTGTAACAAATCTCAAACTTATTTTATAAAGTTTTGTAAAAATTCTTTTAATAATTGAGCAATCTTGATAAGTCACTTTCAGGCTCCTTTAGCTGTAGATTTTCACTGTAAATCCCATGCTTACTCATGCTTAAGCATATCTGCAATACCAAACATATAAGTTTAGTACCTTGTATGTAAGTGATTGTTTCACACATGTAGAATTTAGATTGGAATGTTAAATGATGGGCAAGTCCCATGGATTATAAGTGATTCTATTGCTCAGAATTTTTAATCTCAAGGCCTAAGTTACAGAAACCATTGTTATGGAATTGCTTTGGGTATAAATATTGTGCACACCTAGCAGGGAGCCATAACTACCTTAAGGTGGTCTAATGTAAACTAAAAGCCTTATATAACATAGTACAATTCTGCATAACCTGGCATCAGTATAGTTCAATAAATTTGGAATGTCATGCAAAGGCTTGCATTATTTAAAAAAAAAATTATCATGGACTTCTCCTTCTAGTCATTATTAAGTAACTGATACTAGAATTGCTCTCTAGAGTAAATAACTAGAAAACTAACTCTAAAAAAGTTTAGTTTTTTGGGCTTCCCTGGTGGTGCAGTGGTTGAGAGTCTGCCTGCCGATGCAGGGGACACGGGTTCGTGCCCCGGTCCAGGAAAATCCCACATGCCGCAGAGTGGCTGGGCCCGTGAGCCATGGCCGCTGAGCCTGCGCGTCCGGAGCCTGTGCTCTGCAATGGGAGAGGCCACAACGGTGAGAGGCCCGCGTAACGCAAAAACAAACAAACAACAAAAAAAAAGACAAAATACTCTTTAAAGAAAAAGGTAAATATGATCCAAAAAGAAGAGGGGGGGAAAAAACTGGTCAACAGGTACAGATCCAAAAATGACAGAGATGACACAATTGACAAATAAGGACTATAAGACAGCTATTATAATGAGGAGACACATGGAGGATTAAAAACAAACACACAGTAATTGTACAGTTGAAAAGTATGACACGTGAAATGAAAACTTCCCTGGAGGTCTAACACCACAGAAGACAATCAGAGAACTTTAAAAAACAAAAGAAAAACAAAAAATAGAAACTACCAAAGCTGAAGCATGGAGGTAAAATGGCTAGAAAAACACATGTACGTGTGTTTGGAGTCTGAGTAGGGTAATGGGGGGAAAGATGTAGAAAAACTATTTGAAGAAATAGTGGCCAACATTTTTCCAAATTTGATGAAAATCTCAGTGAAACCTAGGCAGTTTAAATAAAGAAAATAATATAACAAGTCACAATCAACTAATAAAAGCCACTGATAAAGGGAAAATCTTTCCCAAAACAAAGGGACACATTTTATACGGCCAACAATAAGAATGACAGCTGACTTAGCAGAAACAATGCAAGCCAGAAGAAAATAGAGATCTTTCTAAAAAAAGAAAAAAGAAACTGGAAACCAAGAAATTCTATATCCAGTGAAAATATCCTTCAAAAGACATTATTAGGCAAACAAAAGCTAAGACAGTTTGTCACCAGGAGATTTTCACTAAAAGAAAATACTTCAGAATGACAGAAAAGGATTCCAAATGGACATTCCTCTCTATACAAAGGAATAAAGACCACCAAAACTGGTAAATATGGGCTATAGGTATGACATTTCCCCTTTGCTTTTAAATTGCTTTAGAAGAAAACTGTTTAAAGCAAAATAATAAAGTATTGTAGGAGTAAAAAATGTCTGACAACAAGAGCACGAAGGACAGGAAGGGAAATTGGAAATACTTTGTTGTAAGGTTCTTACTTTATATGCAAAGTGGTAAATTATTATTTGTAGTCTGTGACAGAGTAGGATGCCTATTTTCAATCTTAGAACAAACTCTAAAAAAATGCAACATGGTGATATAGCTTAAAAAGTCAATAAGGAAAATAAAAAACACTCATTATAAGCCACAAGGTAGCAGTAAAAGAGAAGAAGAGAGAGAGAAGGAACAACAAAAAGAAAACAAATATCAAGGTGGAATACTTAAACCTAAGCATATTAATAATTGCATTGAATGTAAATGGTCTAAACACTCCAATTAAAGGCAGAAATTATCAGACAATTTAAAAAAGAAGACCTAAGTATATACTGTCTGTAAGAAATGAACTTTAAATATAAAGACACATATATTAAAAGTAAAAGGATGCAAAAAGATATACCATGCAAACACTAATCATAAGAAGGATGGAGTGCAAAAAGATATACCATGCAAACACTAATCATAAGAAGGATGGAGTGCTTATTACATTAATATCAGAAAACTGTAGACTTCAGGACAAGGAAATGAAACAAAAACAAAGAGGGACATTTCCTAATGATAAAAGCAATTTTAAGACTAAACTTAAAATTATTATGAATACCATATGTTGGTAAGAATGTAAACCGCTGGAACTCTCATACACTGCTGGTGGGAGTGAAAAATAGTGAAACTGCTTTGGAAAACAGTTTGATGATTTCTTACAAAGTTTACATACACTTATCATATGACCAGCAATTTCAGTCCTAGCTCTTTATTGAAGAGAAATATAAACACATGTCTGCAGAAATATTTATAAACAAACACAGAAACTTTACTCATAATAGCCAAAACAAAGAAACAAGTCAAATGCCCATCCACAAGTGAATGGATAAACAAACTGTGGTATATGCATAGAATACAACTAAGCATAAAACAGAATAAATAGGTAATACAAATAAAAAGATGGATGAGTCTCAAAAACATGATGTTGAGCTAAAGAAGCCAGATATAAAAATATACATATACTATATGATTCCATTCATATGAAATTCTGGAATAGGAAAAACTAATCATCAGTGACACAAATCAGACCTATGGTAACCTGAAATAGAAGATGGGAGACTGCAAAGGTATACAAACAGGGTGATCAACTGTCCCAGTTTACCTGGGACTATCTTGACAAATCCCTCAGTCCTGGGCAAATTGGGACATTTGGTCACCCCATTTTTTGGGGTGATGTAAATGTTCTAAACCTTGACCAGGATAGTGGTTATATGTTTGTCAAAACTCGTTAAACTGTACACTTAAAGTTGCTACGTTTTATTGTATGTAAATTAACATCTCTATGAAATTAATTTAAAAAGTAAAAAACAGACCATTATGTAATTTGTGATGACGTTACTACCCTAAATACAACCATGTTTATCCTTCTTCTGTTGCTATCTTAAGGCTAGCATTAAAAGTTATCAGAGTCTGTCAAACCCTAAAATCAGAATTATTTTATATACAGTATGTTTAGTCTTTAAGAAAGCAAAGGTATGAGTTAAGATGCAAAGGAATGTAAGAATGCAAAGGTTAGACATAATTGAGAGGCATTTAAAAACTTTTTTCAGCCTCCTTAAGTCACTCACTCAACAAAGTTCCTATGCTCAAGGAGCTCTAGGGCAGAGAGACTTGTACATTATAAATCAAGTTCAAATAGCCAAGATCAGTACAACAAAATAAGCACAGATAACGTGTAAGGTGAAAGTGCTAACAATGCACTGAAGTAAGGAAAAGATTCAGGAAAGGATCCTGAAAGGAGAGGCAAGAGCTAATTTTACTTAAGGAATCTAGGAAGCAAGCGAGTCAGATGCACACTCTATGCGCTCTAGGTACCAAGTGGAGAACAGCATGATCTGGATAACTGTTAACAGTTGAGTGCTAACAGAAAATAAGGATTAGAAAATGGATGGATGGCAACATTAAAGGCTAAAAGGTAAACAAGTGACAGATTATGAAGAGCAAGATTCTGAATGCATCACCATCTGCAATCAATACCACAAATATAAAACATTTAAATACATCAACTATCCCATTTCTACTTCTGAGTATATCTTTAAGTTTTATGTTGTTTCTATTAGGTTCAGGGTGTATTTCCGCCTGATTTATTTCAGCTGATTTATATTTGGAAACTCTGAAATCATATACTTAAACTTTTTCATTTTATAGATTAAGAAAAAGCATGTTTGATGTGGACTTCATCACTTCAGACACAAAACAAGTCTTAGGATTCCCCCAAATATTAAGAGGTGGAAAAGTAATTTTTTTCCAGAACTTTTAGACTAAGGGTACACTTAAAAAATAATTATTATTCCTGGATTTCCTAAAAACTGAGTCCCCCACAACTTAAAGGAAACGAAACTACACATAATGTTTTATGCACTTTTCTGTAAGTATATCTCTCACACAATAAAAGGGGCGGACGTTCAAAATTATCACACCATTGGAAAGTGTGTACTCTGAGTTATAAGATCTTTCCCTTTATTGCAAAAGAGCATTTTTTAAGTCCATTGTCCTAGAACATCATGTGGAGTAGGTGGTGGAAAGACTCAAAGTACCAGAGATTAGCCTGTCACAACCCTTTGGGGATGCTGTTCATCCCTTATGATTAAATCAATCATTTCATTTGTACCCAGTCCCATCATGCTTGTTTTAACATTTTTTTCATACATTTAGTTGCAAATTTAGCTAACACCAATAAATATCAAGTCAGGAATTACGATTTATGTCTTCAAAGAAATAAAACACAGCCAAGAATCATCTGACAAGAGCTCTGAAATACATTTCTTTCACAGCTTTGCGTTTTAATGGCTCAACACCAGAGGTCGCCAAACTTTAGCAATAGAGCTGTATATGCAGCCTTTAAAGCAAACGTGAAATAAAAGAAATTCTATTAGAAATCTGTTACTCCTCTGCTTAAAATCCTACAGTGGCTTCCAGTTGCTTACATACTAATGTGTTCTGGCCACTGCCCACAGCTCCAGCCTTCTCTCTCCTGGTAAACTCATATTCTATCCCCACCATTCAGAACCTTAGGCTCAAACCATAAAGCAACACACAATAGACCTGACTTCACTAAGCATCCTGGTCCAAATTGGCACGTATGTCCTCCATTCTCGTCCTTTCACTAAATGGTGAATATCTTTCCATGTTTCAAGAGTCAGCTCAAGAGTTACCTCTTATATGAAGTCTTTCCAGATAGGATTTACCTCCAAATAGAATGCTCCTGCCTTTGTACTCTGCTCAGACTTCTGGGATCATACCTGCCTTACTTTATTGCCCTCATTTGTTCCCTTCCTCCCCTCAATGAGTCTCTGAACTCCTTGAGGGCAAAGACCCTCGATGTTCTAGCCCAGAGAGTTCACTAAATCAACATGTTGTTGATTTAGTGGTATGTACCCTGAAAGACTAAAAGGATACATGACCCAGGCTATACATAGTGAATTCAATCAAAGCTTTTTAAATAAGCAGATAAAAACTGTGTAACACAGAAGCAAAAGAGATTATGTGTGACATGGCTGAATAATTAAACATCTTTATTTCCTTTCTGCATAAAAGAAATGTTTATTCAAATTGCATAACTGTCAAGTTGGCTGCCTACATCATAAATGTAACAAATTTCTCTAATTAGAAAACTAGAAAAGATGTCACTGAGCTATTCTATTTCAAAATATTAGTACTCTATTGACACTGGAATCATTTCTACACATTTTCACTTCCACAGGATTGATATAAAATGCTATGTCCTCTGTAGGTAGCCAAAATACTTAACTCTCAACACACACAGATTTTATCCAGTTTCTATCTACCTCTTTCTTACAATATATGAGTGAAATTTTGGTATAAGAATTTTTTTTTTTGGTGGTGTATGCAATGTTTCCTTCTCAGGGTTCTCCACTGATTTCCAAAAGGCAAGGAACCACCACCCACCCCTTCCCCGGCAAAAAAGTGCAGCAATACAAATCTTAAAATCCCATTAGGAACATCTGTGAAGAAAAGAGCATCAAGTTGTCATGTTATTTGAACACAACTAAACAATTTGGCTGAAGTATTTTCTCAGCCTAGAGGGGATAAACTAGTACAGGAGGGTCCCTTTATGTGTCCATGCTGTACTCCATTTAATCCTGTGCCATCTGTCACTTAACTTGATCTGAGTCCTTTGCAAAACTATGGTCAGAGTTTATTGCCTTTCTTAAAATATGGTGGAAACAGCAACACGACCTGATCAAAAGTTCTGTAGGCAGATGCCATCACTCTTGTCTTCAGAACAAAAATCTTTCAGATATACTTCATCTATTATGAAATTCACCCCTTTAACAACTGCTATCTAATTTTAGAACATGTTCATCACCCCAAAATGAAACCCTGCACCCATGAGCAGTCACTCCCATTTCCACTCTCCCCAATTCCTGGCAACCACTAATCTACTTTCTGTCTCTACAGATCTGCTTATTCTGGACATTTCACATAAATGGAATCACATTAACATGTGGTCTTTTGTGTCTGACATTTTCTTTATCCATTCATCAACTGATGGATGTTTGAAACATTTCTACTTTTTGGCTATAAATAATGTTGCTATGAACATTTATGTGCAAGTTTTTATGTGGATAAATATTTTCGATTCATTCCTATGAATGGAATTGCCGGGTCATATGGTAACTCTATGTTTAGTATTTTGAGGAAGTGCCAAACCATTTTTTGTTCACACCATTTTACAATCCCTCCAGCAATGTATGAAGATTTCAATTTCTCCACATCCTTACCAATACTAGTTATTGTCTGTCTTTATTTTAGCCATCCTGATGAATGTGATGTAGTATTCATTATGGTATTGATTTGCATTTCTCTAATGACTAACAATGTTGAGCATCTTTTTTGTGTATGTGTGCTTACTGGTCATTTGTACGTCTTCTTTCGAGAAATGTTATTTGGATCCTTTGTCCATTTTTCTATTGGGCTGTCTTTTTATCATTGAGCTGTAAGAGTTCCTTATTCTGGATACAAGTCCTTTATCATATATATGATTTGCAAAAATTTTCTCCCATTCTGTGTGCTGTCTTTTAATTTTCTGGATGGTGTCCTTTGAAACACAATTTTTAAAATTTTGATGAAGTTCAATGTATCTGTTTTTTCTACTGTCACTTGTGCTTTTTGTGCCATATCTAAAAAGTCACTGCCTAATTGAAAGTCACAAAGATTTACACCCATGTTTCTTTCTAAGAGTTTTATAGTCTTGGCTCTTATGTTTAGGTCTATCCATTCTGAGTTAATTTTTGTATACGGTGTAAGAGGTAGGTGTCCAACTTCATTCTTTTGCATATGGATAGCCAGTTGCCCAATATCATTTGTTAAAAAGACTATTGTTTCCCTGTTGAACTGCCCTTGTCAAAGGTCAACGGACCATAAATGTAAAGGTTTATTTCTAGACTCTCAATTCTACTCCATTGATCTGCATGCCTACACTCATGTCAGTACTATACTTCCCCCAACCCTTTCTTGAGGTTTAACTGACAAAATTGTAAGACATACAAAATGTACACAGTTGTGATTTTATATACATATAAAGGATTTCCACCATCTAGTTCATTAACATATTCATCACCTCACACTTTCTTCCCTTCCTTCCCTCCTTCCTTCTTTTGGTGAGAACATTTAATAGTGTTATCAACTATAGCCACCATGTTTTACATCAGATCCTCAGACCTTATTCATCTTATAAAGTCTGTCCTCTTTTACCAACCTCTCCTCATTTCCTCCACCTCCCTAAGTCCCTGGTAACCACTTTTCTACTCTCTGTTTCTATGACTTGACTCTTTTCTTTTCTTTTTAGATTCTACATACATGGAATACCATGCAGTAGTTGTCTTTCTCTCTCTGGCTTATTTCATTTAGCACAATGCCCTAAGGTCCATCCATGTTGTCACATATGGCAGAATTTCCTTCTTTCTTGTGGCTGAATAATATTCCATTGTATATGCACTGTCTTGATTGCTGCAACTGTATAGTAAGTTTCAAAAATGGGAAGTATGACTTTACTCTTTTTTTTAAAGATTGTTTTGACTCTCATTTTTTCTTCCTGAATAAAATTTTTTTTTTTTAATTTTAATTTTTATTTTATTTTATTTTTTTTGTGGTATGTGGGCCCCTCACTGTTGTGGCCTCTACCGTTGCGGAGCACAGGCTCCGGATGCACAGGCTCAGCAACCATGGCTCACGGGCCCAGCCACTCCGCGGCATGTGGGATCTTCCCAGACCGGGGCATGAACCCGTGTCCCCTGCGTCGGCAGGCGGACTCTCAACCACTGCGCCACCAGGGAAGCCCCCTGAATAAAATTTTATATTTGGCAACAAGTACCCTCCTTCCCCCCGAAAAAGGTGATTACTGTTTTGATTATTCAAATTATTCAACATAAAGTAAAAAAGTCATTCTTGGTTAATACATATTCACAGGAGTCAAAGGCCTTTCTTTTCCTAGGTGAATCTCAGCCATAGTGGTATGCTCAAGGTAGGAGTACAAAAGAGAAAAGGGGCTAGGGGTGGGATTAGAATCTCTTTGGTTAAAAAAAAAAAACCAAAAAACCTCACTGTATTTCCCAAACTTTTAAAAATCACACTCCTCCGCTTTGAGACACGTAAACATTTTATACACACATCACCCAGCTCTTGCTTCTTTTGGGAATCATTAACACTATCGTTCTTCATAGCACCACATGCCAAGATTTTCTTCATGTTTTCCTTCTATTATATATGTATCAATAATATAAAAATTATGTTTTATAAATATGAAATATCAATCAGTATGCTTTTAACAAAATAAATGCCCCTCTACAAGATTCCAGTGTTTCTTTATATTGGACCCTGAAATTAAGCAAACACACCAAAGAACTCAAAATGCAACCATGCGGAAGAATCTGCAGTTGACACATGAAGTGTATTATGTCCCACAAAGAGTAATTCTGTGCATGGTCTTCTGAGTCGGGTTGTAAAATGTAATTATCAAGTACAACAGTTTTGAGGTCACAATGTCATGAAACTTAGGTCTGTGTGAAAAAAGTTTCTTTGCATAAATAAAACATATCCTGGCAACTTAGTAAATCATTTTATACTGCTTGTTTTGGGGAAATTAAAGATTTCAAACGGATGTCATTATTCTCAAGTCAAAAGCTAAACTAGACCACATTGCCAGAAAACGACTTCTCTGTGCCTGGGCACACTTACATATAAGCGCACAGAGATTTAACCAAGTATTAGTATTACTGTAGTCAGTAAAATTTCATAGTAGTTACTTAAAACTTGATGTTTCTTCTGGTCTATGTACAACATATTAATGTAAAGATGTAGTTGAGGAGTTTTACATTAAAATGATTATTCTAATACTCATTTACTCATTCACTTATTTTTACTTTTATTTTATTTTATTTTTTATTTATTTGTTTTTTTTTGCGGTACATGGGCCCCTCACTGTTGTGGCCTCTCCCGTTGCGGAGCACAGGCTCCGGACACGCAGGCTCAGCGGCCATGGCTCACGGGCCCAGCCGCTCCGCGGCATGTGGGATCTTCCTGGATCGGGGCACGAACCCGTGTCCCCTGCATCGGCAGGTGGACTCTCAACCAGTGTGCCACCAGGGAAGCCCTCATTCACTTATTTTTAAAATGTTGACATTATGTACATAATATTTATACTGCAAGTGGTTACTATAAATTGTAACCATAGTTCCTTGTACTAGTATAGGGATATTTAAGCTAGGGATTCTGGATGAGCTTCAGAAAGTCCAAAGTTCACCTGATATCATATGCAAAACTCTGGCATGACTGCATTTTTCTGGGGGAGAGTCCATTGCTATGAACAGATTTTCAAAGAGGTCCATGATCCAAAAGCTACTAAAAGTTGCTGCTCTAGTCAGTAATAACCATAGAAACATTTAAACAAATAATACAAGAATGAAAAAAGCAATAAAAATTTTTTTATATATTGCATATTATATTGACACATTACAAGTAAAACTGTGTACCACAATGTGTAATGGGGTGTGCTTACTTGTTCCGCAGAGTGGAAAAAGGAGAGAGAACTAAGTTTAATATGCTGTCCCTGCAGTCTGTTAACAACACAAGAGCTCTATGATATGACAGCACAAGAAATATCACCAGGTTACATATGATTAAGCTCCAAATGCATGTTAGCAAAGATACGTCAGGGATCCGTCAAAAAACTTAGGAAAAAAAGTATTTTATACTTATTAAATTCTGATTTAGTTAATATCTGAGACCTCTGTCTGAAAGACTGTTTAATGGTGAAAATTTTAAGCCAGGAGAGAGTGCACACACAGGTGCTAAACAACTCATAATATGGAGATAACTGAAAGCTAAACTATTTGCTAAACAAAGATGATGAAAATGACACTGAGCTGTACTTGAAAGCAAGGAATCCACTATTACAACCTTGATTGCTTTAGATGAAGCACAACTAAATCTAGTCCAAAGACATCACAAACTGAGCTCGTATATTCATCACAATAAGATTTAGGGGCTGTTTCCTTTATTTTGTGGTCATACTTAAAAAAAACTAAATTCAGGGACTTCCCTGGTGGTGCAGTGGTTAAGAATCCGCCTGACAATGCAAGGGACACGGGTTCGAGCCCTGGTCCGGGAAGACCCCACATGCCGCGGGGCAACTAAACCCGTGTGCCACAACTACTGAGCCTGCGCTCTAGAGCCCGTGAGCCACAACTACTGAGCCCGCGTGCCACAACTACTGAAGCCCGCACGCCTAGAGCCCATGCTCCGCAGCAAGAGAAGTCACCGCAATAAGAAGCCTGCACACCTCAACGAAGAGTAGCCCCCGCTCGCCGCAACTAGAGAAAGCCCGCGTGCAGCAACGAAGACTCAGTGCAGCCAAAAATAAATAAATATATTAAAAAATATACTAAATTAATGGGTTCTAGACAACAAGTTGACATTAAGTATCATATTGTTTTCCCCAGAGCTACAAAATACCATGAATAGAGGACACCAATTTAGCTAAAGATGAATCAGACAGGATTTTCCTACCACCCAACCCCTCCCAGATACAGTAGTGGTACTCATCTTTGTCATTATCATCCTTCTAGGATTAAGGTAAGGATTAAATGTGGTAATATATGTAAAGTGCTTAGCACAGTGCCTGGTTCAGAGGAAGTTCTCACTGAGTGGTAGCTTTTATAATTAGCAGTATTTTACCAATATTCGAAAATGTAGACTTCTGAGGGGCCAGATAATCACTGATCTATTTGTCTATAAATTATACTGCAAAGAGCCATCAGTCAAACTGGAAGACCAGGAAAACAATGATTTAGACAGACATTTGTAATAAAATGCAGCTCTCTTAACTCTATGTAACTGTTTTTATTTGTTTCCTAACAAAAGATTCTGGCACAAAACAACTGAAAACATCTATTTTTTTCATAGTTTCTGGGATTTCAAAGAGCTGATTGTTTAAAAAAAAAAAATCAACATCACAGAACAGTAAAAAGTGAAAATCCTCTTTTTTCCCTCTCTCTCCTTAATCCCACTCTCCACTGCTAAATCTTTTTCTACTGATTAGGCGTCACAAGAAATGAAGTCCACTTACTTGGCTATAATAACATAATCAAAAGATTATTTGGATCTGTTTTTTACTTTCAAATTTCTGAAGTTTCTGCTAGAGATAAGATTTTACTAGCTCTTACCTGTGTAAGAGCCATCTACACAAATATCTAAATTGAATTATTGCTAAGAGAAAATTAAACAATAGCTTAGTAAAGTTGTTTTAAAAGGGAAATTATGTAATTTTAATTGCCTTATAACAAATTATTTAAGTATGTTTTGCACCCCAATGTTCATATCAGGACTATTTACAACAGCCAAGACATGGAAGCAACCCTGGCTATTTACAACCGCCAAGACATGGAATCAACAGATAAATTGATAAAAAAGATGTGGAAGATATGGTGTACGTATATACACACGCAAAAAACAGAATACTACTCAGCCATAAAAGGAATGAAATAGTGCCATTTGCAGCAACATGGATGGACCTAGAGATCATCATACTAAGTGAAGTAAGTCAAAAAGAGAAAGACAAATACCATATGATATCACTTATATGTGAAATCTAAAATATGACAGAAATGAACTTATTTACGAACAGAAACAGACTCACAGACACAGAAAACAAACTTATGGTTACCAAAGAGGTAAGGTTACCAATGGGGGAGAGAGAAATTAGGAGTCTGGGATTAGCAGATATGAACTACTATATATAAAATAGATAAATAAGGTCCTACTGTATAGCACAGGGAACTATATTCAATATCCTGTAATAAACTATAATGGAAAAGAACATGAAAGGATATGCATATATATGTATACCTGAATCACTTTGCTGTACACCATAAACTAACACAATGTTGTAAATCAACTATAAAAATAAAAAATTAAAGAAAAAAAGATCTACATGTTTAATGTCATGTTTTTCTAAAAGAGATATATCCAAATTTAAAAGGCTAGTTACTACAGTTATGAAAGCTATAGAGAAATTCTATCATCTAGAGGTGGACTCTACTTCTGCCTTTAAAACTCTTCCATTAGAAAGAAAGGGTCATATTATTACAAAGCACAAGTAAATGTTTACGGAATAAATCAAAGTATATCTCTAGGAACATTATTACATTTAAAACTTGAAATTCTACAAAATGGTTGGTTTCTTTCAAATATTAAGTTCTGTGATATTTTAATCCAAAAATTCAACTCTGGACTGAAGCTTGCCTTTCCTTACTTGAAATTTACATTTTAAAATTTGGAGGGGGAAAAGAAACTATTAGTAAAACCTACAGCATTCCCAGGTCCAGAATTTCCTAGACTGCTTCAGCTTCAATCCATCTGGGGAATTTTGGGGACATCTGTCATTTATATAAGGAAGTTAATGATCAAACCTTTGAGAAGCTAAATATGGAATTTCTCTTCAAAAGCAATAGTTTACCACTTTATATTATTCTTTTCAGAATCAATTATGTAATTCAGAATAGAACCTACAATAGAATCTATGCAGTCATTAAAAAAATCACTTAGTCAACATACACTTCTTCACATGAGAAATACATTTAATTATTTAGTAAAAAAAAGTCTACAAAACAGATGGCACTTATGTTTTAACATACATATGCATAGAAAAGTGTATAAAAATATTCACAGAAGTTATTTTTCATGATGTACCAGAACAGAAAGTGATTACTTTTGTTCTTTTCTTTGCATTTGTGTCTGGGTATATTTTCTGCATTAAGCATATAAAATTATAGCATATATAATTATAAAAAAGTAATCATATTAAAAACTACTACCTTTTCCAAGTCTTCAAAAGATTCTTTAACCCCACTGCTATGACTTATGGCAGAGGTGTCAAAGGACAATGCTATATCACTGAACCTATGGTTTGTGAAATTCCTGACAGATGTTATCCCAAAATGTTTTATCTTTATCCAGGTATCTGAAACCACATCAAATATTCCTTAAGGGTATTTTAACTAGTACTGTTAAGGAAGAATTTAAGAAAAAAAATCTTATTATCTGAGAAGCCCCAAACAGAATCTCTCTGTTTACAAATGCTTTGAAAATCCAAGCACTTTTTGATACTCAGAGATTAACCGGCATAATGAGATTCTGATCTGATAATCCTATGTATGAAATCAACTTCAGAAAGCTAAGTGTTTTTCATGCTTAAAAATGATTTCTCATGACTTTCTATTCCATTCTGCCTTACACTTTTAACTTACTCTGAAGATGTATTTTAATTTTATTCTAAATATTTTTCAAAAGCCTTATTTGAGGGTAAGTAGGGAGGTTAAGGTTAAGCTAAGTTAGCTCAGTTTAAATAATACTCTGTGTTACTCATTCTGTAAATTATTGGCATGGACGTCCAAGCCAATAAAATTTAGTAAACAACATATACAACAACAATCACACTAACTTTTCTTATTAATTCCCAGGTAATTCCAAATTCATGAATGAACAATGATCTAGTAGATTAATTCAATTTAAACACTTACTGAAAACTATTCTGGTGTCCTTGGATATTAAAGCACAACAATAAAAGAAAGTCCCTGCTCAGAAAGTTTATAAAATAATTAGGTAATTCTACCATTTATAATTTATGAAGTTTGCTGTACGATTGTTCACTTTTTGCATAAACTCAAAATCAGAGAGAAGAGTACCTATCGTACCGGGGGCAGGGGTGTGGGGGGGCTGCATCAGCTACCTCCAGTTACTCCAGAGGAATACCCATGAGGCTTTCAAGAGAGAAAATGGAAAGAGCAGAAAGGAACAGTAACATAGATTCCCTAGTTACCAAAAGGACTGAGGGTGCATGCCTAACATCTCAAAAAAACTGAGACTTGAGTTGGGCAACTGTGAGACCACTTTTCACGGAAAACTCAAATCTATTCTTGAAGTCCTGATTAGCAGAAATGACAATATTTGCTTAAAATATAAAATGTCTTAATACATTTAACTTTGAAAGCTAACCTATACAGCTCTTTTCTTACATACAACTTAGATCAGGAAAACTGGAACAGTTATATCAGAATTAGTTAAGAGTTCTTATTTCAATGAAACATCACAGATATTCAACATGTAAAGTACACAGACAGGATCAACAAGACTTAGAGCTAACTTAAACACACAAAATCTCTACAAAGTTTATTAACCTCCATGCAATAAGATTTAGAGCTATACTATACACACATACACACACACCCCAACACAATGTCTATTAATTAACCTTAGTGTAATGTATAACTTTAGGTCACCAAATGGGTGGTAAACTAATACTGATATATCATTTATCCTGGGTAGTATTGCTTAAAACTGTAAAAGGGACTGAGAAGCTTGATATCCCAAACTGTTCTGGGATGTTAACTCCATTATATCATCTTCAAAACATCTATAGAAAGTGATCTTGGAACTTCAGTAGGTGATGACTATGTATAAATGCAAGATGACAAGATAACATAAAAATGAAAAGAGTGTTTTGTTTTAGATATGGTCTACTACAACAAATTAATCATGGACAAACTTGCAACAAATAAGCCCTATATAAAAATGAAGTCTTAAACCATCAATAACAAATTGACAGTTTCTACTGAAATTAAATAAGCACAGACCAATATTAGTAGAAAACTGAATTACAAGGACTGACAAAAAGCGGTGAAATAAGTTCTGGACTTAAAGGTGTATAAGATATGAGATATAGGATTTATCACAGATATTCAGTTTAGCTTCCTAAGCAATTTCGTTTGTGTCCTGTATGAATTCATTAAAATTAATGACAAAGAATAAACCATCACACAGTTCTAAACTATAATCAGTAGAGAAATGATGCAGTTCTAATAAGCTAAACATATATGACAAATAGGATGTCAATACGCCAGGAGAATTGTAGTATGGTAAACTCAAGTACAACTGAAAGCCTGGGGATAGAAGAAATGCTGAATGGCTGTACTGACTAAGGGTCAGCAAACTATGGCCCAATCTCTGTTTATGTAGGAAGGGCCCAGGAACTAAGAATTGATTTTACAGATAAACATTTGCAATCAATTTGATGATACAATACACTGACTTTGAACCCCAATTAAGAGAAATGTTATAGCCCCCTCAAAAGAAATCCATTCCTCTAATTAGTAGACCTGAATTTCATCAATGAAAAATATGTGGAAATTTTGTTATATTGAGTTGGCCAAAAAGTTCGTTTGGTTTTAAGTACTAATAAAAGACACATTTTTCATTTTCATGAAGAACTTTACTGAACAATGTGTTCAGTAACTGAACAAACTTTTTGCCCAATCCAATATATCTCAGACATCCCTAACTTTCATTTTAGCCCACGAAGCCTAAAATGTTTTATCTAGCCCTTTATAGAAAGTTTGCCAACTCCTGTATTACAATACTAATTTGAATAATAATGAAGAATACATAGGCGTTTAGGAAACAAGGAAATCAAACTATCTGAACTTAGATCTGAGTGTAGTATGGGAATCAGGAAGGAAGGAGATCTGTTGAACTAAGTTTAAAGCTTCAATTTGAAACAAAGATGGTTACTACAAAAAGACAGCAAAATACCAGTGATCTCAAGTGCAAATCATAAGAAATTATATAGATAGTAAGGAAGATTCTTGATTACACATGGGTGTTTTCAACCACACTTGTACACACTGATACCTAGCAAAATCATTTTATCAAAAGTAACATATTCTGGGCCTCCCTGGTGGCGCAGTAGTTGAGAGTCCACCTGCCGATGCAGGGGACACGGGTTCGTGCCCCGGTCCAGGAAGATCCCACATGCCGCGGAGCGGCTGGGCCCATGAGCCATGGCCACTGAGCCTGCGCGTCTGGAGCCTGCGCTCCGCAACGGGGGAGGCCACAACAGTGAGAGGCCCGCATACCGCAAAAAAAAAAAAAAAAAAAAAAAAAAGTAACATATTCTTATAAATTAAGTACAAGGATTTTCAAATAACTTAATCACCATCCTGTGTATAACTACAAAAAGCTACTGAGAACCAATAAGGACGTACTGAATAGCACAGGGAACCCTGCTCAATACTCTGTAATAACCTAAATGGGAAAAGATTTAGAAAAATAGATAATGTATATGTATAACTGAATCACGTTGCTGTACACTTGAAACTAACACAACATTGTTAGTTTCAACTATACTATACTCCAATATAAAATACAAAAAATTTTTAAATAAATAAATAAGCTTCTGAGGCTCAGCACAATAAAAACTAAATTCAAGCTGTCCAGATACAAAACAGGCTGCATTCCAAAGTAGCAACCTGATGCTGGAAGTATTCAAGAAAACACTGAAAAATCATCTGTCAGGAATGTAACTAAGAAGGGATGGAGAACTGGACTACATAACCTCTAAGGAGATTTTCAATTTTCCACTTCTGTGAAACATTTGGAAAATCAAGAATAAAGCCTAATAGACAGTAGGTGTTGTTGCTTTGGACAAACTATAACCTTAGAATCAACCAATCTAGTGGTCTAAATACAGAGACACTAGATGTTACTAAAGGGGGGGGAGGTGAGAACTTATTTAAGATCTCAAGTATTAAAAACTTTAAAATGTCAGTGCTGCTGTTCTTAAGAGACAGTATGAATTCCAAAATAATAATACTTTGGATCTGATGTTGTTAATAAAGGTGTTGACCAACCTAATAAATAAAATTATAAGTAAATTTATAAGTAAAAACTTACTTGAATTATAAGTAAAAATTCTGCTTCTATCAAGTGATCTAGTCATATATACTCACTTTTTCATTTTATAAATATTTAAATATTGACTAAATACAAGCATCTCCTATGTGCTCAGCAGAGTATTATGAGCAGAGAGCACATGGTGAGCAAAAATAGACATAGCTTGGGTTTTCATTCAGTTTATATACATTTTAGTGATCTATTGCTTTTAAGTACTTTAAATAACAGATATATCCCTTTCTTGCCTCAGATAGCCAAAATAGCTTTTCTAGTATCACATAACAGAATAACTCAATTAGAAAGCAAAAGCTGGGTTCTTATACTTCTTCCACAGCTGAACTTGCTATGTGATCTTAGATCACGTTCTCCATTTCCTCAGTTTTTCATGAGTGTGTGAGAGATATGGATTCTTAGAAAACAGCAATAAGATTCCTTCCAGTTCAAAAATTCTGATTCAATCTTCTCACCTTGATTATTTCTACCAATTGATCCACACCACTGTCCCCTGGAAATATTGGTTGTCCTAGCAACAGCTCAGCCAACACACAGCCTGCAGACCATACATCTGAAGAAAAAAGAAAACAAAAGCTTATTAATACTCTGTAGCTTAATTTGCATTAAACTGTATACATTTTCTAATTTTACTTTGGTCAGAGAAATATCACAAGGAAAAGATTGTATAATCTAAAACAGAGGGAAAAAAGTCATCAAACTATCCTTAATGCATTTAAAAATTGTGTTAAACTTACTAAACAGGAAACAGGACAATAAGAATATTCTAATAAAGGGTAATATCTATTTAATTATCAAATAGCAGATGTTCAAGTCTTCAACAACCAAGACAGGGATTATAGAATGAAAACATAGCACATGATTATTTACTTATTATACTTAAAAATAAGTCAAAGTGATACAATCTCTTCACATTGGCAGGTACTTATACAGAGTAGCAGAAAGCAAGGGTTTAATCTCCTAAATACAGGGTTGTAAGCCAATGAAAATTTCTGAGAAAAAAATTTTAATACTTTAAATGGTTAAACTTTTGTCTTGTAATATGACTGACGGAAAAATGTGCTTAAATATATGAATATTTTAAAATGCAAAGAGAGAAGAATACATTTTATTTTACAAATTATAAAATATAATTCACTTTTAAGTCAAAACAGAAACCTCAATCTTGAGAGAAAACTTAAAAAAATAATTTAATTAATAAATTTTAATAATTTATAAATAAATTTACTAAATAAAAAAATAAAGCGTACATCCTGGCTTACCCACAACAGTCCTGGTCTAGATGACTGTCCTGGGATAATTATGAAGAGCATCCCCTTTCTCTCTTAAAAGTATTACCAAATGAGAAGATAAATTATATGGGCACTCTATTTAGAGCCCACTACCTACGACTTCCTGCAAGAAAAAGCTAATTTTCAGTTTCTGGATTCCTGGGTTTTGTATGAACCACCAAACAAGTGTTTTAGGGAGATGAACATAAGTCATTGCTGGGTTTTCCATCTACCAGTAGGGAAGGAGAAGAATGGTGAATGGCATGGGGACAACAAATAATTTAATCAGTCTGATGTGGTAAGATGCACTAACAAGAGGAACTGGAAACTAACACAACATTGTAAGTCAACTATATTCCAATATAAAATAAAAATTAAATTAAAAAAAAAAGAGGAATTGGAAATCCCTGCTCCAATGACTACATTTTACTGGCTTGGAAAAATAATGACAGAAAATTCATTTAAGAAATTCAAGTTGATTTTGTCCAGCTACTCTTTCACTTTTAATACCATTGTTAAAAATATTTCCAAAATATATTTGTATTAGAACACTTTTAAATATATTTATTCTTGTTTATTTATAAATCTTCCAGAGTCTTAAGAAGCAAGTATCATAAATCTAAAAGGGAAAGCCAAATCTAGGCTTGTTAGGGTTCAAAAGGTCCCAGGCTGAATCAGTGGCCTATGGTGAATCCTACGCCTAGGACATCAGAATCTGGTTTTAGTCATGCAAAGGAGGTTACTGGAAAGCAGGTACTCATAATATCCAGAAAATTGATTCCTAGTAGAGGAAACAGATTACACTGGCCTTTTTTGTGAGAAGTATTCCCAAAGAACTGTTAGGCACATGGACATTTACAGAAGTAATATACTCTTAAGAGGGTTAAAGGTTTATGTTAAACATGCCTTAATATGTCACATAATATGATCATGACTTTTTTAAAAGAAGCAAACCAGGACTTCCCTGGAGGCGCACTGGTTAAGAAACTGCCTGTCAATGCAGGGGACATGGGTTCGAACCCTGGGCCAGGAAGATCCCACATGCCACAGAGCAACTAAGCCCGTGTGCCACAACTACTGAGACTGCGCTCTAGAGCCTGTGAGCCACAACTACTGAGCCCACGTGCCACAACTGCTGAAGCTCACACACCACGTCCATGCTCCACAACAAGAGAAGCCACCGCAATGAGAAGCACACGCACTGCAACGAAGAGTAGCCCCTACTCGCTCCAACTAAAGAAAGCCCGCATGCAGCAATGAAGACCCAATGCAGCCAAAAATAAAATAAATTAATAAAAAATAAATAAATAAAAGAGGCAAACCGCATTTATTTTTTGTTTGTTTTGTACTTGTATGCTTTTGGACCAAGGAATTCTCTTCAGAAGCAATATATAACAATAAAATAAAGTTGACCTCCACCTGCATGCCACCCTAAGGTTGCTCCTTTCTTAGCTTCCTATTCATGTCCAACTGATCATACTCTGTATGTGCACTACTACTAGTGGGCTAAAATGAGGTAGAAGAGGAGGTCAATAAAGAATGAAGCAAACTGTCTCTATTCAATTCCTTCTATCATTAAAGATCTTTGATGACAAATTCTACAGAATTGGTGGGTTTGTCCAAACTACTAATGAAAAAATCAGATTGTTCCTTTTGAGCAGACTTAAATAACCAACTGAGACAGCACAGTGGTCATCCTACCACTTTAATCATAAACTTAATTGATGCAAATTCTCCAACTGGTGATCAAGCTCAGAAGGGAATATTTCAGGGGAATTTTTTTTTTAAGTTAGAAAAGGTATACTTAGAATTTATTTACAATTTTAAGTTAAAAATAACTGTACTCCTAAAGAAATCACAAAGGAGTAGCTTATAATACAAGAAACATAAAAGTAGAATAATAAATATATCTTAAATTCTATACATTTTTGCATATCAATCTTTAAGAAGAAATATATTTCAAGGCATATTTATATTTAAGAACAGATTAGTAATACTAAATTACTAAAAACAAGATGCAATAAATAATTACAAGCCATTATATTTGGGTCCATTACTTACCTATGCTAGAGGTATAATCAGTGGCTCCAAAGATCAACTCTGGTGCCCTATAGTACCGAGAACAGATATACGAAACATTGGGTTCTCCTCGGACCAGCTGTTTTGCACTAATAAAAAAATCAAAAGCAGAAATTCTTTAAATGAAAATCTAAACTGTATCATTGCTATCGTAAACTGCTATCATTCGCATTCGCAACACAATGTTTATCTAAGATTCCCATAATTCCAATCATGCAATATATAAGAAAAAGAAAATATGAACCATAACTATGTCTGACAAAACAAACTTATAATTTTAACATATCACTCTGAAAAAAGAACAGTAACTTTTAAAGAATGCATTTGTTAACTGTCACCTGAGGAAAAAGATTTTTAAAAAAATCACAAAATGATAAATGTTGAATTTCTTCTGCTCTTGTTCCCTGAATTCCACCTTTAAAATACAAAGAAGAAAGGGCAGAAAAATGAGCGGTACTTCCCCTCACCAAAAAGCACAGTAATAGATTATAATATAAGAATGAATACTGCTCACCCAATATGTTTTTTAGAAAGGTAAGAAATTGGCCACTCTCTTAAAATTTGACTTCTGACTCAGAGTAAGTATCCCAAAGCTTGCAGATCCAATCTACTTTATGTTTTTCCACCATTTGGTCAATTTATTAACTGCCTAAGCATTCGTTATCCAATAAAAAAAGATAGGCCCTTTCCTGTAGGGCAGAGATAATTCACAGTCCATGAATTCTAATTCCACTGTCGTAAGTTAAATCACACATTCTCTTAATCCAACTTTCCTTCCCAAATACTTTGTGGCATGTATTTTAAATATTAAAATTAGTTTCTTTCGAAGTACCTCTCAAGATAACTTGAAGACACACTAAAATAAATAAACTGCTACAGAAGCTAACCATTTTGACATACAATAATAGCAAAGATAAATACAGGAAATAAATACAAACAACAAAATCAAAACAGTAAAAAAGTAAGTCACAGAAAAGGTAAAAAAAAATTTTTAGGTAAAGGTACGGGAAAATCAGAGTAGAGATAGATGAAAGTAGTCACAAAGGTTTCAGTTTGGGCTTTCTGTTCTTCCATTTATTTCTGGTCAATGATAAGTCTGACCATAACCTGGTCTTCCTTCATCACAAGTTTTGAAGGTGGGAGGCAGTTTATTTTTTAACATTCTCACCAAGGTTTGACATACAGCAGCCATTTCATAAATTAATAAACACTAATCCCTGTTTTTAGGCTGCATGAAAATTAAGACACTTTTTCAGCAAAACTGATAAAACCTTTCTACCTTATAAAGAATTTTCTAAATTAACAAGACGATTCCAATTATTTACTCAGAAAATTCAGTGATAAAGAAGGTAATATTAGAAATGCCACTTGATAGAGCTACCTTCAAAGTGTATCCCAAACTCTACTTGCTCAAACTAGCCGTTAAAAACATAAAAGGCAGCTTCATTATCAGAGTTATTAAAAGTGAACTAGGCAGAGTCAAGATGGTGGTGTGGGAAGACACAGTTAGCTTCTCCCCACAACTAGTGTGCCTGCCGGCCGCTGGTGGGGGACACTAATGCCCAAGGAGATAGTAGGAACCCCAAAGTAAACCGGTAGGAAGTAGGGGGACTGAGGGGGGAGGAGAAGTGGAGGTCAGACAGGATCTGTGCCCCTGAGGTCAGGGAGATCAGGAGAGGCACGAGGGAGGGACTCTCTGGGAAGAGAAGGAGAGGAGCAGAGGGTGATCGCCTGGCTCACTTGCGCTGGGGAGCCTGCTGAGCTCTCAAGCCAGTACCCCACCTCCACAGCCCCATCCAGGCCATGTGGGTCCTGGGGGCATAAGAGGGAGGCCGGGGAGATGAGGAGTGGCAGGCGGGAGGAGCCATCCAGGAGGCACAGGAGAGAAGCAGAGGGCGATTGCCCCACCCACTGGGGCCCTGGGCAGCCTGCTGAGTTCCCAGACCGATCCCCTGCCCTCCAAAGGCCCCTCCAGGTCTCGTGGGTCCTTGGGGGCATAGGAAGGAGGCCTAGGGGAGAACAGGAGAGGCAGGCGGGAGGGGCCCTCTGGGAAGAGAGGGAGAGGAGCAGAGGGCAACTGCCCCACCCACTAGAGCCCAGGAAGATTGCTGGGCTCCCCTGTGAGGTCCCCCACCCTCTGAGACCAGGGCTGGGGGGCAAATCTGGGTCCCTTCTGTTCCTTGAGCCTAAGCCCCACCCCCAACAGCCCCCAGCGCCTTTTCCAGCCCTGTCAGTCCTGAGCATTAGCCCTGCCCACCGCCCAAACCTCACCCTTGCTTAGGCCCCGCCCTCCACAGCCAAGGCCTCCCCCCGCCCACCCCTTTTCTCTTCTTTTTTCTTTTCCCTCCTCCTCTTTTTTACTATTATGGTACTGATGTGCCTTCTGGCTGTTGATTCATCTATACTTTTATTTTTATATTCTTCCTAACATATCTGTTTATTTTTTACTTTGTTATTGTTTTTTTTTTTTTGCTGCCCCAGGCAACTTGCCGGACCTTGGTTCACGAACCCACGGTTGGGCCAAAATTCCTTCGGTGGGAGTTCCGAGTCTGAACCACTGGACTAAGAGAGAACCTCAGACCTCAGGGAATGTTCACTGGAGTGAGACCTCACAGAGCTCCTCATCTCAGCACCAAGACCCAGCTCTACCCAATAGCCTACAAACTCCAGTGTTGGAAGTCTCAGGTCAAACAACCAGTAAGTCAGAAA
This sequence comes from Tursiops truncatus, assembly GCF_011762595.2. Taxonomy (NCBI): domain Eukaryota; kingdom Metazoa; phylum Chordata; class Mammalia; order Artiodactyla; family Delphinidae; genus Tursiops; species Tursiops truncatus. Next base: position 78,309,850 of record NC_047037.1, on the reverse strand, counting down.
TACAATCCCACTCATTAGGGAAAAAAAAAAAAAAAGACACGGCAAAAAAATATGTCACAAATGAAGGAGCAAGGTAAAAACCTACAAGACCAAATAAATGAAGAGGAAATAGGCAATCTACCTGAAAAAGAATTCAGAGTAATGGTAGTAAAGATGATCCAGAATCTTGGAAATAGAATGGAGGCATGGACTGAGAAAATACAAGAAATGGTTAACAAAGATCTAGAAGAACTAAAGAACAAACAAACAGAGATGAACAACACAATACTGAAATGAAAAAGACACTAGAAGGAATCAATAACAGAATAACTAAGGCAGAAAAACGAATAAGTGAGCTGGAAGACAAAATGGTGGAAATAATTGCTGAGGAGCAGAAAAAAGAATGAAAAGATTGAAGACAATCTCAAGACCTCTGGGACAACACGAAATGCACCAACATTCGAATTATGGGGGTCCCAGAAGAAGAAGAGAAAAAGAAAGGGTCTGAGAAAATATTTGAATAGATTATAGTTGAAAACTTCCCTAACATGGGAAAGTAAACAGTCATCCAAGTCCAGGAAGTACAGAGAGTCCCATACAGGATAAACCCTAGGAAAAACACACCAAGACACATATTAATCAAACTAACAAAAATTAAATTCAAAGAAAAAAATATTAAAAGCAGCAAGAGAAAAACAAAAAATAACATACAAAGGAATCCCCATAATGTTATCAGCTGATTTTTCAGCGGAAACTCTGCAGGCCAGAAGGGAGTGGCAGGATTCAATTGAAAAGTCAAAAGCTTTTCAGACAAGCAAAAGCTAAGAGAATTCAGCACCACCAAACCAGCTTTACAACAAATGCTAAAGAAACTTCTCTAAGTGGAGACACAAGAGAAGAAAAAGACCCACAAAAACAAACCCAAGGGCTTCCCTGGTGGTGCAGTGGTTGAAAGTCCGCCTGCCGATGCAGGGGACACGGGCTCGTGCCCTGGTCTGGGAAGATCCCACATACTGCGGAGCGGCTGGGCCCGTGAGCCATGGCCGCTGAGCCTGCGTGTCCGGAGCCTGTGCTCTGCAACTGGAGAGGCCACAACAGTGAGAGGCCCACGTACCGCAAAAAAATAAAAAAATAAATAAAAATAAGAAAATGGTAATAGGAACATACATATCGATAATAACTTTGACTATAAATGGATTAAATGCCCCAACCAAAAGACACAGACTGGCTGAATGGATACAAAAACAAGACCCATATATATGCTGTCTACAAGAGACCCACTTCAGACCTAGGGACACATACAGACTGAAAGTGAGGGGATGGAAAAAGATATTCCATGCAAATGGAAATCAAAAGAAAGCTGGAGTAACAATACTCGTATCAGATTAAATAGATTTTAAAATAAAGACTGTTGCAAGCGATAAGGAGGGACACTACGTAATGATCAAAGGATCAATCCAAGAAGAAGATATAACAATTATAAATGTTTATGCACCCAACATAGGAGCACCTCAATACATAAGGCAAATGCTAACAACCATGAAAGGAGAAATCGACAGTAACACAATCATAGTAGGGGACTTTAACACCCCACTTACACCCATGGACAGATCATCCAAACAGAAAATAAATAAGGAAAAACAAGCTTTAAATGACACAATAAACCAGATAGCTCTAACTGATATTTATAGAACATTCCTCCCAGAAGTGGCAGAATACACTTTCTTCTCAACTGCACCTGGAACATTCTCCAGGATAGATCAAATCTTGGGTCACAAATCAAGCCTCGGAAGATTTAAGAAAATTGAAATAGTATCAAGCATCTTTTCTGACCACAACACTATGAGACTGGAAATCAATTACAGGAAAAAAACTGTAAAAAACACAAATACATGGAGGCTAAACAGTGTGCTACTAAATAACCAAGAGATCACTGAAGAAATCAAAGAAGAAATTAAAAAATACATAGAAACAAATGACAATGAAAACATGATGACCCAAAACCTATGGGACACAGCAAAAGCAGTTCTAAGAGGGAAGTTTACAGCAATTCAACCTCACCTCAAGAAACAAGAATAATCTCAAATAAACAATCTAACCCTACACTTAAAACAACTAGAGAAAGAAGACCAAAGAAAACCCAAAGTCAGTAGAAGGAAAGAAATCATAAAGATCAGAGCAGAAATAAATGAAATAGAAATGAAGAAATCTATAGTAAAGATCAATAAAACTAAAAGCTGGTTCTTCGAGAAGATAAACAAAATTGATAAACCCTTAGCCAGACTCATCAAGAAAAAATGGGAGAGGATGCAAATAAATAAAATTAGAAATGAAAAAGGAGAAATCACAACTGACACTGCAGAAATACAAAGGATTATAAGAGACTACTACAAACAACTATATGCCAATAAAATGGACAACCTGGAAGAAACTGACAAGTTCTTGGAAAGGTACAATTTTCCAAGACTTAACCAGGAAGAAGTAGAAAATATAAACAGACCTATCACAAGTAATGAAACTGAAACCGTAATTAAAAATCTTCCAACAAACAAAAGTTCAGGACCAGATGGCTTCACAGGCAAATTCTATCAAACGTTTACAGAAGAACTAACACCTATCCTTGTCAAACTCTTTCAAAAAATTGCAGAGGGAGAAACACTCCCAAAGTCATTCTATGAAGCCACCATCACACTGTCACCACAACCAGAAAAAGATATCACAAAAAAAGAAAATTATAGACCAATATCACTGATGAACACAGATGCAAAAATCCTGAACAAAATATTAGCATACAGAATCCAACAGCACATTAAAAGGATCATACACCATGATCAAGTGGGATTTATCCCAGGGATGCAATGATTCTTCAATATACACAAATCAATCAATGTGACGCACCACATTAACAAATTAAGGAATAAAAACCATATGATCATCTCAATAGATGCAGAAAAAGCTTCTGACAAAATTCAACACACATTTATGATAAAAGCTCTCCAGAAAATGGGTAGAGAGGGAAACTTCCTCAACATAATAAAGGCTATATATGACAAATCCACAGCAAGCATCATACTCAATGGTGAAAAACTGAAAGCATTTTCACTAAGATCAGGAACAAGACAAGGATGCCCACTCTCACCACTCTTATTCAACATAGTTTTGCAAGTCCTAGCCACAGCAATCAGAGAAGAAAAAGAAATAAAAGCAATACAAATTGGGAAAGAAGAAGTAAAACTGTCACTGTTTGCAGATGACATACACTATACATAGAAAATCCTAAAGACGCCACCAGAAAACCAGTAGAACTAACCAGTGAATTTGGTAAAGTAGCAGGATAAAAAATTAATGCACAGAAATCTCTGGCATTCCTATACACTAACAATGAAAAATCAGAAAGAGAAATTAAGGAAACACTCCCATTTACCACTGCAACGGAAAGAATAAAATACCTAGGAATAAACCTGCTTAAGGAGGCGAAAGACTTGTACTCAGAAAACTATAAAACACTGATGAAAGAAATCAAAGATGACATAAACAGATGGAGAAATATACCATGCTCTTGGATTGGAAGAATCAATATTGTGAAAATGACTATACTACCCAAAGCAATCTATAGATTCAACGCAATCCCTATCAAACTACCAATGGCATTCTTCACAGAATTAGAAGAAAAAATTTTACAATGCATATGGAAACTCAAAAGATCCCGAATAGCCAAGGCAATCTTGACAAAGAGAAATGGAGTTGAAGGAATCAGATTCCCCGACTTCAAACTACACCACAAAGCTACAGTAATCAAGACAGTATAGTACTGGCACAAAAACAGAAATATAGATCAATGGTACAGGACAGAATGCCCAGAGATAAACCCCCACACATATGGGCACCTAATTTATGACAAAGAAGGCAAGAACATACAATGGAGAAAAGACAGCCTCTTCAATAAGTGGTGCTGGGAAAACTGGACAGCTATGTGTAAAAGAATGAAATTAGAACACTCCCTAACACCATAACAAAAATAAACTCAAAATGGATTAAAGACCTAAAGGTAAGACCAGACACTATACAAGTCTTAGAGGAAAACATAGGAAAAACACATTTCACATAAACCACAGCAAGATCTTTTTTGACCCACCTCCTAGAGTAACGGAAATAAAACCATAAATAAACAAATGGGACTTGCTCCTAGGAGCAATCGATATTATGAATTTATATCATTCCAAAAATAAGCTATGCATCTGTGTACATATGCCTATACTCTCTGTGTTTTTAGAATACAAAAGGGAACATACTATGTAGATTCTTGACTTTGTTTTTTTGAATTTAATACTTCTTAGAAAATCAGTCATTTTCCATTCATAGAGAGCCTCCCCTTTCTTTCTTTTTTTTTTTTTTCTCCCCTTTCTTTTTTTAACAGCTGCATGTATTACATTATATGTATGATGTACCATAATTTATCTGGTAATCTTCCTACTGCTAGACATTTATATACAATTCTATGATAAAAATCCTGGTATATACAATATTTTGTAAATGTGTGAGTATCTGTAAGGGAACAGTTCCTAGGAGTTAAATTGCTGGATGAAAGACTAAAATTCTGAGTATACAGGGTGGGAGGGTGGGGTTGGAGAGAAGGGAAGGGAGGGAGAAGAAAAGAGAACTAGCTTACCTTCCAAAGTCACAGAGTTTTAAGACAGCTGTATCAGGATCCAACAAGAGGTTCTGTGGTTTAATATCCCGATGGCAGATTCCAAAGGAATGGATATACGCTAAACTTCGGAACAGCTGATACATATACAACTGGAATAAAGAGTAAAAATTCATTGAATACTTACTTTCTATCCCAAACAATTCAGAGTCCTTACACAGGAAACAAAGTAACAGATTTCCAGAAAAGAATAGTGAAAAGCTGGGGATTGTTTGCACTCAGTCTTTCTTAAACAAGTTTTATGTCATTTCTCTATCCATTAGCTAATTATAGTTTAGTTAACCAATGTTATATTTGTACCATCTTTTAATAACTTAAAAAAGGAAAATTTACAATGTGCTTTTATAATTTTTATTTTACTAACATCTCACCACAAACCTGTTTTCTTCCCCTAAACACAGATTTAAAAACTCAGAGGGGTATTCCAAATCATGTGTAACAAGTAACAATGTTTAGACCAGAAGCCAAGTCTTCTTGGCTTCATCATCCTTTGTCAGGGCCAGAGGTTATTGATACAGAGGCCTGGGAAAACTCACACGTGAACTGAGAAAATCTGTTATCAACGATCTATCAAGACATCAGTAAATCTATTAATAGCAACACCACTCTTCCTGTTAATATCCTTCAGAATTAAGTAGACTTCAAAATGCCATTTAAAAACAGATCCTAGATGACTACTAACATCAATTTAAAAGAATATTTATTTCAATTTTATTACAAAACAACATACAGTGAGAAACTGGGTCTGTGTGGAAGAAAGAATTAGACTCTTGACTGGTGAAGAGACAGTCTTTGTGAAGAAAGTGAGTATGTCTTTTTCTTTTTTTTTTGTGGTACGCGGGCCTCTCACTGTTGTGGCCTCTCCCGTTACGGAGCACAGGCTCCGGACGCGCAGGCTCAGCAGCCATGGCTCACGGGCCCAGCTGCTCCGCGGCATGTGGGATCTTCCCAGACCGGGGCACGAACCCGTGTCCCCTGCATCAGCAGGCGGACTCTCAACCACTGCGCCACCAGGGAAGCCCGAAAGTGAGTATATCTTAAACCTTCTATTTGTTCCAAGGTCAGTGTTCTGGTTCACTTATAAATTTTTCTGACTCCTCACCTTCTGATCTCTACCCCAAAGTTATATACCATGAAAAGAACTTTTGAAATGATTCAAATCAAAGATACCAGTATCTTGGTGAAAAACAACAAAAAGAGAGTTAAAAGTCAGATAAAGCACTGACATAAGGTATCGTCTACATATGGAGTGGCCTTGACTCCTACAAAAATATACTGAATCACCAATTTACAGGAAATACTGAGGACAGAGGAACATATTAACACCACTATAGTAATCCCATCAGCAAAATCCATTTTATTACTATAAAGCTTAAAACTATAACTATTAAGTAAAAACTTCGATACTCACAACATTCAGAATCAATGCCATTTTATTTTCTAGAGTATTTGTATAAAAGGTAAAATGCAAAAAATTATACTTAGAAAGCTGAACTTTTAAACTTAACTCCTAGTTAATTTTCACAATGTCATAGTTAAACAAATAATAATCTGTTTCTAATAATCCACCACAACTTCAGTCATAATTATGTTGGATAAATTGCAAGCCACTCTAACATGAGTTGTATCAAATAAAAAAGATGACATTGACATCAGGTACCAAAAATTAAATAACACCTTAATAGAGTCTGTGCATATTTAAAATTACGAAAAGTTTAAACTTCAGCTACGGACACACTGTATCTATAAATGGCAATGAAACATTGCATTCAGTAATATTTATAACCATATTTTTATAATTTTATAGGATATGCTTGTTCCTATTTCAGCCTGTGGCACAATAAGGGTTATAAGAAATTAAATTAAAAGGTGCTATAGGTAGCAAAATTAAAACCCATAATTGTCTGTGAAAAAGTTCATTTGTCAGAAAGATGACAAGTATCTTTAACACCTGCGTCATGAAAGCTTAAAAAGGGAAGACTTCACGCTTTAAAACTGTACAAAAATTTAATGAAACTCTAGCAATACCTACTTTGCAGCTTTCCCCCCTCAGAATGAGATGTAATAATATAGTTAAAATACACCCAGCACTCTCCCTTGTTCATAATAACTAAAATGGTAAATTGCTCCATTTTTACATACCTTAACATAGATCACAGGGAGCGTCTGTTTGGCTCGACTATAGTGTCTGGCAACTCTGTATACTGTTTCCGGAACATAGTCCAGCACCAGATTAAGATAGACCTCATCTTTCTGAAAGAGTTTATTAAAAACAAACCAAAAAAACAAGATTAGGAACTAGTCTTTAAATATTCAAATTAGAGTAAATTCTCTATACATTCACTTATTCAGATTTTTAAAGAAAAGATTCATGTGTTCAATTTTAATTATACAAAATTAATTCAGAATATAACCATAATAGTAAAAACAAGTCTACCACATTTTTTTTACTAACAATTTCATGGCAAAAACACAGCCATTTCAAGACTGTTAAGATTCCTAGACATATTTAAACTGTTATTTTGGTTATATGATTTTAGAGGATATTACCTGTCACAAAATTTCATATTTTCTAGTTTGAGAGTCATTGCCCTTATATCCTATCAGGAAAGGTGTCATGGTAGTAAAATAAGTATTGAACTGGGAGCTAAGAAATGTGCATTTCTAGCCCTAGCTCTGCTAACTGATGTATGCAAGCCATTTAATCTCTCTAGGCTTCCATTTCTTCAACTATAGCATGAAAAGTTGGACTTCAAAATGTCTCCTTAAAAAAGATTCTATGGTTATTTGATTAGTTATATTAGTTAGTCTATAATTAGTAAAATAACCACTTGTCTTCTACAATTAACTGAAGAAAAAAAAAGAATAACTTATAAGGCAGCAAGTTACCATACTCACAAGTTCACTGCAGGTCATATGTTTAAACATCCATTCACAGCAGCATAAAGACACCAATCCAAGATCAGTGGAAAGAAAGAAGGGAATTCCAACTAAGTACCAAGTAGGAAAGAAGAAGAGAGTGCTACCCTCACCCTGTTCATGTGAATATCAGATAAGCAAACTGAAGCAGAACACAAAGTTGAGAATCACTGTGTTCAAGTCTAGAACTGGCTACTGAGTAGGAAAATCTTCAGGCAAAACTTCACAATCTTCCCAGTTTGAAATCATCTTACCTGCCAAACTAAAGTGAAGAATTTCAATTTTCAGCACTTATTGAGCATTTTCTATGTCAGTAGTCATTGCAGAGGAAGTAAGGATGCAGGTAAAAGATATGTCATCTAAATTGAGTATGACAGGGGCATTTCAGGCAGAGAGAAAATTGTATTCAAGATGTGAGGTCAGGCTTTCCTGATGGCGCAGTGGTTAAGAATCCGCCTGCCGATGCAGGGGACACGGGTTCGAGCCCTGGTCCAGGAAGATCCCACATGCTGCAGAGCAACTAAGCCCATGCACCACAACTACTGAGGCTGCGCTCTAGAGCCCGCGAGCCCCAACTACTGAGCCCACGTGCCACAACTACTGAAGCCCGCGTGCCTAGAGCCCATGCTCCACAACAAGGGAAGCCATGACAATGAGAAGCCTGCGCACCGCAACGAAGAGTAGCCCCCACTCACCGCAACTAGAGAAAGCCCGCGCACAGCAATGAAGACACAACACAGCCAAAAATAAATTAAAAAAAAAAAAAAAAAGATGTGAGGTCAAAGAACAGAGCAGATCTCAGGAAACAGTTTAGTGAGGCAGCATGCCATTGACGCTACTACCTTTTCATTTTCCCTCAGTCTTTCATGTTCTCCTCTCTTCCCTCCATATCCAGCTTAAATTCCATGGTCTAACATTACCCTCACTCTCTAACAAGGGAGTTAGTAAACAATAGCAAAGGCCTGTTTTTAAACTCTTCTCCCATCCTCACCCTCAGCTGATACCTTGCTTGTACCACTACATGTATCCATTTACCAGCATCTACCTCCAGATGCTTTTCCTTCACTACTCTAACTAGAGATAAGCTGACCAAGCTCCTTTCTAAGGCAAACTCTGCTGCATGTAAACAAACTACTCTGCTTTTCCTATTCACACTCATTGCTTCAGTAATTTTTCTTTCTCTGTCGATTATTCTCTCTCTGTGAGAGCATTACAATCAGCACATAAACTTATTATTTCTTCCATCGTTAAAAAAAATCTCTAATCGCACTAATCACCACCATCCTATTTTCTGGCCCCTTTAACAGCAAAATTCTTCAAGAGATGTCTGAACTGACTTTCTCCACTACCTGGCTCTTCTCATTCTCTCTAAAACTTACTCCAATAGAATTTCACCACCACTATTCCACAAGAATTATTCATCAAGATCAATAATCTCCTTGTTGCTGTATTCAGTGCTAATTTTCAGGCATCATCTTTCCCTCTCTTTTACTTGACTTAGCACTACCATCTGACATAGTCGATCACGTTCCCTTCTTTGAAACACTTGCTTCACTTGGGTTTTAGAACACTACACTCTTCTGGTTTTCATCCTACCTTAAAGACAGCTCTTCTGGCTCTCTACTTCTGGTTCCTTCTATTCTCCTTTATCTCTTAAGGAATAGAGGATCCTAAGGCTCAGTCCTCAGACCTCTGTTCTTTGTGTAAGCCCACTCATCCAGTCTAATGGCTCAGTACTACTATACACTGATGACTCCCAAATTCATATATATCCTGGGACCTCTGCCTTTAAGTCCAGGCTAGTATCCACTAGCCTGGACTTAAAGGCAGAGGGGGAAGTTGGGAAGATGATAATGAAAGCAGTGTGAGCAGCTGGAAACCTTCTACAAGGATCCAAGGCCTAGACTAGGGCATAGATAATAAGGATTTTTAAAAAAGGAGGTGGGAGACAGGTATATTGGCTAGCTAAACAAGAGAGTAATAGAGAACCTGAGAAACAAAGAAGTTTGGATTAATTTAACAGTCTCTAAACCTGGGCAACTAAGCAGATAATGAGACAAGGAATGTAAAAAGAGCAAAAAGGTGTGAGGGAAAAAGTTGAACTTTTATTTAATGAATATCAGAACATTTTAGGTAGCTTTGTTCCATAGGTGGTTGGAAATACATAGGTGGTTGGTCAAGTCAAACTCAGAAAACAAGAGTAGAGCATAGCTAGAGATTTAGGCAATAGCTGAAACTGTAAGAACAAGAATCACTCACCTAAGAAGAGTGTATACAGCAAGAGAGTGAGGAAAGGACTGAGTATAAGATCCTTGAAAATTAAGAATGAAATTTCCCTTAAGACATTAGGGGACAACTCAGCAATGAGAACTAAGAGGCATAAAAGAGCAAGGAAAGACTAGCATCGAAAGATCCAAAGTTGAGTTTCAATAATGACAAGATGTGGAACAGCAAAGTGTTTCAATGGCAGGAAGGATGGGATTGAAAAGGCTGTTGGATCTGGTATGCCATGGTTCCGTGATGCTGTTGGAAAGAGCAGTTTCAGACCATGGTGCCAATAGCAACCAACCTGTACTGAGTTCATGAGTGAGCAGATGGCAGGTAAGAAATAGGAGGCAGTTAATTTAGTTTGTTCTTACAAAATCTCTAGTGGTTAAAGTAAGGAGAGAGCTGGGAGCTGGTAACTTGAGGGGAAACAAAAGTCAAAGAAAAATTTTAAATGTGCTTTTTGTTTGTAGTTTTTAGTGGCTAAGAGACCCAAATTTATTTGTATGCTGACTGGATAAAGACAGAAAAGTTTTAAGAAACAAAAGAAAAGGGACAACTGATGAAACAAGGTTCTTGAACATCACAAGAACAGGAAAACAAGAACACAGAGAAGTTATACCATGTAGTAATTAAGAGGCAAGGTTAGCATGAGTCACACAAACTACATGGAGGTCCCAACACTGCTACTACAAGTTATGTGACCACAGCAAGTTACTTAACCTCTTGAAGCCACAGTTTCCTGTAAAATAGTGCTAATGATGATACCTACTTTAAAAGATTGTCATGAGATTATTAGAAATAATCATATACAGCTCTTGAAGCATATTACCTGGCACATAATACTTAATTTTAACATCTTTAAAAAGGAACGATACCACATTTTCCCCCCTGTACATCTAAAATAAGTGATTAGGTGTTAGAAAGAATAAATAAAATGAATGTATGTCTGATGACCCTACTTCTTGTAAAATAAGAGATAGGTTATATGTAAAACTGAGGGTAGCAAAAGCAATGCTCAGGGCTAAGGGAAGAAAATTTCAAAGATCAAGATTTAGGTAAGAATTAGTTCCAAGTGAAGGTGAGGTCTGATAAAGAGAATAAACAAATAGAAAATGCTGAACTGGTGTTGAAGGGGTTGCTGTGTAAGTAGAACCCAAGGAATGGTAAGTCTTGGGTTTTGGAAGGGTCATTAATACGGATGCCAAAATTATTCTTTTTTAACTATTATCTGATTACAAGGTTTCTTGATTTTAATAAATCACTTGACAAAGTTAATCACAATATATTTATAAATGACCTGGAGATGTGTATGGTAATTTAATTCATTTGCTAAATAATCATACCAAAAGTGAAGAATAAAAAGACTAAAAAATGAATACTAAGTTCAAGGAAGATTTCTAGTTGTAGGGCTACAAACTCTGTTCTTCCCTTGTCCTAATCAAATTATTGTAAATGATTTCCTTCATTAGGGGATGCAAGAGCAAATGGCTAAACAACAAATGTAAATGTGTGAAGCCAAAATGTATAATGCAGTAAGAGGCAGTGGTTGGTAAATCAGATAGTACAAGACTTAACTAAAAGCATTCTAATTAAAAAAAAAAAAATTAACAATGTGCTTGCAAAATAAAACACATCAGAGGATGAATCTGGCAGTCAATTTACAATTTTCTGATTTTAACACAACCACCTAATATTGCCACAAACCTAGGAAGAATGGCTTAAAATGGAAGACTAAATATATCTAGTAGTCTAGAATGCTAAGCCAAACCCACAAAATAAACCTTAACAAAGATAAATATAAAACCCTATGATTAAAATCAAAGTATCAATTTATTATGTAGAATGACAGATTAAGACTTAGTAATTCATCTGGAAAATAAATGATAGGTGTAACTGAACTGAGCTCAAGTTATCAACATTGAGATACAGCTAATGAAAAAATTTGATTCAGTATTAGTTTACAGTAGAAGTATTGTGTTCAGATCAACAAAGATAATTCCACTCTACTTTGTACAGTTCAGGCTTCATTTGATGTACTGATGATATCCATTTTTAGGCAGTATACTTTATTCATAATATTAACAAAACAAAACACATCAAAGGAAGGTTATCGAAACCATGTCTGCGATAGGTCAAAAGTTCTCATTTATTATACTATGAGAAATATGGAGGCTCAAATTATATTTGGAGCAGTACTTTGCAGATTAATATAAGCTTATCTTTTTTGCTCAAATAAATTTTATTTATTCACTCCATTAACTAATCAACAACTTGTCAATTTTCTTTAGCACCATAGAGGAGGTCTGTCCATTTTGTAAGTATAACTGTCTCTCTGACATTTAAAAGTTGTCATTTTGACTATCTTCATTTTCTGAGACACTGGAGGCGTCTATACGCAAAGGCACTTTGAACAACCCTTCACTTCATGGTTTGTATTCAAATCAAATCCACTTAGAAATATATATATACACAATTGGTCCTAAGACTGAAAACCAAAACTAACAACAAGTAATACTACCACCAATGCCAATTTGAAATAAATGGGCTCAACATCATATTCTTTAAATGCTCTTGTTAAACCTACAGATGTTCTGCTGTAAATTTAACAGCCTCAGGAGTAATCCCTGAGGGGGAAGTGCCCATTCCTAGGAAATGTCATCACAGCAGAGAAACTACTATTTTCACGTTTCCAAAGTAGCTTTGTCTGGAGGTTTACGTAAAAGATAATTCATGAGACTGAGGACACTAATATTTCAAGAAGAAAGAAGGATCAGGATTCTGCATTTCTATCACTTGTAATTTTTTGGAAAATCTCAGGCCTGCTGTTTTCTTAATGTAATCTCTCTCTTTTGAGTTATCAAACAGAATGCCTGAATATTCACAGATTAGCAGTGAACTGTAAAAGCTAAGTATAAAAATACAACATAAAGAGTTATCATTTAGCTGGAGATACTGAAAACAGTCTACTAACATAATGAGAAAGTACTATTCAGAGAACAGTTACTAGGCTTCCAAATTACATGATGTACAATTTCGGGAATATTTCTCTCAATGGTTCAGTTATCATTTTTATTAATAAACTATTCTCTAACTGCTGATAATCCCTCCTCTATGAACTCCACTCTAAAACTGTTCACTGAGTTAAGAAATTTAAATGACAAAATTTTGATCACACCTAACAAAAACTCAGCAAAAGCTGTGATAACTTCATCCATTGGAAGACAGACACTGCTTACTACGATGCTCTTACCCCCAAATAATTTTTCAAGTCAGGGAAACAAAATTGCTTGAAGCTGCAGTTTTAAGTAGAACCATGCTAGCATTCTAAAAATTTGATGGGATGCAAAGCAGCATATAAGAGAACCCAGTAAAAAGACATCCAACAGGGCTTCCCTGGTGGCGCAGTGGTTGAGAGTCCGCCTGCCGATGCAGGGGACGTGGGTTTGTGCCCCGGTCTGGGCCACGGAGCGGCTGGGCCTGTGAGCCATGGCCGCTGAGCCTGCGCGTCTGGAGCCTGTGCTCCGCAACGGGAGAGGCCACAACAGTGAGAGGCCCGCGTACCGCAAAAAAAAAAAAAAAAAAAAGACATCCAACAAAGTATCATGATAGACCTGGATTCTCCTCAGAATTGGGTTTAGGGAACTTGCACTAGCAGAAAAACCTTCAAAGCAGATGTCTTTTCTCTGATGAATGTGCCAGGCTGGCTAAAGATGGAAATAATACTAACAGTAAAGTGGGTGTGGGTTAGGAAAAAGAGAAACATTCTTTTGCTTGGGAGACTGAGGGAGAGAATGGGGAAAGAGATGAGAACCTAGCATACAACCATGATTATGGCAAGCTTCATCCTTATCTCACACCTTCAAAGAAAATAAATACCAAATATACATAAAAATGTACTAGAACAAAAGATGTTTGCAAATACTGTAGGGCAAAATATTTATAAGCTATTAAGGAAAATAATGCCAATCTGATTACATAAAAATGTAAAACATTTATACTACTTTAAAAAAACAGAACCAAATAAAAATATGACTATTTGGAACAAAATTTTGCTTACACACGACAAAGAACTAACTTGTTTTTGTTTAAAATGCAAATGGGACTTCGCTGGTGGCGCAGTGGTTAATAATCCACCTGCTAATGCAGGGGACGTGGGTTTGAGCCCTGGACCGGGAAGATCCCACATGCTGCAGAGCAGCTAAGCCCATGAGCCGCGACTAGTGAGCCTGCGCTCTAGAGCCCGTGAGCCACAACTACTGAAGCCCACATGCCTAGAGCCCGTGCTCCGCAACAAGAGAAGCCACCGCAATGAGAAGCCTGCGCACCACAATGAAGAGTAGCACCCGCTCAATGCAACTAGAGAAAGCCCGCGTGTGGCAATGAAGACCCAACACAGCCAAAATAAATAAATAAATAAAATAAATTTACAAAATGCAAATGGCTCTTATAAGTCAATAACAAAAGACTAACATTCTAATAGAAAAAAATGGAAAGAGGCACGAATATATAGCCATACAAATGGCAAACAAAAATGCAGAAAGATGCTCAACCTCATTCATAATTAAAGAAATGCAATAAAAATAACAATCAGCTACCATTTCTTATATATCAAATTGGAAAAGAAAATTCAATCTGAGAAAACTAAGTATTGGAACAGTGTCACTGTCCAAAATGCACCATTATACATTTCTGGTGAATGTCCCAACTCTTGCAATCTTTTGGGAAGTCAATGGGCTAATATATTCATCCCAAAGTGAAGATGAACAGACACCCATTTCAACTCAGCAATGCCATTCCTACGAACTAAGTCTATGAAAACAATTCCGTATGTGTATGCTTATGTATATGTGCATGCACACAAAGATGATTGAAGATTTGTGAAAAGAAATGTAAAATAATCTATATGCCAGAAAGTAGACATGCTCAAAAACGCCAACCAAAACAAAACTGAGACCCACATTAATAGGGGTATGTCAAAGGAGAAGAGATGCTAACTGCAAAGAGCTCCCAATAACCAAAGCAGGAACAATTTGATTAATAAAATAAAGTAGTATTAGATTACAACCCAAAGTATAAAATAAATATGCATGAGTCCACACTGATATAAGTAAATAATAGATTAATAAATGGGGGAGAAGAGACAATCTTTCACGCAAAAGAAATCCAAATAGTTTATGTAGCAACTTTGCCCTTAAGGAAAATAACTCCCCTCTTCTTAGGTGTGGGCTATGGATAGTGACTTCCTTCCAAAGGATACAGCATGGAAATGGGGGAAAAAGAGGAACTTTACAGTGGAGAAAACTGAAAAATACAAGGTCAGCCAGGTAATCAAGATTAATAGCAATTCTTATTGATAGCACATACCCTTGATATGATGTGATGAAAATAGCACTCTGTGGTCTTTTTCCAAATAACCTATAGCCCTAGTTTGTTATGAGATAAACATCAGATGAATTCCAATAGTGAGGCAGTCCACAAAATCTCTACCTAGTATTCCTCAAAACTGTCAAGGTCATCAAAAACAAGGAAAGTCTGAGAAATTGCCAGGGCCAAAAGGAGCCTAAGAGACATAATAACTAAATGCACTATGGTAGCTTAAACAGGATCATGGAAGAGAAAAAAGACATTATGTAAAAACTAAGGAAATCTGGGACTTCTCTGGTGGTCCAGTGGTTAACACTCCATGCTCCCAATGCAGGGCACTGGCTTTGATCCCTGGTCAGGGAACTAGATCTCGCATGCCTCAACTAAGAGCCAGTGTAGCCGAATAAGTAAATAAATATTAAAAAACAAACAAACAAAAACTATGGAAATCTGAATAAACTATGGATACATAATAATGTTATCAATACTGGTTCATTAATTATAATAAATGTACCATACTAACATTAGATGTTAACAACAGAGGAAACTGGGTGCAGTGTCTACGCACACAGACATAAAGGCCACATTATTATGCTGTTATATTAACCTATGATATATGTGCTCATATATGCACATAGGAAATTTACCTCTGTAGAAAGGGATTTGGGGAGTTAGGGATTAGGGTAAAGAAGATTTTACTGTTGTCTACTGCCCTTCTGTGTTACCTCAATTTTTTTATAATATGAATGTAATAATATTTTAGTTTTAGTAAAATATTAAAATAACATTAAAACAAGGTAATAATTGACATTAACAAGAAACTCCTAGATTAACATTTTCAAGCAGATGATAGTTAGCATCTTATTGCTGTTGGTAACATTTATAATTTATGAGGAGATCTTGACAATTCATCCACTGCAGGAGTTTTACATTACCTATATATTTATTCTCTAGGTCACACTCCAATAAGAATGTCAGCATTTCATCAGTAAAAGTTTCATCCAGATTATCAATGTACCACTTTAGTAGAAATCACCATAAAATTTTAAGGAAGATACAAAACTGGCCTTATTTAGGCAACCTCTTTATTTAATAAAATTCCTTGCTATCAATAATTTTCACACAGTAAGAAAGGTGAGAGAAAAAAAAGTGACGGGGGTTTATTTTGTAAACTTGGCCATGTATACACTTAGCTATAACTTTGTATACCATTTCTATATGTATGTCATTTCTATAACAGGGTTTCATTTAATTTAAAACAACAACATAACAAAATATCCTTTTCATATAGGGAGGCTGACCTTGACCCAAACAATTATGAACCCACTTTTACTTCCTCAGCTTCACCTCCCACTACTGTCCCCACACTCCCCTAACTTTATATACCTGAAATTTCAAAATACCTGTATCTCCTTACACAGACTATGCTCTTTAACTCCAATAAACTTTTCAAACATCCTGGACTTCTAAATTGACACATACTTATTCTGCACTAGTTATCAAAATAGCTCCTATTTGGCCTTCAAAACCCTGAATAAGCATCACCTCTCCTATGTAATTCCTTTGCTGACTCCTCTGGATAATTTATTACTTTCCTCCATCCTATTTCTGTTCACAGTACAAATAACTGTCTTTCCATGTATCATTTTGCAGTATTATTTCTCTTCTTGTCCTTCTTCAAACTCATTTAGACAGATCTTATACTTTGCCTTTGTACCTAAAACACTACACAGTGCCAGTAAATTGAAATAAAGTAAACTTTACAATGTGAAGAGAATAGGAGATAGGAAAGAACACAGACTTTATAGTTGAAGAATCTATGTTTGAAAATGGTTCCCATGGTTACTAATTAACTATACAACATTGGACAAATTCTTTAGTCACACAAGACTCCAATATTCCCAATGATAAAACTAATGAAATAGTACTATTATCAATCTAGAGTACTGTTATGATGCTTAAATGACAAAAATGTATTAAAAAAAGCACTTTATAAATCATAAAATTTTAAAAGAAAAATTTTTTTTATTCACGATTTAAGACATTATGTAATTCTACAGTTAACCAAAAGAATATCTCTAAGAATTTGAATGTGATGAAAATTATATATAGGATATATTTATTTAATGTTTTAAAATATTTATTTTGGTATATGTTTTATAAAGTATTAGTAAAAGGTACTAATTTTTTGTGTTTACGTAAAATTTTTTTAGCTAATGAGGTAAACAGACATAGACGATTAGCATACGCTCAGTCATTACTTTTTAGTCTATCCCTCTACACTACAGTATGCACCCCCTATAGTTGGAGGCCTTTTTTTATTCATCTTTTCTATCTAGAATAACAATTTCACTAAGCAGTCCACAAAGTGTAGAAAATAGTAAGAGGGAGAGCAGGACTTCTGAAATAGCAGCACAAGGAGTTCAAATTTTCTCCTCAGCAAAGCAAAATGATAAAATGATTAGCAAACAGTCGTGTAAAGTATCTGGAAATTGTTCTAAGGGCGCACAGCAAGTGAAGAAACAAATCTTGGTAAGAACTGCAAGAGTCTATGGCATTTTAGTACAGACCTGCTCCTTTACCCTGCCATCCTACCTCCATGTTTGGAAAGGTCTACCCAGCACTCTTAATCCAGACAGCACCCTCTCTGCTCAGCAACCAATCAGGAACTATGGTTTCACCCCAGGAGGGAAAAGCTGCATCCCAAGTTGCAAAAGACTTATCCCAGCCAAGAAAACTGTGTCTCCCTTCCCCCATTCAGTTCCCACTAGTAAGCCAGAGAAGGCCTACTCCAGGCAGAGTAGGCTAGGGCCCCGAGAGCCTCATCCTCAATCTGCTCACAGGGAAGAACTCCCACTTGGAGAGGGCCAACTTGTGAAGACCAGGGGCTGCCATTGCACTGCACCTCCTCCAGTGCCCTACATAAAGTGGGGATGTTACTCTGGGAAAAGTGAGTTCTCACCTCAGTTCTAGGGCAGTAGAAAAGGGGCTCTGTCCAGAGGGAAAGGCAGGCTAAGTGCTCTGCTGAAAGAGACTATTTGCAATATAGTAGGAAGCGCTCTAGCCTATAGGCGTTGCCTAAAAACAGTGGAGATCTTTGTGGAGAGCAATTAAGAGGTGGCTGGTAGGTTCATGACACAAACAAGGCAAGGCACCAGAAATTTAATAGAAAGAACCAAGGACAGAGATAGCCAAGAAGAGCCTACTTGGGATTACAGTCATCTCTGGAGGTCGATAAGAACGTGTACAGGGCTTCCCTGGTGGCGCAGTGGTTGAGAGTCCACCTGCCGATGCAGGGGACACAGGTTCGTGCCCCGGTCCGGGAAGATACCACATGCCACAGAGTGGCTGGGCCCGTGAGCCATGGCCACTGAGCCTGTGCGTCTGGAGCCTGTGCTCCGCAACGAGAGAGGCCACGGCAGTGAGAGGCTCGCGTACCCCCCCCAAAAAAAAAAAAAAAACCCCAATGTGTACAGGTGCTAGCTGAGCAGCATTCAGGACAAACTTGAAGCATTCCCCAAGTTGCACACAGATACATCAACGTACAGCAGAAGCATCACTGGCACAAGGGGCTTACAAGCAACCTCTGACCAAACATTTGATTAAACAATAAACTGACTCAAGAGCAACTCTCAGGAAGTAAAATCACATTCATCCTGGCAGTCAAAAAGACTGAATGCCCAAGGCTGTACCCTCTCAGGAACAATCAGAGGGGAAAGTCCAAGCTACTAGTCCCTGGTTCAACATGTGGCAAATAAATATGAACTCCCTGAACTATGATAGCAGCACCCAAGCCACTCAAACATCCAATGGTAAAGGATAAAAATATAACTGGCTAATGGGACTTTAAGCATAGCCTCTGACCAATAAGTGACATTTAAAAGAGGAAAGATCTCTAATCAATAAGCTTAACTTCTAGCTTAAAAAACTAGGGGGAAAAAAAGGCAAAATAAACCCACAGGAAGAAAATAACGAAGACTAGAACATAAATAAATAAACTGGAGAATACAAAAGCAATTTTAAAAGCTTAATGAAATCAAAAGTTGGTTCACTGAAAAAAAAAAATCAACAAAATTGACAGGCCTTGAGCTAGACTGACCAAGAAACATAAGACTCAAATTATTGAAACCAGGAATGAAAGACGAGACATCACAACTGACTTTAAAGAAACAAAAAGAATTTTAAGACAAAAGTATAAACTTTATACCAATAAATAAGATAATTTAGATGAAATGAACAAATCACCAAAATGGACAAAAGAAGAAATAAAAAAATCTAAGTACACCTATTACAAGTAAAGTAACTGAATTAGTAATTTAAAATTTACCACAAAAAGTGACCTGTTGTAAATGGCTTCACTGGAGAAACCTACCAAACCTTCAAAGAAGAATCAATACCAATTCTTCACAAAAATTTTCAAAAAAATAGAAGACAAAAACACTTCCTAACTCATTCTATGAGACCAGTATTACCCTGATACCAAACCAAACAAAGCCATCACAAGAAGGGGAAAGAAAGAAAGATGACTAATTTATATTCCTTATGAATACAGATGCAAAAATCCTCTAAAAAATACTATCCAGCAACATATAAAAATTATACACCATGACCAAATGTTATTAATTCCAGATATGCAAGGTAGGTTTAGCATTCAAAAAATTAATGTAAAATATTAATAGAATAAAGGACAAAAACTCCAACAGATGGGGGAAAACCATTTGAAGAAATACAACATTTCATGATAAAAATGCTCAACAAACTAGCAATGGCAAGGAACCTCCTCAACCTGATAAATGACATCTACAAAAAACACAGCTAAAAATAACACTTAAAAATGAAGGACTAAATACTTTTTCTCTAAAATTTGAAACAAGACAAGGATGTCTGCCTTCATCTCTTCTCAACATCATGCTGGAGGTTCTAGCCAGGGCAGTTGCAAGAAAAAGAAATAAAAGGCATTCAAGACATTATATTTTAATAAGGGTCAATTCATCAAGATATAACTATTATATAATATATTCACTAAACAACAGAGTTCCAAATACATGATACAAATATTGATAGTAGTGAAGGAAGAAATAAACAATTCTACAACAATAGCTGGGAGACTTTAATACACCACTTCCAATAATGGACATCTAGACAGAAAAGCAATAAAAAAACAGAGGACTTGAACAGCACTGTAAACCAACTGGACCTAACAGATATATATTGAATACTCTACCCCAAAATAGAAGAATACAAATTCTTCTCAAGTGTACATGGGATGTTATCCAGAATATGTCATATGTTAGGTCACAAGACAAATCTCAATAAGTTTAAAAAGACTGAAATCATACAAAGTTATCTTCTCCAACCACAATGAAATAAAACTAGAAATCAATAACAGAGGAAACCAAAAGATTCACAAATGTGTGGAAATTAAACAACACATTGTTAACAACCAACAGGTCAAAGGAAATTAAACAACACACTCTAAAACAAGAAAAATTAGAAAATACTTAAGAGATAAATGAAAACAAAAACACAATATACCAAAACTTATGGGAGGCAGTGAAGGCAGTACTCAGGGAAATCTACAGCTGTAAATGCCTACATTAAGAAGAAGATCTTAAGTCAATAACCTAACTTTACATCCTGAAGAACTAGAAAAAGAAGAGGAAACTAAACCTAAACTACTAGAAGAAAGAAAATAATAAAGATTAGACCAGAAATAAGAGACCAGAAAAAAAACAATAGATTCAAGAAAACCAAAAGTTGGTTCTTTGAAAAGATCAACAAAGTTGAAACCTTTAGCTAGACTGACAGAGAGAAGACACAAATAACTAAATCAGAAATGAAAGTGAGGACATTACTACTGACCTTATAGAAATAAGGACTAAACAGAATATGATAAACTGTGTGCCAACGAATTAGATAATGTAGATGAAACTGATAAATTCCTAGAAACACACCAATCACTAAAACGACTCAAGATGAAATACAAAATCTCAACAAACCTGTATGACAAATAGAGATTGAATCAGTAAGCAAAAACTTCCCCACAAGTCCAAAGCCAGCTGGTTTCAATGGCAAATTCTAACAAACATTTAAAGAAGAATTAACAACAATCCTCTCAAAAGCTCTTCCAAAAAAACAGAAAACAAAAAACAAAAGAGTAAGTAAAATGTTTAGGTTATAGCCATATAGTAAGCACCATAAGTTTGGGCTATTATTACTATTTACTATTAGTATTACTATTTACTATTACTACTATTACTATCATACAGCAAAAGGCTATTTATTCTCTTCTAAAAAAGTTCTACAAAGTAGACACTGTACAATCTCCCCTTGTTAATCATTACTAAGACATTTTTTTTCTTTTAAAGAGACAGCCTTTATTTTAAGGATTTTTACATTGAAGACTTCAAAAAGTGGTAGGTTTTTAGAACTTATTGACCTGTATTTAAAAGGAACTGTTGACAGAGATTCGCCAGAAATAATCTGAACAAGTGGGAAAATACAGTTAATACTACTGAAACCTACTAAAATAACTCCAGGACATACGGTTTGTCCGACATAACGATACCTCTAAATGCTGTCACCGATATGAAACTGAATGCTTCTTTTCTAAACACACAGTGGTATAATTAACAATATTCAATCACTTCTGTTCTTTCCTGAATATATAAAAATTAAAATACCAATTAAAAAACGAATATATTTTTCTCTTTCAATGTTTCTTACAGATACAATTTCAATATTTTCATTCAATAGTGGTGTGGTTTAAGAGACTTTTCATTCACAAGTCAAACAACAATCCACCCAAAAGGAACTGATAGTCTATAGGCTCATAGTGCAAATAAAGAGTTCAGGAATGCAGCAAGTGACCTTTCTAAAGTACAAAACGGATAAAATTCTTAGAAGGTACATGCAATAAGATCTACTAAGCACATGGCCATAGAACTAGAACATCTGATAATTTTCCTGGTGATTTCAATGGGACTCCAGCTGTTTCCAAACTCAACTTGAACTCTCATCTTAGGCTTCGTATTTTGCTTTTCCCGTTTCACTAATGACACAAACATGATTCAAATCCCTGAAGTATTCATTATAGTCAAGGGCATATCCTACAACAAACTTGTCTGGAATTTCAAATCCAACAAAGTCTGGTCTATATCCAACACACTGAGGAGTCCTTTTCACCAGCAAGCCTGTAACCTTGACCATCTTCGGATTATGCTGCTTGACCAAGGAAAGCAAGGTTTGCATTGTTTTGCCAGTGTCAATTATATTTTCAACAATCAAGACATTCTTTCCAGTTAAAGTTGAGAGATATCTCCACCAATTACTTTTATGTCACCTGTTGACTGGTCATTACGGTAGCTCTTCAGTCTGATAAAATCTACAGTCACAGGTATAGATCTATCACTACTTCTGTTCAGTGCTTTGATGTAATCCAGCAGGTCAGCAAAGAATTTATAGCCCCCACTGAGCACACAGAGGGCCACGATGTGATGGCCTCCCATCTCCTTCATCACATCTCGAGCCAGTCATTCGGTCCTGTCCATAATTAGTCCATGAGGAATAAACACCTTTTCCAAATCCTCAGCATAATGATTAGGTATACAGAATAAATCTAGGTCATAACCTGGTGCATCATCACTAATCACGACGCTGGGGCTCCGGGTAGCCATAACGGAGCCGGGCGGCGCGCGGGCTGAGGGCAGTCTGGGGAGGAGGAAGCCGATGGCCAGGCCCAGCAGGAGGCAGAGGCGCGGCGGGAAGCGGCGCCGCGCGGGAAAGCAGAGTGGTCCGCGGGAGCACTCTTCCCCGCCGCAGCGCTCTTCCCCACCGCCAACGCTGCAGCTCTACTAAGACATTTTTAAGTGTTACATTTCTAACACACTGCTTCTAGAGAAATCTACATTCTATGCTAAATGGTATAGCAATATTACACAGACTCTGGAGACACAGACTCTGGAGTTGACTCCTAACTTTGACACTCTGTAGTTGTAGGACTCTTAGGTAACTTAACTGTGACTGCCTCCGTTTCTTCTTCTATAAAATGGGGATAATAACAGTATACCCTTTCTTCACTGGGTTGCAGTGAGGTTTAAGTGTCTGGATGCATAGCAAGTGCAACATATATTTGCTATTATTAAACAATAATTTGTAAAATAGTAAGTTAATGTGTTAATTATATGCCACGTGCTATGATAAGCACTTAGTAAACATTATTACATTTTTTCCTTACAAAATCCCTACTGTACAGATGACAAGGGTTGAAAAGGGTTTACAAAGGTAAATATCTTGCCCTGTCATACTGCTATCAAGTGGCACAAATAGGATGCAAACCCAAATATTTCTGGACACAAAGCCAGAGCTCTTTACTTTTCAGAATGGATTCACCCCAACCTTTCCTCTCCAGGGCTAGTGACAAACAGGCATAATCAAGCACAGCATTCTTCTCCCTGATCCCAGAAGCACTGGTACAGTCTTCACTTTCTGAACACAGCCCTCCACACAGTTACTCTCAATAGAAAAGTTGGTATGAGGAATAAGATCAATTTGCAAACCTTGCTATTTAAACTGTCTCTCATACAAATAGAGGGAGAGTTTTATTTAAGGAAGATAGCCTTTATCACTCAAGTAATCAATCTATGATGAACCACAGGTAAAACATTTTTATATGTAAGGCTACTTAGAGAAATATTTCTTACAGAAAACTTAATTGATTTAAATAAAATTGAAGGCTCCTGTAAAAACAAAATATGATTTCCATACTCCTACAGAGACCCAAGGTTCTACAAAGGTGAGCCGCAACTCAAGGGAAGGTAAAGTCAGCTGGTCCCATATCCCAGTTTCAACCAGAACAACTTTGCTTTTTATCTATTCTACCTGTAGAACAGGGATTCTTCATAAATTTCATTTAGGGGGAGAAAGGTTCCTATTGCTAAATATTAATACTAAAAAACACTATTTTCTAAGATACTTGGAATTCACAAAACTATTATAAGCCCAGACTGTTCAAAACCTTTAAAAAATTCCATTTCTCTCTGATCAAGGAGAAAGAGTACTAATTACTCTGAACTAAATCAGAGTTAATAAAATCTATTGGTTAACCTGGAGTATACTAATTGACTACATGATGCTCCAGTTATTACAGCAAATACTAATAATTCTAACCAGAAGACTAATGACTAGGACTAATTTGGTCACATTTCTAGTCCCTGTCCTGACTAATTCCTCCTTCTTCTAGCTACATTGGCTACTCTCTTCCACAATTATAGGCTGAAAGCTGATTATGTATAATTCCTAAAGAAAAACAGTCTTTAAAATGGTAGGGTGGAGCACAATAAAGAGAAGGTCACCAAAATAGGTATAACCGTTCAGTCAAACTGTGGCCAGTGGACATATTTGTCAAATATTAACAGCCATCCTACTTGAACCCAGAGCTGGAAAATGCTTATGGACAAAAATTATGATGAGACTTTTGGATAGCTTAGCTACAATTCTAAAATTAAAAATAACAATAGGGGAACAGTTAAGAGTATTATGTAGTACAAAAACCCAGAGGAATATTACATAACCAATAACTAAAAATATTATAAGGCAAAAAGGGAAAGCTTTTATGAGATTTTGAATACTTAACAAGGTTAAAAATAGTTATTCACACAACTATGTAGAACATGAACATACAGAATAAGATATGTAGTACTGAAGTCAAAAGCCAGGATAGTGAGTGAAAATTTTTCCTTTTTTAAAAAATTCCCAAAAAGGAGTAGTAGAGGCTCAGAGAGAAGACATACCAAGAGAGTGAATGAGGAAGGCTCAGGACAGATGGAAATCCACACAAAAATGTAGAAAGGATCAAATATTCAAAGAGAATAGGATGGGCAGAAACCCAATGAATGAGGGGTACAGAAACCCAGAGAAAGAGGTTGAAAAGAAGTAGCCCACAGAGAGAGAAACAGATAGACAGACACCAGAGTTAAAGAGGAAAGAAATATGAGGGGGTGCCACAGACCAAGAGAATGGGATAGAAACCCAGAGACAGAAAGAGACAAAGAGCCCAGAGTGAAAGGGCCAGAAACCCAGAATGTGGACAGAGACTGAAGGAAAAGGAGGTAAAAAGCTTAGAAGAACAGAGTGATTGAAAATCATAGAGAAGAAAGAGAATCAGAGATGATGAAGATGATGAGAGGATTAAAAAATATTCCCATTTATATTTAAACATATCCACAGAACCTTACAAGAATTTCATGCCTATAATGATGAAACATTGAAATCTTCTCTTTCTCATCCTCACAATGCCGTCAACTCATTCTAATGGCCTCCTCACACCTCCTTTAGGCTCATGTTCTTACCAGAGATCTCCTGCTCAGAGCTTCCCCTAAGCAATCTGAAACCCCAAAAGAAACTCTTCACAGAGCTTCAAACCCCAGTCTCTTCAAAGAGGGTTCTTTTCACGGCCTTGCCCTAGACAAAACCTGGATCCAACCCAAAGGCACTGGTTTCCTTGCACCTCTCTCAAATGAAGCCTGCTCTCAACCCTCAACATATTCTAGGACAAGAGAGCAATACTGATAAACTGCTAGCTCTTTGCTCAAACATCACCTCTCCCTCCTTCCTGACTCCTAAGAGCTCTACAACATGACTACACACCCTATCTACCCAACCTTGTCAATGTCATCTCTCCACTTAAGAGTCCCACCACCACCACCCAGAAGTCTTACATGTATATGTCTACTGGGCATCTCTCTATTTGCATATCCCAGAGGCATTTCAAACTACTAGTTTATTATTTCCTCCCCCTAAACTCTTCTAATATATATACATAGGCAATATATAATGCTCTTCACAAGACATTTAGATCCCTTTCTAAACAGCAGCTCTGAGTTCACTCTCAGTAACCTACTCTTGGAGAGTTAGAACTAACAAACCTAAGCTCTCAAACCTAGAGCAGAATCCATTTTCTCATATGAGAAATATTAGTTTACTACCTGGTCTCTTGAGTGATGTTAGTCCTGCCAGAACAATTCAGAAGCAAGGAAGTGAAGATCATGAGTAGGGGAAGAAGAAATTATCATTTTGGTGGCTGGAAGATTATGGAAGTTCCTTAACCTATATACTTCTGCATATCTTTAGAAAGCCTTCCCTTTTTTGACAACGGAGGATCATTATTTTCAGCAACACATCACAACTTTTCTTCCTTTCTTTCTGTTCTCTTAATGGAGCTAGGCAAAATTAAAAGGGGTCTTTTTTTCACTTTGGAAAACTTACAACACTCAAGAGAAAGTTCTGAGATAAATGAAATACTAGAAAGTATATGTATTTCTTTTTTATAATAGAGAGAAGTGCATTGTCCTTCCGGTTATCTTCCCTTAATGACTTCTCAATTGCTCTTTATCTGTAAGACCATCTAAGATAAATAAGCAGCTCTGAAGAGCAGCAGGGAGGAAATCATCCTCTGCGGTACACAGATAACAGTCAGTCCATTGTCACTTCTTCTGCAGGATTAAGTAAGGGTAAGGGCAGATTGTGATGGGGGCTTCCACCAAACCAAAACCAGACAGGTAAGCCTTTAGGTGCTACCACAAAAGGTAGTCCTGAAAAGGTTTGTTCAAAAGGTTTGTGCTTCCCTTTCTGCTCTTTATCTTCGTAAGAATTAAATGAGTTAGTATTTGTAAAGCACTAAAACAGTGCCTGGCATACAGGAAAAGCTATATACATACACACACACACACATATATCTATATATATATATTTTTTTCTTTTCCACTATGGTTTACTACAGGATATTGGATATAGTTCCCTGAGCTATACAATATGACCTTGTTGTTTATCCAGGGAAAGCTATATAAATTAAGTAATCAAGAGAAGATGTTTAAGGGGCTTTGTAGGGAGGCCTTTGCAAATGAATCCACATGCAGTTCAGTGGTTCATGGAACAAACAGTTCTGACCTTTACGTTCCTCCCTGGGGTATTATAATGTCTAGCATTTAATAACAAAACCCATAGGGATGCGAAATTCCATTATAAGAGTGCTGTGCACACAACAGATGCTCCATAATTTTATTTGGGAAGGGACAGGAAAAAGTAAAAACATGTCAAAACAGGTAAGATCAAAGACATAACAGGCAGTTTGCTACGTTAAAAAAAAAAAAAAAAGGAGCATGAACCAAATAATGGGCTTTAGGAACAAAAGAGCTCAAATATTTGAGGGTTTATGGTCCTTAATACAAGCAGAGGCCATCATTTAAACTTAAAAAAAAAAATTAAAAAAAAAACACCTAAGAAATGAGAGTCACTAAAGGGCCAATCTGCTAATTATGGTTGTTAGAACATTAGCTATCATATACACACACGCGCGTGCATGCGCGCAACAACTATATATCTGTAGGCATGTATATCATAATTCTGGCTTAATACATAGGTATTTTCCCATATTACAGGCTCTGTCATGAAAAAAGAATTTCTAAGAAAATAATCTCAATAAAAGTTAATGGGGGAAAAAAAAAAGTTAATGGAAAATGATTAAATGGTACACTGGGAAATATGTGAGTAAAAAGAACTGGGCTAGAAATCAAGAGGTATTATGGATCTAAGGGCTTTGGGACAGTATAAGCACGGTATGTGAGGTCCAAAAATATCAAATGAACTTATCCAAAGTAATGTTTATTTAGCCAAAAAGATGAAGTGCTTATTACTTGCCCTCCCCCTTACCCCAAACCAGTGAAGGAAGACTGAATCTGGGAAGAAGGAACAGTGAACAGACAGAAAGAAAAAGACCATGGTAAAACAGAAGAAACTGGTTTTCTATGCTTCCAACTCCCGTGAGTACAGTGACATTAGCCATTGCATCTTCTAAAGAGAAAGACCAAGGGGGTCGGGGTAGGGGGCAAGGGGGATCCAAAGCATGAAATCTTCTTTAATTATCCTTTGCTTTCACAGAATTAAATGTGATCATAAATAGTGATCACTTATTAAGAAGTTCTGTAATATTATATCTTTTCCAAATTTTTCCCTAGCCAAGGATAGGTTAAACATGCTTCCCAATGTTTAAGTCTCATTCTGGTCCTACCAAAGTCCTCCTGCTTCCCTTTCCCCTCCAACACTTCCACTTAACAATATGACATCATTTTCCTCCCTCCAATAAACAGGTGAACTATCATGGGGCTCCAGAAGCACATAAGGAACACAAAAGGTTTTAAAATATATACATATTTGCTTTAGAACTGAAGACAAGTGTTTTAAAAAGAAGAAAATTCTTAAAAATTAATCCCCTCTATCATTTCATTAACATTTTCCTGATATAACTAATGATATTCAATAATCATATCTTGAGGTCAGAATCACTAGGGCCTGTGTTTTGGAATACTTCCATTCAATGAGCAAAGCTGTTTCAAGGGGAAGGGGGGATATGGACTATTTCTAGAAAAATAACAAGTCTATCACAATATTCAGTATCAACGTTCTACAAGACTTACCTTTTCACCACTTGAGTAGAAGAAATAACGCAATCGGACTATGTTACAGTGATCTAGCTTTCTCATGATTTGGAGCTCTCGGTTCTGAAAAGGAAACACATGAAAATATTTTTTAAAGGATAACTGCTATTCATATTGACTAAGATGCTTCTGAAATAACATTAAGCACTAAAAAGAGCAGGCTATAGATATGTTACTAAAAAGTATCATCTATAGACCAGTCTGTGAACTATTTATTACTGTTCTGCAATAAGATAAATATAGAAATTGAGAATAAGTGTTCAGACTCTTTTATTGCAATGTGAAAGAATAATTTGATATCTATGAATCTTATAATTAAAAGTGGGGCCTATAGTTTGTATTTTCTTAAAATTCACTTTTCTCATAATTCATTTTTATTGTATTTTATAAAAAATATCAGTCTTCAATGAATTGGAAAATTTTAAAACCAGTAAGTACCTCACTACAAATAGCTTGAGAAGCACTGGTCTACAGTATGTAAGAGTTATCTGAAAGAAGCTATTATTACTATAATTTTTGCAACTATAATAAAAATCAAACTTCTCACCAAACAAATAAATTTGGGTGCCAAGAAAACTCTCACAAGCCCTATTATTTTCCAAGATACAGTGAAAACTCTGAGCGTTAGCCCCATTAGAAGGGCTCAGTTGCCAGAGTTAAAATATGACATGCTGGAAATTGTACAGTCCTGGTAAATTTATAGATTCTACAAATAATATTCCCTTTGGGGAGTTTCAAAATTATGCTTCAAGAAAATAAAACATTAAATAATATGACAACTTCCTAACACCATGAATTTTGCAGTAATAAATTTGAAGAGTACATGTATATTTACAACAATTCCAACCATTATACTTAGCTGTCAGAAATCCAGTTAATAAAGTCCAAATTATATAACACAGAGAAAGAATACCAAAATGTCTGTTAAGCGGACAGAAAACATACAATTTCAATTAAAATGGTGATTTAGAAGAGCTAGAAACATAAAGTACATACCTGGGAATTTGGAAGGTAAATAATGTTATGGTTAGAAAACAAGGCCAAAATATAGAGGGGTGGGGGGTGTACTGCGGACAAAGAGCCTAATAAGCAGAACCGTCCTAGAGCAGAGTGGGCTCCAGTTCTTGGAAGATGGTAGCAGAAATAAGCAAATGTTCCTCCTCCTCTAGAAACTTCCAATAGACTCTATGATGGTTCTAGCATGTCCTCTAAAAGGAAATAGGAAACTCAAGATGACTCTCCTTCTGTCCCTTTAAACTGACTATGAGAGCTGGGCTTATGTACACAGTGATATTTAAAATCCTTTTATAAAATATCCATCTTTCACTCCATTACTTGTTATAAAATGTTTATAGCTGAAGCAATAAACAGAAACTTAAGAGAGTACAGTATACTTGCTTTAACAAAAATAATAACTTGTATCAGACTCTGAGTTTTGACTGTTACAGAGAAGGACACAGAAAATTTTGCAAATTTCAAAACTTTCCATTTCTTCCAAATTGAAGCTATTTCTGAAGTAGGCTATACTTTGCCAATTCACATCTAAGTAGCTAGTTTTGTGGGAGAACTGCTAGTAAGCTAAGACTCACTCTTCTCAGATATTAAGATTGTTTTTAACATAGACACCCATGTTAAAATAAGCTATCTATTTTTCCGGACTCATTAACCAAGGTAACAGAGAACTATTAAATTCCCAGATAACAGAAGTTGTGTTAAGGTTATGCATATGATCTTTTATCAAAAAGAATGCATAAGTGAAGCAAGTACAAGGACCAAATATTCATCTAGGGACTTCCCTGGTGGCACAGTGATTAAGAATTCGCCTGCCAATGCAGGGGACACGGGTTTGAGCCCTGGTCCAGGAAGATCCCACATGCTGCAGAGCAACTAAGCCCGTCCACCACAACTACTGAGCCTGCGCTCTGGAGCCCGTGAGCCACAACTACTAACCCTACGTGCCGCAACTACTGAAGCCCACACGCCTAGAGCCCGTGCCCCACAACAAGAGAAGCCACTGCAATGAGAAGCCCACCCAACACAGTGAAGAGTAGCTCCCACTCACCACAACTAGCGAAAGCCAGTGCACAGCAATGAAACACCGAACACAGCCAAAAAAAAATTTCCCTAAAAGATCCAAAATATAAATTTCATAGAGCAATATTTTAAATTATTAATCAAGCCAATATTAGACAAAGTTCATATCTGAGATGAATTTAATACACAACTATCCCAAGCCTAACCATTTTTACTGAGTCATTCTTTATTAGTACACTAATGACATACTAATTCTACAGAAAAAAATTGTTATTCTACAAATACAGTGCACCTATTCTGTGACAGGCATCATTTACAGTATTAAGGATATGGCAGTGAACAAGACTAACAAAGTTCTTATCCTCATGAAACTTTCAGTCTATGGAGGACAGGGAGGAATAAACAATATATTTTCATGTAAAGTAAGAGGATAGATCATGATAGAGAGAAAGGGTTATTATTTTAGATACGGAAGTCAGAGTAGACCTCACAAAGAAGGTAAGATCTGAACACAAATCTGAATGATATAATAATGAGAACCATGTGAGGATATGGGGGAAGAGCACTACAGTTACAGGGAACTCCAAATATAAATGCCTAGAGGTGGGCTTGGTATATTCAAAAATAGCTAGAAGAATAATGTGATTGCAACATGTTGAGTAAAGGAAGAGGCGGGAGACAAGTACAGAGAGAGGCAGGTGGTATGTCATATAAACTCTTATTAATAATGGTGAGAAACTGAATTTCACACTAAATGTAAAGGAAAGCCAATGAGGCCAAGAAAATGACATAATCAGACTTACATTTTTAAATGATCATTCCAAAAACTAAAAATAAATTTGGGGGAGAAAGTGGATCAAGAGTTCTGTTTGAAATCCTTATTAGACATCCAAGTGAAAACACTGAGGCTCAAGGTAGAAGGTGGGGCTGGAAATATATGTCTGGAAGTCATCGCATAAAGGGGACTCAAAGCAAGGGGACCTAATAATATCACCTAGGGAAGAAGTTTAGAAAAATACATATATATATTCATATATCTATATATCTATATCTGTCTATTTATCTATCTACCTACCTACCTACCTATCCATCCATCCGTTCATCTGTCTGTCCGTCCACAGGTATAAAAAGGAGTAAATCAAGTGAAGTAATCAGTGAAGCAGGATGAAAAGCAAGAGAGAAGATTACCTTAGAAGCCAAGTAAAATAAGTTTTCAGGAAAAGGCCCTGACCATTTATATCAAAAGCTGCTGAAAGGCTGATTAAGATGAAAATAGAAGACAACTGGATATGGCAAATGCAGGATGTTAGTGACTCTTACAAGAGTGATTTCAGTGGTGACAAAAGTCTGACTACAGTGAATTAAATTGGGGTTGGGAGACAAGGGAAAGAACTAAGAAGTCAGAAAGTTCAAAGAGAAATGAGATTTTCAGCTCTAGCGGAATGAAGAAATCAGCAAATTCACTCCCCCAAAACACCTGTAAAAAGAACTGCATTGTAGAAAACAATCATTTCAGGGCTCAGGAAATCAACCAAAAGCAACAACAAATCAAAAAGCATTTATTCAAGAAACACTGCTAGATACTGGAGTTATGACAGTGGGGGCTGGTGACCTTCTTGCTAGGGAATACTACCTTCCCCCACAATCACCTCCCAGCTCAGCCCACAGCTCTGCTACCCTGAGGATTCAACACCAGGTGGAGAAAATGACAGACTGGCAGAACACTAAGAAATATAACAGGGAGATCCTGAAAATGGAGAGGCTAAATAAGCTCTGCACATACCCTTGGGCTGATTTAGAGGCTGTGCACATATGCATGGGAGATCCAAGAAGGCCTTTGGAGAAAGTAAAAGCTGAGGCTGACTTAAAAACTGCCTGAATTTTTAATGTACAGAACCCGTGTACAGAAGCATCCAAAAAATGATGGAAGCTTTATAAACTCAAAATGTTTGAACATAATCTCTAACCAATAACTGGCTGACCACTAAGCCATGCAGACAAAGAGTAACTCCTAAGAAATGAGGAGAAAAAATTAAAATTAGAATAAAAATTTAACACAGAATTCAGGGGCTTCAAACTGGGGAGGAGAAAGATTCTATAGATTAGCTGCAGGTAAGTTACAAAAAAAAAAGAAAAAGAAAGAAAACCCGCAAAACAAGTTTCAGGGCGAATAAAAAAAAATTAACAGAATCCAGAGTTGCTACAATATATTATCCAACATTTCCAACTGTCCAAGAAAATTGTGAGACCTGCAAACAACAGGAAAAGTTGACCTACACTCAGGTAAAAAAGAAAAGGAGCCAACAGAAACTGACTCTGGGTAGACACAGCTGTTGGATTTAGCAGACAAGAATACAAAGCAGGTATTATGTTCAAAGAATGTTAAGCTTCTTGACACTGGCCTTGGCAATGATTTTTTAGATTTGACACCAAAAGCAAAGGCAACAAAAACAAAAATAAACAAGTGGGACTACCTCAAATTAAAAACCTCTGCACGGCAAACTATCAACAAAATGAAAAGACAACCTATGGAATGGGATAAAATATTTGCAAATCATGTATTAGATAAGGGGTTAATATCCAAAATATATAGAACTCATACAACTCAACAGCAAAATAAAGAACAAAACAAAAC
Organism: Tursiops truncatus; assembly: GCF_011762595.2. Taxonomy (NCBI): domain Eukaryota; kingdom Metazoa; phylum Chordata; class Mammalia; order Artiodactyla; family Delphinidae; genus Tursiops; species Tursiops truncatus. Next base: position 78,276,450 of record NC_047037.1, on the reverse strand, counting down.
AAACCTCAAATAATCTGATTTAAAAATCGGCAAAGGACCTGAACAGGCATTTTTCCAAAGAAGACATACAGATGGCCAACAAGTACATGAAAAGATGCTCAACATCACTAATCATCAGGCAATGCAAATCAAAACCACACCTGTTAGAATGGATATTATCAAAAAGGCAAGAAATAACCAGTGTTTGTGAGGATGCAGAGAAAGGGAACCTTGGAAATGTACACTGGTGCAGCCACTATGGAAAATAATAGTACACTGGTGGAAATGTACACTGATGCAGCCACTATGGAAAATAGTATGGAGGTTCCTCAAAATATTAAAAATAGAACTATTTGAGGAGCTTTTTATGGAAATGTTACCATTTTGACCTCTATTATTTCAGTATATCATTGTAATGAATAAAGAGCTAAAAGCAGAAAAAAAAAAAAAAACAACTATCAAAGGATCCAGCAATTCCACTTCGGGGTATATATCCAAAGAAAATGAAATGACTATCTCAAAGAGATACCTGTACTGCCATGTTCACTGCAGTATTATTTACAACAGCCCAAGACATAGAAGCAATCTAAGTGTCCATCAACAGCTGAATGGATAAAGAAAATGTGTGTGTGTGTGTGTGTGTGTGTGAGAGAGAGAGAGAGAGAGAGAGAGAGAGAGAGAGGAGAGAGAGAGAGAGAGCGAGCATTATGCTAAGTGAAGTAAGTCAGACAGAGAAAGACAAACACTGTACGATAACACATGTGGAATCTAAAAAAGCCCAACTCATACAAACAGACTAGAAAGGTGGCTGCCAGAGGCTGGAGGTTGGGGGAAAGGAGGAGCTGGTCAAAGAATATAAACTTCAAATTATAACATAAACAAGTTTTGAGAATTTCATATACAGTATGACTATAATTAATAATACTTATTGTATATCTGAAAGTTGCTGAGAGAGTAGACCTTAAATGTTCTCACTACAAAAAAGAAATAGTAATTACAAGCCGTGACATGTTAGCAGATGCTATGATGGTAATCATTTTGCTATATATAACTGCATGAAATCAAAATGTTGTACCTTAAATTTACACAATATTATACATCAATTGTATCTCAATAAAGCTGAAAAAAATTTTAATATATACTAAATAAATTAATATGTTCAAAGAATTAAGGGAACTTATATTTTAAAAATTAAAGAAAAATATGATGACAACTATACAAGTAGAAAACTTCAATAAAGAAATATTAACATTTAAAACCTGGAAATACTAGAGATGAAAAGTGTAACAAATAAAAGATTCACTATGGGCTCAAGATAAGATTTGAGGTGACATTAAAAAAAAAATCTGTGAACTTGAAAACAGAGAATTAGAAATTATTCCATTGAAAAACCAAAGAGAAAAATAAGACAGCAGAAAAATGAACAGGGCCTCAGAGACCTGCTGTAGGATAATGTCACACCTACCAAACAACTAGAAATATGTATAAAGGCAATCAGAAAAAAGACCTACCAAAATATGGCTAAAGGCAACATCAGAAAAGAGGAAAAAGAAAAAGGAGAAAAAATATATTTGAAGAAGTAATTGCTGAAAACTTCCCAAATTTGATGAAAAACACTAATCTACTGAACCATAAAGCTTAATGAACCCCCAACAGAATAAACACAAAAAGATTCACATGGAGGCACAGCACTTTTGAACTGAAGCCACAAAAGAAGAATAATGAAAGCAGTAAAAGAAAAATGATTCAGCATATACACGGGGAAAACAATATAATTAACAGCTGACTAATCATCGAACTAATGGAGGCTAGAAAGCAATTAAAAAAAAAATCCAAATGCTGAAAGAAAAATAATAAACCCTGTCAACCAAGAATGCTATATACAAAAAAATTATTCTTCAAACAGGAAAGGAAAAATAAAAACATCCTCAGATTTTTTTTTTAAATGGTGAATATTCTATGGCAGAAGGCCTGTCTTTTAAAAATACTAAAGCAAGTCTCTCAGGCTGAAATGACACCAGAAGGTAATTCAAATACACAAGGAGAAATAAGACCACTACAAATGGTAAATATAAATGGGAAAATAGAAAAAACTACACATTTTTTCTTTTCTTAATTTCATCAGACATAAACTCTACAAAGCAATTATGATAACAGTGTGTTAGTAGGCTTATAACAGAAATAGATATAATACATACGACAATAATAGCAGGAAGGAGAGAGCAGAAAAGGTATTTTGGAAAAAAGGTGCTATATTTTACTGGAATTAAGTCAGTAACTAAACTGAAGCAGACTGTGATAAACTGAAATGCACACTGTAATTCCTAAAGCAGCCACTAAGAACATAATTTTTTTAATATTGAAAATCAACACCGGGGGCTTCCCTGGTGGCGCAGTGGTTGAGAGTCTGCCTGCCGATGCTGGGGACACGGGTTCGTGCCCCGGTCCGGGAAGATCCCACATGCCGCGGAGCGGCTCGGTCCGTGAGCCATGGCCGCTAAGCCTGCGCGTCCGGAGCCTGTGCTCAACGGGAGAGGCCACAACAGTGAGAGGCCTGCGTACCGCAAAAAAAAAAAAAAAAAATCAACACTGAACCTAAAATGGTACACTAAAAAAGTTGTTCAACACAAAGGGAGGCAATAAATGAGAACGGAGGAACAAAAACAACACGAGAGATACAGAAAACAAAGAGCAACATGCAGGGGTAAATCTAGTCATATGAAAAACTATGTAAAATGTGATTAAGCATACAGTCAAAGGCAAAGATTGTCAGACTGGAGAAGAAAGCAAGCTCCAACTATATTCTTTCTACAATAGGCACGCTTTAGATTCAGATTCAAAGACATAATAACTTGAGCATAAAATGATGGAAAAACATATGCCATGAAAACAGCAACAAAAGAGATCTGGAGTGGAAATGTTATTAGCAAAGTAAATTTTAAGAGAGATAAGAAATATTCCCATTTCCTACCAGATAAAGTCTAAATCACTTCATAATCTCGTCCCTCTTTATCAACTCAATCTTACCCTCTGCTCAAGGCCAATGAGATCATAACTAGATCCCACGTCTCACTCTTCTTGAGTATATTACTTCACTCCCAGTTCTAAGCCACTGATCACACTTAGCATCACTGGAATGTCTCTACCCTCCCTCCCTCCTACATATATTCTACCCATCCTTTAAGTTCCTATTTAACCCCCACCTCTTCAAGGCCATCTCCAGCTGCCCCCACTCACACTAATCTTTTCCAGTATCTAAATTCCTGTAGCACCTAAGAATTATTTTGGAATTTATTATATACTCTATTAGCTTTGTTTTATTTTACAACTATAGTTCAGTGCTGTTATATAAAACACTGCTTTTCAAAAAGCAGCTTATAAAAATCATATATATCACTGGAGATACACACACACACACACACACACACACACACACACACACACACACACACACACACACACACACACACACACACACACACACACACACCCTTGCCCAACTAGCTTACTATAAGTGCCTTTAGAGCAAAATATGAATTTTGTGTCTTTCTATATCACCCACAGGGTTCTCAAAGCCTAGCCAAATTAATAGTTTCACTTGCTAGTTCATCTAATCTCCTTATTTTCTAGACAATGGAGTAGCCAGGGCTTGGTCTCTCACCTCTTTTTAGCTATCTCAATTATCTCTTCCAGTCTCAGGGCTTTAAAGGCTGATGACTCCCAATTTTATATTGCCAGACCAGATCTTTCCTATGTTAATACTCCAGAATCTTCTAGCCAACTGCCTACTTGACAATTCTTCTAATATACATCTCAACTTGACATATCATGAGTAAAATTCCTGATCTTCCTTAAACCTGTTCAACTCATAGCTTCCCTGTCTCAATTATCGACAATTCCACTATTCCAGCCGTGCAGGCCAAAAATTTGAAATCTTGATTCCTCCTTGTCTCTGACCTCACCTTCAATCTGTCAAGAAATACTGTTGGCTCCACCTTCAAAATATTTCCAAGATCCCAGCAACTGCACTGTGAAGCAATTTAATAGAAATGGAAATTTATGTTTATACAAAAAACCTACAGTTGAATGTTCATAGCTGAATTCAGAATAGCTACCAGATGTCTTTCAATGGGCGAATGGATAAACAAATTGTGGTATATACATACTATGGAATGCTAGTTAGTAATAAGAAAAGAGAACCAATTATTGATACATGCAACAACTTTGATGAATCTCCAGAGAATTATGCTGAGCAAATAAAGCCAATCTCAAAAGGTAACACACTGTATATGACTTCATTTATATAGCATTCTTCAAATAACGATATTACAGAAATGGGGAACAGATTACTGATTGTTGCAAGGGGTTAAACTAGAGGTTAGGAGTGGAAAGATGGTGGGGAGACAAATGAGTATGGTTATAAAAGGGCAGTAAGAGGGTCCTTGTGATGGTGGAACTGTTCCATATCTTGACTGTAGTAGTAAATACACAAACCTACACATATAATAAAATTGGGGAGAATTAGAAAATACACACAAACGTACAAAGTAGTAGAAGAAGATGTGGAGATGTCATACAGAGTGAAGTAAGTCAGAAAGAGAAAGACAAATACCGTATGCTAACACATATATATGGAACCTAAGAAAAAAAAAATGTCATGAAGAACCTAAGGGTAAGACAAGAATAAAGCCACAGACATACTAGAGAACGGACTTGAGGATATGGGGAGGGGGAAGGGTGAGCTGTGACAAAGCGAGAGAGAGGCATGGACATATATACACTACCAAATGTAAGGTAGATAGCTAGTGGGAAGCAGCCGCATAGCACAGGGAGATCAGCTCGGTGGTTTGTGACCACCTAGAGGGGTGGGATAGGGAGGGTGGGATAGGGAGGGAGACGCAAGTGGGAAGAGATACGGGAACATATGCATATGTATAACTGATTCACTTTGTTATAAAGCAGAAACTAACACACCATTGTAAAGCAATTATACTCCAATAAAGATGTTAAAAAAAAAGAGCATTAAAAAATGAATAATAAAAGTAAAATATATTTTATTTTTCGTATTCTTAATTGATCTAACATATAACCATTTGTTCAAAATAATAACAGCAACAATGCATTCAGTGATGATATCTTACAGATTAGTGATATTAATGACAGCAACGTCATATGGAATGGAAAGGAGGAACTGGGAATACTCTGCCCTGAGGTACTTTCACTATCAGTGAAGTAGTATAGTGTTAATTGAAAATGGACTTCAAAAAGTAGTAAAATGGGGCTTCCCTGGTGGCGCAGTGGTTGAGAGTCCGCCTGCCAATGCAGGGGACACGGGTTCGTGTTCCGGTTTGGGAAGATCCCACATGCCGCGGAGCGGCTGGGCCCGTGGGCCATGGCCGCTGAGCCTGCGCGTCCGGAGCCTGTGCTCCACAACGGGAGAGGCCGCAACAGTGAGAGGCCCGCGTACCGCAAAAAAAAAAAAAAAAAAAAAAAAAAAAAAGCAGTAAAATGTACATTGTAGACTCAAGTATAACTACTAAATAAAGTTAAAAAGAAAAGTGTAATAGATATGCTAAGAGAGGAGAAAAAACAGAATCCTATAAAATGCTCATTCAAAAACAGAGGAAGCAAAAAACCAGCAAGACAAAATAAAGAACAAGTTCAATGAATAGAAACAGTAACAAATATGGTAAAAATATGATTCAACTATATCAATAATCTCTTTAAACATCAAAGGCCTAAATATACCACACGAAAGACAGAGACTATCAGTGGATTAAAAAAAAAAACACGAAAAAACATTAAAGTTGCACAATGTTATAAATCAATTACATCACAATTTAAAAACATAAAAATAATTTAAAAAATAAGTTTTAAAAAGACCCAACTCTATATAATCTAAAAGAAACCATTTAAAATTCAAAGACACAGATACATTAAAAGTAGGGATGGAAACATCAGGAAAACTACAGACCAGTATCCCTGATAGATACTGATGCAAAAACCCTCAACAAAATACTAGCAAACCAAACTCAAAAGTTCATTGAAAGGATTATATACCTTATAAACATTACCAAGTTTTTTTTTAAACTTGTATACAGCAAAGTGATTCAATTATACATATACACGTATCTATTCTTTTTCAAATTCTTTTCCCATTTAGGTTGTTACATAATATTGAGCAGAGTTCCCTGTGCTATACAGTGGGTCCCTGTTGGTTAACCATTTTATTTATTTATTTTTAAATTGGAGTATAATTGCCTTACAATGTTGTGTTAGTTTCTGCTGTACAATGAAGTGAATCAGCTATATGTATACATATATCCCCTCCCTCCCAGTACCCCCCATCTCACCCATCTAAGTCATCAAAGAGCAACAAGCTGAGCTCCCTGTGCTATACCACAGCTTCCCACTAGCTATTTTACACATGGTAGTGTATTTATGTCAAACCCAATCTCCCAATTCATCCCACCCTCCCCTTCTCCTGCTGTATCCACATGTCCATTCTCTATGTCTGTGTCTCTATTCCTGCCCTGCAAATAGGTTCATCTGTACAATTTTTCTAGATTCTACATATATGCGTTAATATACTATATATTTTTTTCTCATTCTGACTTACTTCACTCTGTATGACAGACTCTAAGTCCGTCTGCATCTCTACAAATGACCCAATTTCATTCCTTTTTATGGCTGAGTAACATTCCATTGTATATATGTACCACATCTTCTTTATCCATTCATCTGTCGATGGACATTTAGGTTGCTTCCATGTCCTGGCTATTGTAAATGGTGCTGCAATGAACATTGGGGTACATGTGTCTTTCTGAATTATGTTTTTCTCAGGTTACATGCCCAGTAGTGGGATTACTGGGTCATGTGGTAGTTCTATTTTTAGTTTTTTAAGGAACCTCCATACTGATCTCCATAGTGGCTCTATCAATTTACATTCCCACCAACAGTGCAAGAGGGTTCTCCTTTCTCCACACCCACTCCATTTTAAATACAGCAGTGTGTACATGTCAATCCCAAACTCCTTAACTATCCCTACCCCTCACCCTTTCCTCTGGTAACCGTAAATTTGCTCTAAGTCTGTTTCTGTTTTGCAGATAAGTTCATTTGTATCATCAGACAAGTTCATTTGTATCATTTCTTTTTAGATTCCACATATAAGCGATATCATGCAATGTATCTTTTTCTCTGTCTGACTTAACTTCACTCAGTATGATAATCTCTAGGTCCACCATGTTGCTACAAATGGCATTATTTCATTCTTTTTAATGGCTTAGTAATATTCTGCTGTATATATGCACCACATCTTCTTTAGCCACTCCTCTGTTGATGGACATTTAGGTTGCTTCCATGTCTTGGCTATTGTAAACAGTGCTGCAATGAACACTGGGGTGCATGTATCCTTTTGGACCATGTTTTTCTGCAGATATATGCCCAGGAGTGTAATGTAAATTGGCACAGCCACTATGGAGAACAGTATGGAGGTTCCTTAAAAAACTAAAAATAGAGCTACCATATGATCCTGTAATCCTACTCCTGGGTATATCTCTGGAGAAATACCAAGTTTTATACCTGGAATGCAAGGGTGGTTCTACATATGGAAATCAATCAATGTAATACATCACATTAGCAACATGAAGGACAAAAATCAAATGACCATCTCAACTGATACAGAAAAAGCATTTAACAAAATTCAACATTCTTTCATGATAAGAATGCTCAACAAACTAGAAATAGAAGAAAACTGCCTCAACATAATAAGTTGTATGTGAAAAGCCCACAGTTAACATCATACTCAATGTCAAAAAACTTAAAGCTTCCCCTCTAAAATCAGGAACAAGGCAAGGATGCCCTCTCTTGCCACTACTATTAAAACAGTGTTTGAAACCCTAACCAGAACATTTACAAAAGAAAAATAATAAAAGACATTCAAATTGGAAAAATAAGTAAAATTATTTCTGTTTACAGATGAGATGATCTTACATGTAGAAAAACCTGAAGAATTAAAAACAAAAAAAACCCACAAAGCCCTGTTAGAAATAAGAAACGATTTCAGCAAAGTTTTAGGATACTAAAACAAAATGAATACAAAAATTGATTGTATTTCTATAAACTAACAATGACCAATCAAAAAAGAAAGCAATCGGGCTTCCCTGGTGGTGCAGTGGTTGAGAATATGCCTGCTGATGCAGGGGACACGGGTTCGTGCCCCAGTCCAGGAAGATCCCACATGCTGCGGAGCGGCTGGGCCCGTGAGCCATGGCTGCTGGGCCTGTGCGTCCGGAGCCTGTGCTCCGCAACGGGAGAGGCCACAACAGTGAGAGGCCTGCGTACCGCAAAAAAAAAAAAAAAAGTAACTTCATTTACTATATATAGCGCCAAAAAGGACAAAATACTTAGGAAAAAACCTAACCAAGGAGGTAAAAGACTTGTACACTGAGAACTATGAAACACTGCCAAAAGAAATCAAAGATAGAAATAAGTGGAAAGACCTCACGCTCATGGACTGGAAGACTTAATAACATTAAAATGTCTGTACCACCCAAAAGTCATCTACAGATTCAATCCAATTCCTATTAAAATCCCAATGGCATCTTTTGCAGTAATAGAAAAACAAAATCCTAAAATCCTATACAGAATCTCAAATACCCCAAAGAGCCAAAACAATCTTGAAAACAGAGGACAAAGTTAGAGGTTTCACACTTCCTGATTTGAAAACAAGCTACAAAGCAACAGGAATCAAGACAGTATGGAACTAGCATAAACACAGATATACAGACTAATGGAACAGAATAGAGAAACTAGAAATAAACCCTTATGTGTATTTTCAACAAGGGTGCCAAGACTACACAATCGGGAAAGGATAATCTCTTAAATGGTGCTGGGAAAACAGGATATTCACAGGCAAAAAAAAAAAAAAAAAAATAAGAGGGACCCTTACCTTACACCATACACAAAAATTAACTCAAAATGGATCAAAGTCCTAAACAGAAGACCACAAAAATCCTAGAAGAAAATATAGGGGAAACACTTCAGGACACGAGCATCGGCAACATATTTGACCTTTGGTGACTAGCTTACTTCACTTAGCATAATGTTTTTGAGGTTCATCCATGTTCTGACAAGTGACAGAATTTCTTTCTTTTGATGACATCAAAAAGCTCAAGTGACTACAGCAAAAAGAGACAAATGGGACTACATCAAACTTTTAAACTTCTGAGTGTTAAAGGAAATTAAAGCATAAGCTAACTTGTATGTGAAATCCTTTTTTTAATTAAAAAAAAGGTCAAACACAGAAAAATAGAGTAGAATTATGGTTACAATGGGTTGGGGTGTGGGTGAAATAGAAAGATGCTGGTTAAAGGGTACACGCCTTCAGTCATGAGACGACATAGTTCTGGGGATCTAATGTACAGCATGGTACCTATAGTTAATAGTACTGTATTGTATACTTGAAATTTGCTAAGAGAGTAGATCTCAAGTGTTCTCACCATGCACATACAAAAAAGGTAATTATGTGAGGTGATGAATATGTTAATTACTTCTTAGGGCAATCATTTCACAATTTATACATATAATAGATTATTACATTGAATACTTTAAATATATGCAGTTTTGTCAATTATACTTCATAAAACTGGGGGGAAAACGTCCAACAAAAAAAACCCTCAAAACAGAAAAAATAGCTATGTAAATCAGTTTAATGTTACATATTTTTTTTATAAAATAAAGGAATGCAGAACAATATACCATACAAAGACTGAGCTAAAGAAAACTGAAGTAGTTACATTAATTTCAGACAAAGAGGACTACACAGCAAGAATAATTATCAGGGATAAAAAGGGACATTACAGACATTACATAATGAAAAAGGGATCAATTCTCCAAAGAGACATAATAATTCTTAAGGTGTATGCACCTAACAACAGAGTCAAAATATTTGAGGCAGAAACTAATGGAATCGGGCTTCCCTGGCGGTGCAGTCGTTGAGAGTCCGCCTGCTGATGCATGGGACACGGCTTCGTGCCCCGGTCCGGGAGGATCCCGCATGCCGCAGAGCGGCTGGGCCCGTGAGACATGGCTGCTGGGTCTGTGCGTCCGGAGCCTGTGCTCCGCAAAGGGAGAGGCCACAACAGTGAGAGGCCCGCGTACCTCAAAAAAACAAAACCAAACAAAAAAAAACTAATGGAATCACAAGGAGGAACAGACAAATCCACTATTATATTTAGAGATTTCAACAACTTTTCATCAGTTATCAGTTATTGATAGATCCAGCAAGCAGAAAATCAATGAAGGACATAGTTAAACTGAACGACACTATTAATCAACTGGATCTAATTAACATATTTACAGAAAATTTTACCCAACAGTTGAATATGTATTTTTCTCAAGCTCATATAGAACATTAGTCAAGATAGACCTAATTCTGGGCCATAAAACATACCCTAGCAAATTAAAAAGAAGAGACATCATACAAGGTATGCTCTCAGACCACAAGGGAATTAAACTAGAAATCAGTAACCGAAAAACAGTCAGAAAAAAAAAAAAAAAAAAAAAACTTGGAGCATAAACAACATACTTCTAAGTACCAACTGGGTCAAAGAAGTCTCAAGAGAAAATAGAAAATATTTTGAGCTAAATCAATATTTGTGGATGCAATGAAGGCAGTGCTTACAGGGAAATTTATAGCAATGATTGCATATATTAAATAAGAAGAAAATCCAAAAGCAATATCTAAGTTTGCAACTTAGAAAAGTAGAAAAAGAACAAATTAAATCCAAAGTAAGCAGAAGAAAAGAAATGTAAATCAGAGATGAAACTGAAAACAGGAAATCAACAGAGAAAAATTAGCAAAATCAAAAGATAGTTCTTTGAAAAGATCAATAAAACTGATAAAAATCTAGCCAGGTTAGCTAAGAAGAGAGAAGACATAAATTACTAATATCAAAAGCAAAAAGATGTCATCATCACAGATCTCATGGACATTAACAGATTAAAGGAATATCATGACAAACTCTGTACTCACAAATTTGATAACATAGATAAAATGGGCCAATTTCTTGAAAAACACAATCTACTAGAACACACACAAGGAGAACTAGATAATCTGAAACGGTCTGTATCTATTAAATAATCTGACATACAATTAATCACCTTCCAAAATAGAAAGCACCACACCCAGATGAGTTCACCGGTGAATTCCACCAATCACTTAAGGAAGAAATTATATCAATTCTCTACAGTCCCTTCCAGAAGACAAAAACAAAGGGAATATATATCCCAACTCATTCTTTGAGACCAGTATTACCCTAATACCAAAAACAGAAGACATTACAAGAAACAAAAGCTACAGACCAATATCTCACATGAACATAAATGCAAAAATCATCAACAAAATATTAGCAAACTGATTCCAACAATGTATAAAAAGAAGTATACACCAAGACCAAGTGGGATTTAGTCCAGGTATGATAAGCTGGTTCAACGTTTAAAATTAATTAATATAATCCAGTCCATCAACTGGCTAAAGAAGAATTATCTGATCATATGTATAGATGTAGAAAACGTATTTGACAAAATCCAACATCCGTCCACGATGAAAAAAAGAAAAAAACAACTCTTAGCAAACTAGGAATAGAGGGGAACATCTTCAACTTGATGAAGAACATCTACAGGGACTTCCCTGGTAGTGCAGTGGTTAAGACTCTGTACTCCCAATGCAGGGGGCCTGGGTTCGATCCCTGGTCAGGGAACTAGATCCCACATGCATGCCGCAACTAAGAGATCGCATGCCACAACTAAGGAGCCTGCCTGCTACAACTAAGACCAGGCGCAACCAAATAAATAAATAAATTTTAAAAAAAAGAACATCTACAAAAAATTCTACAGCTAACTTTATACTTAATGAGGAGAAACTATGTTTTCCTGCTAAGATCAGAAACAAGCCAAGAAAAACTTGAGACTCTCACCACTCCTATTCAAGATTGCATATGCAATAAGACACCCACCCCCCAAGAAAATAAAGGGTATACAAACTTGGAAAGAAGTAAAACTATCTTTGTTCACAGATGACGTGATTGTCCATGTAAAAAATCCCAAGGCATCAAAAACGAAAAACACCCTGGAATTAATAAGGGACTATAGCAAGATTGCTGGATACAAGATTAAGGTACAAAAGTCAAGTGCTTTTTTATATACCAGCAATGAACAATTTACATTTGAAATTAAAAAACAATACAATTTACATTAGTACACAAAAAAAGAAAAAAAAGGAATATTAGGTACAAAGCAAACAAACTATATAAAAGATTTATATGAGGAAAACTATAAAGCTCTGAGGAAAGAAATCAAGGATCTAAATAAATGGAAACATATTTCATGTACATGGAGAGGAGGACTGAATAGTCAAGATGTCAGTTCTTCCTAACATGATCTATAGATTTAATGCAATCCCAATCAAATCCCAGCAAATTATTTTGTGGATATGGAACAGTCAACACAATACTGAAGAAGAGTCAAAAGATTGACACTAACTGACTTCAAGACTTATTATAAAGCTAGAGTAAAAATGGATACGATATTAGAGAAAGAACAAACAAATAGATCACTGGAACAGAACAGAGAGTGCAGAAATAGCCACAGATACAATTAACTGAACTTTGACAAAGGAACAAAGGCATTTAAAAGGAGAAAGGATAGTCTTTTCAACAAATAGTGCTGTAACAACTGAACAGCAAAGAAATGAATCTCGACACCGATCTTACATCTTTCACAAAAATTAACTCAAAATGGATCACATATCTAAGTGTAAAAGGCAAAACTATAAAACACTACAAGATAATATGGGAGAAAATTTAGGTGTCCTTGCATTTGGCAGTGACTTTTTAGATGCAACTCCAAAAGCACAATCCATGAAAGAAAGAAGTTGTAAATTGGACTTTTCACTAAAATTAAAAATTTCTGGTCTAAGACACTAATGAAAAGACAAGTCACAGACTGGGAGAAAAGCACTGTAAAACACTTATATCATAAAGAATTTTTAACTAAAATATACAAAGAACCCTTAAAACTCAATAGAAGAAAACACTCAACCATTAGTAATGGGCAAAAGACTTGAAAAGACACCTCACCAAAGAAGATATAGAAAGAAAAGATGCTCAACATCGTATTTCATCGGGAACTGCAAATTTAAACAACAGTGAGATACTACTGCACTCCTATTAGAATGGCTAAAACCCAAAACACTGATAACACCAAAGGCTGGTAAGGATGCAGAGCAACAGGAACTCTCATCAATGCTGGTGGGAATACAAAATTATTCTGCACAGTCACTTTAGAAGATAATTGGGCAGTTTCTTGAAAAACTGAACCATACTCTTACCATACAATCTAGCAACTGTGCTACTTGGTATTTACCCAAATGACCTGAAAACTTATATCCACACAAAAACCTGCACATGAATGTTTACAGCAACTTTATTCATAACTGCCAAAACCTGGAAGCAACCAAGATGTCCTTCAATAAGCAAATAAAAAAAAACCAACATGTAGTATATGCATATAATTATATTTTTTCAGAGAGAAAAAGAAATGAGCTATCACGCCAAGAAAAGCTATGCAGGCACATTAAATGCATACTGCTAAGTGAAAAAAGTCAATCTGAAAAGGCTATGTATGTACTGTTTGATTCCAAGTATATGACATTCTAGAAGAGGCAAAACTACAGAAACAGTTTTTAAAAAAATCAATGGTTGTCAGGGTTGAGGGGAGGAAGGGAGGGATGAATAGGTGGAGCTCAGGAAATTTTTAGGGCAGTGAAACTATTCTGCATGACACTGTAATGATGGAAACATGTCACTATACATTTGCCAAAGTCCACAGACTATACACCACAAATACTGAACCATAATGCAAACTGTGGACTTTAATTACTACTAATACATCAATATTGCTACGATTGTAACAAATCTACATTAATGCAAAAGGTTGAAAACGGGGGAACTGAGGAGAAGAGTGTATACAGGAACACTGTACTTTCCATTCATTTTTCTGTAAAACTAAAACTGCTCAAAAAATAGTTATCTGTTAAAAAGAGAAAATTTCAAATTAAAAAAAAATTCTAGTGGGTAAAGAAATTCAACAGACAGGGACTTCCCTGGTGTCACAGTGGTTAAGAATCTGCCTGCCAATGCAGGGGACACAGTTTCGAGCCCTGGTCCAGGAAGATCCCACATGCCAGGAAGTAACTAAGCCCGTGCACCACAACTACTGAGCCTGCTCTCTAGAGCCCAAGAGCCACAGCTACTGAAGCCCGCGCACCTAGAGCCCGTGCTCCGTAACAAGAGAAGCCACCACAATGAGAAGCCCACGCACCACAATGAAGAGTAGCCCCCGACTGCCACAACTAGAGAAAGCCCACACGCAGCAACGAATACCCAACGCAGCCAAAAATAATAATTAGTTAATTAATTAAAAAAAAGAAATTCAACAGACATTTCTCCAAAGAACACATACTAATGGCCAATAAAAGATGAAGAGATGCCCATTAGCCACCAGGAAATTTAAATCAAGACAAGATGTATCAGTTTACTCTAAGACAGATACCATCAAAAACCAGATAATAACAAGTATTGGCAATGATGTGGAGAAACTGCAATGTTTATCCAGTGCTTGTGGATTGTAGAATGGTACAGTGGCTTTGGAAAACAAGTTCGCACTTCCTCATAATGTTAAGCACAGAGTCACCATATGACCCACCATACTTCCAAGTATATACCCAAGAGAACTGTTAAAAAAAAAAAAGTCCCCACAAAAACTTGTATGCAAATGTTCAGAGGAGCATCATTCATTATAGCCAAAAAATGAAGACAACTCAGATGTTCATCAATTGACAAATGGATAAACAAAATGTAGCATATCCATAAAATGGAATATTATTCATCCACAAAAAGTACTTAAGTAATGAGACAGTACAATGTGGATGAACCTTGAATACATTATTCCAAGTGAAAGAAGACAGAAACAAAAAGGTCATGTATTATGATTCCATTTATATGAAATGTCCAGAATGGGCAAATCCATAGAGATAGAAAGTAGATTAGTGATTGCCAGGGCCTAGGGGAAGAGGAGGATGAGGAGGGACTATTAATAAGAATTGAATAGGGAACTATTAAAAGAGTTCCTTCTTGAGGTGATGAAAATATTCTAGAATTAGTAGTGACAGTTGCACAACTCTGTGACTATACTGAAACCAGTGTATATACTTTAAAAGGGTGAGAGAGTGTTTACTTTAAAAGGGTGAAATTTATGGTATAGGAATTATATCTCAATAAAACTGTTAATAAAAAAAGAATCAAGCAGCTGACCATCCACAAAAATTGCAAAGCCTTCAGTGAAACTAGTCAAAAGAGCAGATCTAACTCCGGCTACTAAACACTTCTTTGGAACTTACCACAGAAATATAGGAATTTGAAAAGGTATAAACACTAAAGGATAATAAAATTAAAAGAAAAAAAGTGAGAAAACTCAGAAGTGTACTATGCCTCATATTTAAGTTTTATTTTCTTTTTTCTTTTTACCTTTTGACCCCCTTCACCTATTTCTCCCACCTCCTGCCTCTGGCAACCACCAATCTGTTCTCTATATCTACAAGCTTGTTTTTTGTTGTTGCTGCTGTTCATTTTTTAAGATTTCATACATAAGAGAGAGCATATGGCATTTGTGTTATTCTGTCTGACTTATTTCACTTAGCATAATGCCCTCAAGGTCTATCCATGTTGTCACAATGTCAGGATTTCCTTCTCTTTACGGCTGAATAATGTTCCATCATACACACAACACACACACACACACACACACACACACACCACAATTTCTTTATCCATTCATCCACTGATGGGCACTTAGGTTGTTTCCATATCCTAACTATTATAAATAATGCTGCAATGAACATGGGGTACATATATCTTTTCAAGTTAGTTATTTTCATTTTCTATAGATAAATATCCAAAAGTAGAACTGCTGGATCCTATGGTAGTTCTATTTTTAATATTTTGAGGAACCTCCATACTGTTTTCCATAGTGCCTGTACCAATCTACAGTCCCACAAACAGCACACAAATGTTCCCTTTCTCCGCATCCTTGCCAACACTTGTTATTTCTTGTCTTTTTCATAATAGCCATTCTAACAGGTGTGAGGTGATATCTCATTGTGGTTTTAATTTGCCTTTCCCTGATGATTAGTGATGTTGAGCATCTTTTCATGTACTTGTCAGCCATCTGTATGTCTTCTTCAGGAAAATGTCTATTCAGGTCCTGTGCCCATTTTTTAATTGGATTGTTGGGGTTTTTTCTTTATATTAGCCTGTTATCAGACATATGATTTGTGAATATTTTATCCCATTCAGTGGGCTGCCTTTTCATTTTGTTGATGGTTTCCTTTGCTGTGCAGAAGCTTTTTAGTTTGATGTAGTCTCACTTGTTTATTTTTGCTTTTGTTGCCTCTGGTTTTAGTGTCAGATTCAAAAAATCATCACCAAGACCTACATCAAGTAGTTTACCATTTATGTTTTCTTCTAGTTTTATGGTTTCAGGTCTTAAACTCAGGTCTTTAATCCATTTTGAGTTAATTTTTGTGTATGGTATAAGACAGTTGTCAAGTTTCATTCTTTTGCATGTGGCTCTTCAGTTTTCCCAACACCATTTATTGAAAAGGCTGTCCTTTCCTCACTGTATATTCTTGTCTCCTTCACTGTAAATTAATTGACCATGTGTGGGTTTACTCCTGGATTCTCTATTCTGTCCCACTGATCTATGTGTCTGGTTTTATGCTAATACTATATTGCTTTAATTGCTGTAGCTGTGTAATATAGTTTGAAATCATGAAGCATTATATCTCCAGCTTTGTTCTTCTTTCTCAAGAATGCTTTGACTATTTGAGGTTTTTGTGGTTCTATACAAATTTTAGGATTATTTGTTCTATTTCTTTGAAAAATGGCATTGGAATTTTGATAGGGATTGCAGTGAATCCGTAGATTGTTTTGGGTAGTATGGACATTTTAACAATATTGATTCAATCCACAAGCACATAATATCTTTCCATTTATTTGTGTCTTCAACAATTTCTTTCATTAATGTCTTAGAGTTTTCAATATACAGGTCTTTCATTTCCTTGGTCAAATATATTCCTAGGTATTTTATTCTTTTCAGTGCAACTGTTAATGAGATTGTTTTCTTTATTTCTCTTTCTGATAGTTTGTTATTAGTATACAGAAATGCAAGAGATTTGTGTGCACTGATCTGTATCCTGCAACTTTACTGAATTGGTTTATTCTAACAGTTTTTTTTTTTTAATGGAGTCTTTAGGATTTTCCGTATGTAATATTATGTCATCTGCAAACAGTGACAGTTTTATTTCTTCCTTTCCAATTTGGATGCCTTTTACTTCTTTTTCTTGCCTAATTACTCTGGCCGCCTTCTATTAAGTTTTATTTCTCTTTCTCTCAAGCCATTCAAGCCACTGAAAGGCAGAAAGAAGACATTCAGGACCACAATATCATGCCTCCATTTTTTCTCTCTGGAATAATGGAGGCAATAAAACTATATATAATTTTAAAGCAAAATCAATAGGATCCTTACCAATAAACCTTTGTACAGTCTCTGAAAATTCAATTTGAAAAAACATTTTACCAGTCATCCTACATAGGCACTTGGGAAAGTAGCATAAAATAGTCTATATCCTTAGGAAGTTTGGTATGTCAACTATGAAAATGTGCCTCTCAGATATCCCACCGCAGGAAACATTATTGACCAATGGTCCCAGCTGCTGAACTCTCAAAGCTATTCTCTTGTTTGGGGCCAAGCCAAGCTTCTCATGAGCTGTTCCCTGCCAATGACTCAGCATGGCAGACATATTTAATGAAGCTCTTTTCCCAGGAGACACTGGACTCCTCTGATGGTTCAACCTTGCACTGAAAAAAATCCAAAGTAAATAGCAGTTTGTAATACTTCAGAAGCCTAAAATTAAAACCAATAGAACTTAATTATAAGGAGTTTTAAAATTCAGTAAATGTTCTCATAATACATTGTTTCATTTGATTCACACAATATTGGAGTAAAAAGGGAGCACAATACTTATTGAGTTCTTTTTTTTTTTTCTTCTTTTTTTTTTGCGGTACGCGGGCCTCTCCCGTTGCGGAGCACAGGCTCCGGACGCGCAGGCTCAGCGGCTATGGCTCACGGGCCCAGCCGCTCCGCGGCATGTGGGATCTTCCCGGACCGCGGCACGAACCCGTGTCCCCTGCATCGGCAGGCAGACTCTCAACCACTGCGCCACCAGGGAAGTTCCTTATTGAGTTCTTTTATGCACCAAACACTGGACTGGGGCATTGCTGTAGTAACAGCATTCCCATTGTACACATGATGAAATTGAAGCTCATGAAGTTAATGGATATACTTAAGCTTACAAAACTAATAGTGGACCAAGGTCTTATTTCTCCTTTGTTGTCTCCAGAATATCATACAGAAAATAATCATATCCCTAAGGACTGAGCCCAGACATTCTCTCTCCTCACTCTCCAAAATGGTATATATTAAAGTAGGGCTCAAATTCTCTATTCACAACAGAACAACAGTGACACTTCACTTCACCCCCACATCCTAACTACAGAACAAATGAAACTAAGCAGGACACCTGAAACCTATGACTTGGTTCAAAGGAGAACTGAAATTAATAGTTAATGAAGCTAAGATTACTAATTAATTAAAATGTAGCTTACTGATTTTCAAATTGGAAAAGCCAGCCCCAACAACCATCTGTAGCCTTTGGGATTCATTAATCTTCTCCCTGCTCTAATATCAAAGGTCTCCTACATTAGGTACCTAGCTGGACTCTACCCCTAACACCACAATAGCATTTTCTATCACAAGCACTTTCAAACTGGCCAATTGAAGTTGCTTAATTTTAGTTATTTGCCACAGTATGATGGGTCCAGAAGGATAAAAGTATTCAAATTGTAAGTAAAACACTACTGAAATGAAACTTGTTACACCAGAAATTCTTTTAAAAAAAAAAAGGTTCAGTATCTTAGATATAGTTTTCATGACTACAGTACAGGGATAATTACTCTTGTTTTCTTTCTATCTCTGACCATTCTTTCTCTTCTTGTTTTTTCACCACAACAAACTGCCTCTCACTGACACCAGCAGGTTAAGCATGTTGGTTTATGTAATTGTGCAAGAAGATCCTATTCCACCTTTTCCTGAAAATACGTAATTATTTAATGCAAAATACATGATTATTTAATCCTAGGTAGCAGCTATGTAAAAATTACAAATGTGAAACTACAGAATTTTAAGTTGTCAGAAAAAATGCCTATTTTATGATAATCAAGAGAAATGAATCGGTCAATACACCAAATTTTATATTTTTGGAAACAGCTAATATTTAGCAAGGAGAACAAAGAATACCTAAGTTTCACAAAGAAAAGGTGATACACTGGAAAGAACTGAGCCTGGTGTCACACAGCCTGCCACGTTATAGCATTTAGCAGAAAAAAATAAAAAGAAAAACAAAATTATATAATAGCAACAGAAGCAATAAAATAAGCTTAATAAGAAATGTCAAAGCCTATATAAGTAAAACTCCTAAAAGACACAAAAGTAAACTTGAACAAATGGAAAGGCATCTCTTATTCCTGGATAAGGTAATTCAGCATCATGGACAGGTGATTTAACTCCCTAAGTTAGTTTATAAAGTTGATGAAATTCCAATTAAAAATATCAATGAGCCTTTTCATGGAGTTAGTCAAACTGATACCAAAGTTCATCGGGAAAAATAAACATCCAAAAATAGCTAGAAAAACATGAAAAAGAAAAGCTACATGGGTGGATTAGCCCTACCAGACACTGAAATATACTATAGAGCTCTATAATTAAAACAATGTGGTACTGACTTAGATATATGCAAATGACCTAGTAGAACAGAATGGAAAGTCCAGAAATAGACCAAATTACCGTGGAAATTAATATAATTTCCACGGTATAATAACAATAATAATAACAATAGCATATAATATATATAATAACATATAACAATATATGTGTATATATTGTATATAATAACATATAATAACAATATAATAACATAGCATATAATATAATATATGCTATATTATAACATATAATAACAATAGCATCTCAAATCACTGGAACAAACATAGACTTTTTAATAAATGAGATAAATGATTAATGATTTAGGAAGGATAAAATTAGATCAATAACTCATACCGTACATAGGAATAAACTCCACAAACAGGAACAAACTTCAAATGGATCAGGGATCTAACTGTAAAAAGTGAAAACTTACAAGTGCTAGAAAATATGGATGAATTTCTCTTTAACCTGAGGAAAAGGCTTTCTATAAGACTTTATAAGGAAGAGGCTTTCTAATCACAACTAAAATCCAGATATGATAAAAGTGGACATTAAACACATGAAAGGATGTTAAACTACATTCATAAGATTGTAAATTAAAACTACAACGAGATACCATTTCTCACCTATCAGATTGGCAAAAACTGAAAAAGTAAATCAATGCATGTTGTCAAACCTTGTTGGTAAATAGGCATTCATATATTACTAGAGAGAATGCAAATCTGTACAAGCTCTTATGCAGGGGAATTTAGCAATATCACACAAAACTACATATATGTTTATGTTTTCATTCAGCAGCCCTAGTTCTCTTAATTTATTGTGAAGATACACATCTAATAATAAATACCTATGCACAAAGTTTTTCATAACAGCCCCCTTGGAGATTACAAAATATTGAAAAGTAATTCAATATCCATATATAGAAGAATGGTTGGAATCAACTCTGCAATACTATGAAGCTATAAAACGGATGAGAAAAATCTCTGAACTGATATGACTTTCAGGAACTATAGTTAACAGAAAAGGAAAGTACAAAAGAGTATCTCTAATACTACACTTTGTGTAAGAAAGAAAAAAAGAGAACTAGTCTACCCTCTGCGTTCATGGATTCCGCAACCAGGGATTCAGCCAAGCTGGGATCAAAAATATTCAGGGGGGAAAAGCTCTGGAAAGTTCCAAAAATCAAAACTTCAATTTGCCACATCAGCAACTATTTACATAGTATTTAAATTGTATTTACAACTATTCACATAGCATCAACAAGGTATTATAAGTATTCTAGAGATGGTTTAAAGTATATGGGAGGATGAGCTTAGGTTACATGGAAATACCACACCATTTTATATACGGAACTAGAGCATCTGCAGATTTTGGTATCCACTGGGTGTCCTGGAACCAGTCCACTGTGGATACCAAGGGATGATTGTACACTTACTGCTCATTTGTGCAAAAGAAACCCAGAAAAAATAAATCAGAACATAATGAGATTGGCTATCTAGAGGGAGTGAGTGGAAACAAGACAGAGGGAATGACATTTGTGTATCTCTGACTTTTAGAACCACATTAGCGTTTCACAGACTGAAAATATAAATTTTTTTTAAAAAGTCAGAAAGAATGGGGATAAAGTTCTACAAAGGGATACATACAAAAACAGATGAACCAAATTGTATTTCAGTTGAATAACTTAACTATGATAAAGGGAAAAATTAAAATTTTTTTAAAAAGCAAGAAAAAGAAGAACTAACCGAAGTATCTTCTGAACAGAATATACTGGTTTGATACAGCAATGATAAAATATAATAAAGCACTCTGGAGTCAGACTGCTTGGATTCAAATACCTGCCCATCTATCTACTTGCTAACTGTATGACCCTGGACAAGTTAATTTATAATCTCTTTGTGTGTAGTTTTCCTTATCTGAATAATAACAGTACCAATATCACAGGACTAACGGTAAAGCTCCTATAAAACTACTCATGTAAAAGCCTTAGATCACCTGGCATATTTTAAGGATTTGATAAGTATCTGCTATCAGCAACTATTAATTCAAAAACACATTAAGTGTGTGGATATCCTGGAGACACACATAATAAAAATGGAGTCCTTGTCATGAAAAAATTTGGAATTTCCTAGTTTATGAACAATAAGTGTTCAAGGAATCTAGACTAGCAAGACCCATAGGGCTGGCTGGAATCATCTGGGAAATTTCATAAAGGAAGAAACTGACATGGATCTTTATATATGCACACGGTTTAGACAGCAGGAGAATGCAAGTGACAGAAGGGAAACTGAACAAAAGCAGAGAGGCCATAAAAACCAATATATCTCAAAGATAGTGATACATAAGGTTTGTAAAAGCTGAATATCTGGAGATAAGGCAAGACTATAGAAGCTCCCGAATGTACAATTAAAACTGGGCAGGCTTTATTTTCTAGGCTATGAGGAACCCATAGAAGATCTGTGTGTAGGAGAAACAACATGACCAAACTGAACTGTGGGATTATTCTAATGTCGGTATACAGAAAGACTGGAAGTGAGAAGATCAGAGGCAAGAGTCTTACTAGTCATTAAGCCAAATAATGACAAAGGTCTGGCTAGAATAGCAGTGATGAGAAAAGGAAAGAAGGTATAGCTCAACAAGGCAGTTGGCGGGGTGGGGTGGGGGGAATCAACCAAATTTGGTAATCACTGGATATGAGGTATGAGAGAATGAAAGAGCCTGAATGACAGGTAAATGAGAAAACCATTAGAAGGAAAGAGCCACAAGGAATGGGAGCCAATAGAGAGGATTTCCTTTAAGATTGAAAGTTTAAGTTAGAGTTAGATAAGAAACCTTGCCAATATGAAATAACAGTACCTTCAGACTGGGCAACATGGTACTAGTGCTTGGGAGAGAGAGAATTGAAGACAAAAACTTCAGAATTTTTTTTTTAAATCTCTTTAGAAAGTTCAGGACATTCTGGAGCATACAGACACTAGGCTGTGTGCTATTTCAGAGCAGTGATCACCTCTTTTTTTTTTTTAATCCCTCAATGTTTAGCACAGTTCCTAGTACACAGGAGACTCTCAGTAAAATGTTGCAGAGGTGGGAAGAGTAGGGAAGGGAACAGAGTTGCATGGCTTGTTAATGGCAGAGCCTTGATTAGAGCGCAGGCTCACTGATTCTCCACTATACCATAACGTACAGGTGACTCTGACCATCTATGTACAGGACACCCTAAAAAGACGGTGTAAGAAATAAAAATAAGCTGAACTGTGGGGAGTACTGCTTTCTAGGGGCAGATGAAAGGGAGACATAAGAAGATAGCAAAGAAAGGTCAGTTATGGGGGAAAAAAATGATAGTGTTATATCACTGACTCAAAGGAAATTTTTCAAGAGAGGAAGCATAGTCAACTGTACCAAATGATCATATGCTACAGGTAATGTTTCTCTGGTCTCCTACACCAATGACAACCAAGGCAGAGAAAGGTCACATTTTAAAATAGAAATTAAGAAATTTTAATCTACATTTCACAGCATTTTAAATACATATGTCACTCACAGCAGTTCAAAAAAAATACTGCAATCTTCAGTAAATTTTATCTCTACATAATACACAATGCAAAATAAAGTCACTACAGTAGTTGAGCTGAATAAAAATTTGTTCAATAAATGAAATTTAAAGCAAAGAGAAACAACTGAAAAAATAATTATTTACATGTATTGACAGCAACAAAATACATGAAATACTGAAGGTCTTACCTTAAATCTCTTGTCCTGTAATACTTTCTTGATGGCAACCAGCTCTCCTGAATCACAAAGTTTGGCTTGATATACCACACCAAATGACCCATTCCCAATCACTTTAGTGTCTGTATAGCTGACTTCTTGTGGCCTGTCTGGACCCTGCCCAGGAGTTGCCACCACTGTGGTCACCTTGCTGCCATCCTTGTCTCCTAAAAGAAATAAGGGATAGATAAATGAGAACTGTAAAAATTCAACAGAGAAAATTGCCAAAGTATACCAAGTAAACTATATTCTTTACTACAAATTATTTTTAAATGCTCATCTTAGTTTATCACATAGTATTACTTCAACTATTTGTTTCAATTATAAGTAATTATTTTAACCACCATTTATTCAGTCATTCCATAGACCAGACACCATGCTTAGTTTATATATATGACTTCATTTAATGAAAACAACCCCATGAAGTAGACAGAACTGTTCCTATATTAAACATAATGAGAAGAATGTTACGTTTGTTCAGTCAAAAGGCGAATGATGGACCCACCAAAGAATCCTTATCTGTCCAACTCTAAAGGCCCTAATTCTTTCCTCAGGGCTTTCTTATTTTACTTGAAAATAAGATAAGTGCAATTGAAAAAGTCTAAATATGCTGACTCTATTCAGACCACTCTCCCTTTAGGAAGGTAAGGCTTTGAGTTTTTGCTTCTCCGTGTCTTATTTCTTCTTCAGAAAATAATGATGGCTTTCCAAGAAAGGTCTGATGGGTAAAAGAAATAGCGGAATGTTAAATTTGGGGGTAAGAGATGCAAAACTTAAAAGAAAAATCAAACCCATTCTGAACTGAGCCTCATTCATAACTAGCTCTCCAGCTCTGGGGTCTCTGCCCACTCATGACCATCTCCTTAACTCTTCTGCCTTCTCTCCTCGCCAGTAACAATCCAAAGACTCTTCAATTCAAGCTCAAGAGCCACCTCCTTCTTGACTAAGCACAGTTCATATCTCGGAATTCTTAAACTATTCTAAACCATTCTATACTACCTAGCACTTAATTTTAAGAAGCTTTAAATTGTTCTTTTAGTGATTCCAGAATACACAAAGATTCTAGGGACTACAATCTTTGTGAAGTAGCAATTATGACTTCATGCTTGTTCTCTCTTTCCTGACAAATCTAAAACCAATTCTCACTACAATGTAAGTCCTTAGGCTCACTGACTAAACTTCACTTCTTTTTCTTCTCTCTCTTACTCTTCCATTATAGCAATTTTATTTTTAAGATGCTCACTGAATTCATACTAACCTCATAGAAGAAAAATAATGTAATATTTAACCCTAGATACCAAACCAAACAACAACAACAAAAACCTCTGGTCACTATCTTAGTAAAAATTAAAAGGTTTACTCTGTTCTCTTTTGAGCAGTTAGAGAAACTGCTGAGAACTCTTACAGACTATATTCTCCCACTAGTAGGAAATCCTGGGTATACAAGGAACAATGGCTCTTTGAGCCTAAGCATCCTGGAATTTTTATTCAGAAATCACCAAGCTCTTCAGACTGCTCCATCAGAGATCTGAAAGAGCAGAGCTGTAAAGAATGGCAAGGTAACACCGGGGGTGACTTGGTATGAGCATTAGTAATGCATGGGACAGTCAGCAGCTAGTGTGCCAAGGAAAAGCATGTCACCATTTGGCCTGCAATTTGCTGACTCAGCAATAAAATAACAGCTGTATAAAATTTCACTGTACAAAAGAACTTTCCGATTGTTTCATCTACTCTAATACTTAAATGGAGGGCCATGTTTACTATGCAAATAAGGAAAGTAAGAGAGATTAACTTGTCCAATATCATAAAGCTTTAAGTAAAAGAACTCTTCATTCACGTCAGGCTGCCTCTGCCATTATTTTACAACCTTCCTACTACAGCTGAAAGACCGACTTCATATACCATTACCCACCCCACCCCCCAAGAAGCAGATGTTTCTGAAAATATGATGTAAAAAAGGTCAGTTCCAGAATAATAGTAAGAGAATACATGAATAATCTTTTGTAGTTTTCAGTCCTCAATTATTCATTTATTAATAGCTGAAGAGCTTTTTCCAAAGATACTTTGGCAACATTAGTTTGAAAGTTATCCCAAAGCAAAAGCATGGAAAACAAAAATATAAAACAATTGATTCTGTGATGTTCAAACAATTTAACTTTTGCTACTAGAAACTGCATAACTTTGGATCTTAACAACAGAGCAGCATTTTAAACACTGCTACCAAGAAACCAAAATCCTCATGAAAAGCTAGAATTCATAACAGACATGCCTCATTAAAAAATTAAAAAAAAAGTCACCACTTTGCCCAATATTGAATTTCCCAGAATGCATGGTATCATGAGCTTCACACCAACTACAATAAAATTGGTCCCTAAAAAATGCCACTGTCTCTCAGGAGCAACAACAGCAAAGCAGTGGGAACAGCTCAGTTTCAGGCACTCTCTTCTGGCCAGAGAACTCCTGGGATCCTCTATTACAACTAAAATTCACTCAGGTGGTATGAATTTCCTATTCTGATTAGAACATAGAATTAAATCCCCTATTCTTTAGCACAGTGGATAAATCTTAAATATATAAACCACAAAAGACTCCTCATAAAGCAATGGAAAGGTGGTATGCAACAGAACAACCACTTTCAATTGAAGGCTGTTAAATACAGAATACAATTTTACAAAGCCCCTTATATGTATCCCAAAATGATATGTGCAGTCTTGTTCTCAGTCTCTCAAACACAGCAACACCTTGTGGTTACATTTTTTTGTCTTCTGAAGTCACTCCTCAGAACAATCGATCCATCCAAAACCCAAAAGGCCACTTTGGGCATATGTAAATATTTAGGAGGTATCTGACACTGACATTCTAATTTTAGTATTTCTTAATGATTCAGAGCTGAGAAAAAGCAACTGTGACCCTTTTTAACTAGGAGACTTTTAGAGATGTTAATAAGTCATACTACTAAATAAACTGAACAAAGTCAGCAACGACTATCTATATTAAATCTTCCTTTACCTCCAGAAGAATGTCTCCCGTGTAGAAATAGCAGAAAATTAAAAGTCTACAAAGTCCAGAGAAACCAGCACACCCGGTATGATACAAGGAGGATACAAGGTATTTTTATGAAGCTTTTTAACCTAACAATAGGATTAGTAAGGAAACTAGCTCTGACTATTGTTTCTCATTAAGAGATATAACAGATAGCTATGTTTATGGATGTTCAAAAACAATATAACAGTCTATTGAAAAATATTATTATATAAATTACTTAAAAGAACCAAAAAACCTTATTTTCAGGCATGATTAAGATAGTCTGAAGGGGAAACACTGACCACTGTCAAATTTTCAGGTTTTTAAATTAAACTTCAAATAACTCTTTATCCTAAGTATATGGCTAAGGAACTTCTATTAAAGCAAGATGTCCTCCCCTAAATAAACACAACAGCTTAGAGACATGAAAACAACATAAAAATTAATAAGCAAAAGAAATAAGAAACAAGGAACTGAGGTCCACAGAACATCAGAGTTAGACAAATTCTAAAATAAGCTTATTATTGTCCAGAAATAGGGCCTCTACCCTATGATGTGGAAGCTCTAGCGAGTGTGCAACTGCTCTCATAACTTGGAGCAAAACTATGAAGAAAGAAAGAGAATGCAAACTAAGCAGCTGAATCAGTCAAATCAATCCTAATGTCAACAGCACGATAAAAAATTTTAGGGGCTTCCCTGGTGGCGCAGTGGTTGAGAGTCCGCCTGCCGATGCAGGGGACACGGGTTCGTGCCCTGGTCCAGGAAGATCCCACATGCCGCGGAGCAGCTGGGCCCGTGAGCCATGGCCACTGAGCCTGCGCGTCCGGAGCCTGTGCTCCGCAACGGGAGAGGGCACAACAGTGAGAGGCCCGCGTACCGCAAAAAAAAAAAAAAAAAAAGGACAGATGTTATACATGAGCTGGCTTTTGGAGATGTTTTCCTGTATATCACTTCTAGAAATGAAAGGAAAACATAGGGTGATAGAGGATAAAGGTGAGACAGAAAAGACTCCCAAGTCCTTGATAGTGCAATAATACCACATTTTCAATCACAGGCAGATACCATGCCAAATGATTAACAAGCATCAATTCTGAAGAACCATAAAATTAATCTTAAGAAAAACAAATCAGTCATTTTTGTCCTTAGAGAGAGGCATAATGGTGTTAATATGGGCTCTGAAGTCAGACCAAGGTTTGAATCACGTATTCTACCACTTAGTATCTATAAAATGTAAATAGCTGCTACTTCATAGGGTTGTTGTAATGATTAAATAACACAGGTTAAGCAGTTTTGTTTTGTTTTGTTTTTTAAGTACATGCCATATAGTGAGTGCTCAATAAATTATAGTTTCTCTGAAGAATTATTGGTAGTGGGAATTGAAAAAAAAAATTCTTCTCCTATGCTCTTTTACCACCAGGTACATGCCCTACTACAGTGCTGATCACAATGTTCTATAATTATTAAGAGTCCGAGCCCCCCACTTGACTATGAGCTCTTAGGAAAGCCAGACATTACCTAAATCATTTAGATTTATTTCCCTAGTACTTATTAGCAGAGAGTTCAGCACAATGCAGGTGGCCCAGCAAATGTCTGCTCTTGAATTTATATAAAAATCACTCGAGCAGAATTATTAGGATTTGGGAAATGACTACTTCCTGCTAAACAGTTAGTAGTGTTTTAACTTCTTGCACTTGCCATTGATCAGATACAAATCCCTAGGGACAAGGTATATAGAAACCTTAAAAATAGCAAAACAGAATGGAAGGTTTACTAAAAACATGGCAACAACAAGCAGCCAAAACAAATAACACAATTTGCCACATGTGTATCTATTTACAGGTAGGAGAATTACTCTGTTCATAACCCTTTTCCAAGTAATTTTGGTTTCTTCAGAGCATCAATATGCAGCAATGGATAAGAACTGGGCAAGGGACATCTCTGAGGTCTGAAGCTCAATTTACATCAATACATATATAAGTATATTCCTTGAGTACTATTTTACAGTTTGGAAGCACCACTCACAGTGGATGTAAGAGTCACCTGGGAGAGTTTACTAAGAATGAAGATTCTAGAATTTCACCACTAGAAAGACTCAGTAAATCTGCAGTAGGGCAGAAACTGTATTTTTTTTTTTTTTGCAGTACGCGGGCCTCTCACTGTTGTGCCCTCTCCCGTTGTGGAGCACAGGCTCCGGACGCGCAGGCTCAGCGGCCATGGCTCACGGGCCCAGCCGCTCCGCGGCATGTGGGATCTTCCCGGACCGGGGCACGAACCCGTGTCCCCTGCATCGGCAGGCGGACTCTCAACCACTGCGCCACCAGGGAAGCCCGAAACTGTATTTTTAATAAGCCCCCCGCCCCAATGATTCTTAATGCAGTTCTAGCAACCACTGTTTTGTTTTTTTTTTTTTGGCTGAGTTGGGTCTTTGTTGCTGAGCACGGCTTTCTCTAGTTGCGGCGAGTGGGGGCTACTCTTCAGCATGGTGCGCGGGCTTCTCATTGCGGTGGCTTCTCTTGTTGCACAGCACGGGCTCTAGGCATGCGGGCTTTAGTAGCTGTGGCTCGCGGGGCTCTAGAGTGCAGACTCAGTTGTGGCGCACGCGCTTAGTTGCTCCGCGGCATGTGGGATCTTCCCGGACCAGGGCTCGAACACGTGTCCCCTGCATTGACACGCAGATTCTTTTTTTTTTTTTTTTTCCCGCTGTACGCCGATCTCTCACTGTTGTGGCCTCTCCCGTTGCAGAGCACAGGCTCTGGACGCGCAGGCTCAGCGGCCATGGCTCACGGGCCTAGCCGCTCCGTGGCATGTGGGATCTTCCCGGACCGGGGCACGAACCCGTGTCCCCTGCATCGGCAGGCGGACTCTCAACCACTGCGCCACCAGGGAAGCCCGGCAGGGGGATTCTTAACCACTGTGCCACCAGGGAAGCCCCTAGCTACCATATTGTGAGAAAGAACCATAATACCATTTAATTCGTACAACTTTGTGATGTACTCAGATAATCATTTAACAAATGGGAGAAACTAGGATGTTTGAAAGGTTCATTGGTAATTTGCCCAAAGTAACCCCTTCAACAAAGTGTACCCACAGGATTCAGACCTATCCATTTACTCTAAAACCTGTACCCTACTACTTTGCTTAAGACTATGCCATGAAAA
The DNA here is from genome assembly GCF_011762595.2 of Tursiops truncatus. NCBI lineage: Eukaryota > Metazoa > Chordata > Mammalia > Artiodactyla > Delphinidae > Tursiops > Tursiops truncatus. The sequence continues at coordinate 78,246,580 of NC_047037.1, read as the reverse complement.
TAACACACAGGGATTAAGGTCCTAAAATCAACCTTCTATTTTCAGCAAAACTGAAAATTTTAAATATTTTACAGAAGATTCTGATGCAAAACTCTTACTTCAAGTTATCTATACTCCTTTTGAACTAATTTTAATTTACTCAAATTTTAAATCTTCTCTTAAAACCCAAATTTTACTTTAAACCAAAAACCAGAATGAACCATGCTAATTTTCAACAGTCTGAATTTAAATATTATTTTATTAATGAACTATGAACTGGAATCAAGCACATTTTTTCCTTTTTTCTAACTCAAGTGAACTGGAATAAAATTAAACCAAACCCAAAATTAATAAACATTTTACTTGGTCTTAAGCCTTCACTTGAAACAGTATCAAGATGTATCAATATTTTAGAAACAGGTTTATTTCCCATAGAAGTCTAAAAGGCTTGCAGCATGTGTCTAAAGAGCTTTGGCTTTTAGGAATTAACATTAGAATCTTTAAGTCTTAAACATGCTTATCTGCTTGATTTACAAAAAGTGACCAATTTGGGGCAGGGAGAAAGTAGACAAATACATTAAAATCTTTCTTAATGAGGAAGTTCACCATATTACCAAAGAAACAGTATACCATACATGGGTGGGAAGAGTAAACGGTAAACACTTAAACTAAAGAAACAAATAATTACTTTAAGAAACACAATGACTCACTAAGCAGTGATCACACTTCTGGCAACTTCAGTATTGAACAGCTGTGAATCCAGAAGAAAGCCAAAAAATAGCTCTCACAAAGCTGATATAATTTATTCTAGTCTTTAGTGAGCGTAATATTAAAATCAGCACTCTATAATTTCTTTTTAATGGATTACGTCTGTTCTTGGCCTGACACACATCCCCTCAATACTCAATATTACCTTCTGACAACCCAAAACCCTGACTCAGTCTTGCTTTCTCCTGAACTACGCACCAAAGTTATCTCCACCCCTAAATCCAAACTGCTTTTCCAACAGCACAGCATACAAATTTACAAGTGTTTTTATATGCATTTTAAAGAAGTTATTAACCTAAAATTTTATGCTATATTTCAAACAGCAGTAAAGGAAAGAGGGGAAGGGCAGGATCTGTTTTCTCCCAGAAGACTTGGTTACTCTAGGTTGGTCCCATGTGCTTTATCAATTACAATTTAACAACTATATCCAATCCATGAGGGCAACAATCAAGTTTATCACACGTTTATTGCTGTAACCCATTTTATGCCTATGCACGTAGCAGGCTGTAAAATATTTGCTCATTTATAAGTGAACAGCTTCCTATAGGATTCCACTAAACTTTGAAATCTGCTAAAATTCTTAAAGTCACTACAAGTACCTCTAATTCCTCCTCTAAAATGATACAAGACTCTGTAATCTCTCAAAAGGACTGGGTCACTCAGTAGACTGAGAAGAAAATGCAAAGACAAATTCAGTGGTTTGACAATTTTCCCTGGGACCAACCATGATCACCACACATCATCTTCACCAATAACATATTTGTGGAGCACTTGATAGTTTATGAACATGTTTAGACCCATAACCTCACTTTATCCAGGCAACAGTCCTATGGGGGAGGTAGAACCAATAATGAACTGTAGAACTGAAGCTCAAAAGATAAGCAAAATTGCCCAGGTCGTCCAATTCCCAAGTTTAACACACTTTCCAATGCCTATAAAAATGGAAGCAAACCAAGCCATTTATTTTTTTCCAAAATAAATCCATAAAAATAACTCAGCCAACAGTACCACTTAAGCATCCTCACACATTTTTAAAATTTTTATTTATTTAGTTATTTATTTGTGGCTTCGTTTGGGTCTTCATTGCTGCATGCGGGCTTCAGTAGTTGCAGCATGTGCGCTCTAGAGCACAGGCTCAGTAGTTGTGGGGCACAGGCTTAGTTGCTCCGCGACATGTGGGATCTTCCCGGACCAGGGCTCGAAGCCGTGTCCCCTGCACTGGCTGGCGGATTCTTAACCACTGCGCCACCAGGGAAGTCCCCTCACACATTTTAATATAAACTGCAAAAATACTTTCAATAAAAAATTGCTTCGTTTTGCCTGAGACATAAGGCTACCTGATACATAAGGCTATCTAAAATGAGTAAAATGAGAGTCAGAATTCCTCTGAGGAAAATCAAATCAGTGACCTGATAGCAAAAATTTAAGTGCTTGAACAGATTCATCACAATACAAAATAATAATCCACTGGTTAACGATAGCTGCTACTTTTGCAGGAACAGAAGAAACATTTCCTGCCTTTTTTTTTTTGGTGGGGGCACGTCTGCGGGGGTGGGGGGTTTGTGTGGTTTATTCTAAATAAGAAACCTACTGAGGACAGAAAAAGCAGGGAAGCATGATTTTTCTAATCAAGAAACAAAAAAGAAATATGAAGACTAAATCTCTCTACATTACACAGTTTTAGGAATCTCCTATTGATCTGGCTGAATTACAATATTTCCCTTTTTTTTTAAGTTTTAAAAATACTGATTTATTAATTCATTTAAAAATAACAGAAATAACAAAAATAAACCCATTACATGTTAACATAATTAACATACAATATTTCACTTTTCATAAATGTAAAGATAACAGCATATTTGCTTAATAATGATAATTGTATTTATTTTAAAAAATACCCCCAAATCTATGTAATATTTGGTGGTAGATGCTGTCCCACATCATGAAAAACCAACTCTGAAATATGTGCAAATATAAATACCAAATTAGCACACTGTTCCTCATTCCCAGTTCTAAACAGCTTCCAAAGGTACCCAGCACCAGTTACTGACCAACACAAGGTTGTCTAACTCAACACACTTTCTTATTATCACCTTCTCTCTCCCAGAACAGGAATCATTCACATTGTTATACTCTCCCCCCACTCCCTTACACTTGCATTATTCTTATGTCAATTAAATCCACCTCAGACAACAGACATCCTAGGTTACTTCACCTTCTGTCTGTTTTCAAGTTGTAGTTGCCAAAAGAAACTTTCTCTCCCTTTCTTTTCCCTATCACTTCATTCCACTCAAGAACTAAAAAAGCAACCTTAACCACAGCTGGTAAGCAAAAGGATAGCACTTCTGCTCTTACACCAGTATCAAGAGAAAGTAAAGCCATGAGTTAAAAAGCCAATCCCATCCATCTATTAAGCTCCTGAAAGTACCCAGAAAGATGTCAGTTTCCCATAGTCTCTATCTACTTCTCATCTCCCTCAGATTAAATCCCTTTATCAATCTAGTAGTACCAGCATTTGGAAGAATTTTTCAAAACTAATTTTTAGGGGGGGGTTTAGTTTTACTAAAATAATATTATAATATGATATTATATTATCAGTAATAATATAATATAGAGAATATTATTATTCTCTATTATTTTTCACTATAGTATGTAGATATCTGAGCTAATTATGGCTTAGTTAGGCTTTTGTAGGATAGCCTGGGAACCTAATTATTTTTATTTCACATATTTACAAAACTTTCAGTGAAAAAGTATGTTTTGAGTTCCAAAACAACTGATGAACTTTTAAAACACAATCTGTTTACAGGCTAAGACTATTCTGTATAATCTGGGAGGAAAATAAACATAAAATGTTACAGTTTAACTTGTTAAACTGTTAAAGTGGAAATGAGATAGAGTACCTCCTAAGAACTTTACAAGAATCTCTTTAACTATGAAAAATAAAATAACCAGGTAATAAGAGTTCTGTCAATTCCATTTCCATAAGGAACACCATACACTTTCAAATAGTGGTTAATTAATTTTTAGATTACATTTATAACTACATGAGTAATAACACTACGTTTATAGTTAATAAATATGCCTAAGAGAAAAATATATTAAATAGCATTGTCCCAACTGATGCTAATCCTTTGGAATCAAATCCATATTGGTTTTCATATTTACCCCTTTCTTCCTTCCTCCAAAAGCTGACAACATTCCCCAGTACTCTGCCCACAAAAATGGACTTTAGAGAACAGAACAATGCCATTTAAATAGGACAAGTCCCAGGCCCATCTTTCCATGGAGGAAGAGTAATGACAGATCAACTGGGTCAATTCACAAAGCAGAGTCCACTCTGCATTTCTCCTCACAAAGCTCTGCTACAAGAGAAGCTAACTGGGCTCTGTTAAATAAAGAGCATTGAAATGACACAGTCTTACACTCAGTGGGACTATAATAAGAGTTGGCTTCAATTGCCACTGCCTAAGAAGTATGGCTGATCCTCTTACTAGTGGGTCACAGAAGAGCATGCTGGGACACCCCCATGCCAGGGTAGAGTAATTCTCACACTGCTGACTCATAACGTATAATGTAAGAAGCCTAAGAGGACTTAAAGAAAAAGAACTCTCGTCCTTGGGAAACACCTACCTTGCTAACCTTGCCTTTTCAGATGGTCTCTGTCATCTCCTACTGTTACCTACATGATCCAATGATAAACCAGGACAGGACCAGCGTAAGCCTATTAACAGTGACTGCTGGCTAAGTTCCTTTTTTATACCATACCCCCACAATCTACAGAAGCACTGGAACACATACTCTAAAGTCAATGGGAAAGTGAGTACCATTTAAAATGAGAACAAGAGAGACAGAAATGTAATCCTATACTTCAAGTACTTGTATTTTAATAAATCATCTGTGTGTGGCTTTATAAAATATTCTCATATGTGTTTGTGTTACATACAACCTTTCTAGTTTGTAAGTATTCTCTCACATTAATGGCACACAGTAGGCTAACTGTAGAAAGTTTCAAAAATCTTGAGAACAGAAAAAGAAGATGCAGTTGAATTTTTCTTCACATACATTGTTATTGATTAATTCTTCACATGCTTAATAAGCATTATCGGGGCTTCCCTGGTGGCACAGTGGTTAAGAATCTGCTTGCCAACGCAGGGGACATGGGTTCGAGCCCTGGTCCAGGAAGATCCCACATGCCACGGAGCAACTAAGCCCGTGCGTCACAACTACTGAGCCTGCACTCTAGAGCCCACATGCCACATCTACTGAAGCCCAAGCGCCTAGAGCCCGTGCTCCGCAACAAGAGAGGCCACCGCAATGAGAAGCCCATGCACCACAACGAAGAGTAGCCCCCGCTCGCCGCAACTAGAGAGAAGCCTGTGCGCAGCAACGAAGACCCAACGCAGCCAAAAATAAATAAATTTATTTTTAAAAACATGAGCATTCTCTGTGTACTAAATAGGTATTGTGCTAAGAACTGGGGTCCCCAAAAATGAATAAGATAAATAAGAACCCTTCCTTCATGGAGTTTTCTGTTCAAAGAGAATTTAGTTATTTATTTATTAATGAAATCTGGATTCAATATTTATTCAAAATCTGGGTTCAGTATTTCCTGTAACATAATAGAGCCAGACACCTTACTAATTATTTTCACATAATACCTTACTTAACCTTAATAATCCTGTGAAGTTCATGAAATTACTTCTACTTCACAGATGAGGAAACTGAGACTCCAGGAAGTTAAGAGACTCATTGGAAATCACTAACTATTAAGAGGGACCACATTAAAACAGCTATTCTAACTCCAAGTGACGACTCCGTTACTAACAGATCAATCTGCTTCTAAGAAAAGGCCAAACAGGAAAAGGTACCACTGGCTGCCCAGATTATGAAATTAACTTTAACAAGAAACGAAGTTCCAAAAATCTTTTTAAAAACATTCTGGTGCAAATATATACAAATAACAGGACCAAGACTGCAATGAAGACATTTCTGAGTTGATTCCCTTCAAGACTCCATCCAATACAGCCCTCCATTCTGTGCACATTCATGCTTCACAGATGAAATACACTGTAATAAAAGTTAATTATCAAGTAAGTATCTGTAGCACCATCATACTTTCTCACCAGTTTCCATTATAAAAAAATGAAACTACGAACCCACAGAAGAGCTTAACGGTAGAGACAGAGTTTAAGGCTTCAGAGATTTGATTTGGTAAACAGTCTTGTGCAACTTATGATCTTGTAGATCAACAAGGTCAACAGAAAGCCATGTGAACTATTACTCTTAAAATGTTACTTTAAATCTCATCAAGGAGAAATATACTATTTCCCCCTATTTTTGAGACCCCCATACACACAACCCATAGTCACATACCTTTGCCCCAGGCCCCTGCATTATCCAAAAAGGAGCAAATAAACATTAAGGGAGAAAAGAACAAATGTACCAAACAATCCAGGTACTATAACAAATAGAGAAGAAATAGTGGACTTCAGAGACCAATAACAGCAGTTGAACCTTGACAAATTCATTAATATATCCATCAAAGCAAGTGAAGCAACATGCTCCTGCAATAAACTGTGTCCCAAGGAGACAACAGAACCCATAATTTACAAATGTCCTTGGAAATGTTTGATTCCAAATTTTAAAAAGAGAGAATATTTTAGTTGGGCTATTCCACTTCTTGGGTAGGATAAATATTCCACATAATCTAGTCAACAACATAAATGGACTCCAGAAATTAACCTGGCACTAATATCTTAAGCTTTCCTTTAGTGACAGATTTTCTCAAGTCATATTTCTGGGAGAGTGTAATAGACAATGCTTATGTCCAACACATGTACATAAAGCCTAATTTACCACTAATTTTCTAATTTTTCAGCTTACGTTTTCAACTATGAGTAGTGTTGTTACACTGAGAGTTAATACACACAATTAATACCCTCCCTCTCTTCTCTAAAAACTTCCCCCCTCTCACTGGGTTGAGCACCTGAATGTATTCATCCAAGTAGTTATTTCTTCCTAGACTAGACAGTGGAAAATCAACAACAAACAACTAACTCCTTGCTTTCATGGACCTAGAGTCTAGTGAGAAAAGCAAAGATTATTTATACAAATAATTATCCAGTTATATAACAAATGAGGTAAGAGTATGTAAAAGAGAACTACAGGATTCAAGGAAGCCCATGATGGAGGATCTAGAACCTAATTAGGGTTGGGTCACCTAGAGAGAGTGATATATTTTGGTTGAAATTTGAAGAATTGTGAAGGGGGGAGGGACAACAGGATGGGAAAAGATAATAAAGGCATGTTAAAAGAAAGACATTGAAGGAGTTCAGGAAAATAGGGGACTAAAAGAAGGGTAGTCAGTCACAAAGACAATATATTGCATGATCTTGTTTACATGAGATGTCCAGAATAAGCAAATCTACAGAAGGTAAATTAGTGGTTGCCTAGGGTTGGGGAGGGGCGTGGGGGAGAAGATAGGTAATGATTGCTAATGGGTTAGAGATTTCTTTGCGAGATGAGGGAAATGTTCTAATATTAGATTGTGGTGATGATTGCACAACCCTGTAAACAAACTAAAGATAAATGAATTGTACCATTTAAATGAGTGAATTTTACAGTATGAAAATACATACTCTCTAAAAGTGGGGGCACCCAAAGCCCAAGGCAGCGTGGTTAGAGCTAAGTGAGCAAAAAAGAATGGAGGCAGGGGATTGGAGAAGAGGCCAGGAGCTGTATTACTAAGCAGGTTTGTAAACCATTTCAGTATCACTAGATTGAATTAAATGACTTCTTGTCTGATACCTCAGTATATATTCACTGCAACTCAGAAATGGTCATTTGAAGAATAGATCCACTATCTCCCCAACTTTGGCTTTACAGCAAAAACAGGTAGTTTAACTACTTTAGCTATCAGATACTTTAAATGAAACTGATGTCACTGAGAGATGAATGGTTTCTAATTAAGTAGATTATTTATAAAATTAGACATTTTGGCAGGCTACCTCTAGAAAAACAATGACCATCAGTGAAAATAATACACTACGGCATGGTTCCTAACACTGCTCATACGTCTAAAAGCAATTCTGAAGGAAAATGGTGAAAAGACAACGTATTGAGAACTCTCTATGATACTCCTCAATATGGTAAAAAGTAGAACATGAAAATGCCATAGGCAGCTATGGAGTTGGGAGTGGCAAGGTGGGGGAGGGAGGGTCCAGGAGAAGTCCGCAGCTAATTTTTTTACCCCCGAAAGCCCCTTACACACCACAGGTGAACCTCAGCAAAAGCTGAAAAGGCCGATGTCTTCAAGATTATACTAAATTGAGGGAAAAAACAGAAGCCCACAAAAATGGAATGTACCCATGGCTTAGTGGTGGAAAAAATGCTCAGAAAGGATTACACTGGTTAATAGACTTCTTTACCTACTATACCCCTCAGGCTACAGAAGAGTGGTTGAAAAACAATGGCCACATTAGTAGAAGACAAAGATGTCCAAACTAAGGTGCAAAAGAAAGAATTCACTGATAGACATTGTATCAAAACAAAAGATCTGGAAAGAGCTGCCCAATTTAACCATAAGAAAGTTGAAAAAAACTGACACAAACACACTACAGGAAAAACATGCAAAAGCCAAATCAAACACTTATCTGGAAGAACAGGAAAAAAATTCCTTCCAATAGTGAGAACTTAAAAAGAAAGTAATTAAAACAAGAGTCCAAAGATAAGGTCATAAAACAACAGAAAGATTAAAAAGAAAAATTATTTTGGTCCTTGTATTAGTTTCCTGTGGCTGCAGTAACAAATTACCAAAAACTGGGCTGCTTAAGAGAACAGAAATTATTCTCACAGTCCTGGAGACCAGAAGTCTGAAATCAAGCTGTCAGTATGGCTGCACTCCCTCCGTAGGCTGTAGGAGAGAACCCATCCCTTGCATCTTCTAGCTTCTGGTAGCTGTCCACGTTGCTTGCATTGTGGCCTTGTGGACACATGATTCCAAATCTCTGCCTCCATGGTCACATAGCCTCCTCCTCTGTGTGTCTGCTCTCTTCTGTGTATCTCATAAGGACATCTGTCAGTTGGACTTAGATCCTACCAGGATAATCTAGGATGGTCTCATTTCAAGATCCTTAATTTACCTGCAATCTGCAAAAACCCTTTTTCCAAATAAGGTAACATTCACAGGTTGCTAAAGTTTGACATGGATATCTTTGGGGGGCTCATTTTTCAGCCTACCACAGTTCTCAATTTGTTCCTTAGCTTAGCAAAACAACCACAGATCTAATAAACTAGAAACAGCAAAGAACAGGAGAGACTTGGTGAAAAATTAATGCAAGGGGGAAAGGAAATCATAGTAATGCAGAGGGAATCAATGAAGAGATTAAAGTAATTCTTGAGAAGATAATAAATGTGGAGAACAAAAATGATAATTATTGTTCCAAGAATGGATTCCAACACATGAGTAGAAAACGTATTCAAAGATACAAATTTCCTTGAAATTGAGCAAACTACATCTGCAGGACAAAAAGTTATGGTGTATACCAGAAAGAACTGACTCAGAATGGTTGAAATATCCTGGTTAAACTAAAGGGTAAAAAAGATTCTATCAGGCATCCAAACAGAAAAAAATTAGTCACCTACAAGGGCGGGGGTGGGGGGGCAGGGGATGTTTGCAGAAAAGCCAACAGACTAGCTATGAAAAAACAAGCCAGCTTTTTTGTACCACTGTTTGGTTTATGACTTTGGCAAAGTCAAGGAAGCTCCTTTCTAAACCTCACTTTCCCTATCTGTAAACTGAAAGGAGTGAATAAATATGAGCTTTTAGATCCTTTTTGGGTCTTAAAGTATATGATTTCATGGCAGCCAGATGAAGAGGATAAATTTCAAACACTAGGTTTCAGAACCTAATTCTCACCTTCCAATTTTTATTCAGTTACAGGTTGGGAAATAAAGAAGTTACTATTTCAGTCACTCCTCCTACCCCCAAATATAGCTATCATTTATACCCAGCAAATTAGCAAATATTAAAAAATAAAAAGTAAACACTCGAGGTTAACAAGGATACAATAAAACTAGGCATCCTCAAACACAATTAGCTCTTACTGAGTTCTAGAGGTTTTATCAATTTACACTTTCACTCCCAGTGTTCGAGAATTAATATCTTAAAACTGTTAAAACGTCTTAAAATTGTTCCCAAATATCAAGCAAGAATGTTAGAAAAAAAGTTCACTTAATGAAGAAGGAGTATTTGTTAGGGGCAATGAGAAGGTATCTGCTGGAGTAAGAGCAGTGAAAGATAAGGTGTGAGAGAGAAGTGAAGGTTTATATATAATATAATCTCCAGTAGTAGTCGCAACATTTGAGCCAAAGAGACCCTGTAGAATCTGTTATTGCAAGGGGGTCTCCAAATCCATAAACAAACCAACCATTGTTGGAATTGCACAATAAATAATGTCATACCCACAAATATATACACATATGTATATAGATTCTTAAATATGAAATCCTGTATTAAGTATATTTTTCCTTAAAAGCATCAACAATGACAAACAACAACAAAACCCTACCCTTTGACTCAGTATTTCCCTTTCTAGGAATATGGTGGGGAAAAAAGTAATCAGAGGGACTTCCCTGGTGGCGCAGTGGTTAAAAATCCACCTGCCAATGCAGGGGACACGGGTTCGATCCCTGATCCGGGAAGATCCCACATGCTGTGCAACTAGGCCTGTGCGCCACAACTACTGAGCCCATGCGCCTAGAGCCCGTGCTCCACAATGAGAAGACACCACAATGAGAAGCCCGTGTACCACATGAAGAGTAGCCCCCGCTCGCCACAACTAGAGAAAGCCTGCGCACAGCAACGAAGACCCAATGCAGCCAAAAATAAATAAATAAATAAAGAACATAAACATTAAAAAAAAAGTAATCATAAACTGAGAGAGAATGATTGCTTTATGTAGACATTCATATTCACTGAAGCAATATATATATCAATAAATTGAAACCAATCTAGATACTCCAAAATAAGAGAATAACTAGGTAAATACGATAATGCTCCAGTGAACAGATTAAACAACCATTAAAATTAACTTTCAAAGAATACTTAAGTGTACAAGGAAATACTCATGATTACATGAAAAAGCAGGTTACAAACTGCTATATACTGTGTGAGCCCAATGTTGAAAAAAAATATTACAAACACATCAAAAAGTAAACGGAGTTTTTCTCTGGATAGTGAGAATACAGACAAATTTTCTTTTTTGTACCTCTTTGTAATTTCCAAATTCTCTATAATTGAGCATGTAAATTTTTTAAAGATGAATTTGCTTAAAGTTCTAAAAAGATACTCTTTTCATAGAAGTATTACTGTTATAATCTACCATTTTCATCACTGGGTTCTAAAATATCCAAGTACGCTTAAGGAACTGTCTAAAGTAAAAAAAGAGCAAAGGCCTACTTTCTGAATGTCTTATCCTTAGTTCTAAAATAGAGTATAATCAGTATTATGAAGAGATGGATTGAGTGCCTCATAGCCAATGTTTATTTTTCAATTAAGCATTGATTCTTATATTCAATACAGAAAAGAGTGACAAGAAAATAAGTTGGATAAATCATGACTCATTATGATGTACATTTAAAAGATTTCCTAAAGGGCTATCCGTATTCAGATTCAACTTTTATGAACCACTCTGTGACTGTTCATTTAAATCATAAAACAATCAACGAGGTATTATTACTATTTAATAAATAAAAGAATTGAACTGGCCAGCCCAGAGCCTCACCATAGTACAACTAGAAAGTACTAAAGCCAATTTACATCAACAAAAACCTGTTCCTCCCCCAACAACTATTTGAAATTGTCCAAATTTTACCACTAAGGCCATAGATCCCTCCAGCCTACAAGAAACTTTAAGGACTAAATCTATCACACCGCATATCCTTGTTTACCTAAGTCTTCGCCAGAAATACAAGCCCCTCTTATTTGCTATTAACTCTCATCTCCCATCTACTCTATATATCCTTCTCATCTGAGTCAACTCGACTTCCCCTTCTACAATATCCTCTGAATTCTTACTCTGATCAGCAAACTCCCATCTGCTGGCCTTAAGGAAAACATAATTTCCCCCAAGGACACTACTTTCAGAAATCCCACAGAGGCTGATTCAATTCCTCGACACATCTCAAATAATGTCCTTCTTGCTCCTTATTTCCATTTCAGAACCTCTGGTCATCCAAAACAACCCCCACCACCCCGCAAAAAAAAAAAAAAAAATACAGCCTTGCTTATAATTGAGGGACTCCTGTCTATTCTGTTTCCTCCTCTACAAACCTCTAAATGCTGGAGGTCTTCTGGTCTGGGTCCTAGACCTCCTTTCTCTTCTGCCACTATACTTTCCCCAAATTTATCTTACACATTCCCAGAACTTTAATTACATGGTATTCAAATTGCTAATAACATTTGAGAGCTGTTGGTTCTCAAATTTATTTCTGTAGCCCAGACCTCTCTTTCAACCTTTAGAGACCCTTATATTCAACCTCCCATTTCAGTGTTACACTTGTCTAAATCATGTCCCTGATTAAAATACTTGAAAGGGTTCAACATGTTATACAAGACTCTACAAAAATCTGGTTGGATTCTCACCTCATGCCATTCTTCCCCTTGCTCCCATCATCAGGTCACACTAGGCTTCTTTCAATTTATTGGATACACAACGCTCTTTGCCTCCACAGGACTCTTACATGATATTTCCCTGTGCCTGGAATGGTATTTTTCTAGGCCACTAGCCGACTCCTTTTCTTTTAGGTCTCAGCTTAAATATCACTTTCTCAGAGAAGCCTACTATATGACCGTCCTAACAAAGTAGTTTTCCTCTGTTATTATCCTCTCACTGTAACCAGCTCTTTTCCTTCAAAGTATTTATCACAATCTGTAAATATAAGTAAATACACAAATAATGTCCTGATCACATTAAATATTCAAACTATATCTTTCAAATGAATCGACAATCAGTGAATGAACTGACTTACTACAACCATATAGCTAACACACATGAAAGCAAGATCTGCCCAACCTAAATCCAGTGTTCAACATACAATAATAATGTCACTACAACTCATCTCAAACTTAATGTAACTAACTTTAGTATTTAACTAGATTTAATAATTCTTACTGTAAAAAAGTATGGTAAAGTTTTGAGATCTTAGAATGTAAAAATTACAAGGATCAGAGTGCTCAGAAATGTAATGGGAAGTCTGAATTTTTGAAAAATAAAATAATTTTAGGGCTTCCCTGGTGGCACAGTGGTTGAAAGTCCACCTGCCGATGCAGGGGACACGGGTTCGTGCCCCGGTCCGGGAAGATCCCACATGCCGCAGAGCGGCTAGGCCGGTGAGCCATGGCCGCTGAGCCTCCACACCCGGAGCCTGTGCTCTGCAATGGGAGAGGCCACAACAGTGAGAGGCCCGCGTACCGCAGAAAATATTAATAATAATTTTATTTCAACACTTCTCAAAATATTTTTGAAACACTTTCTTATCTGAATAAGCAAAAGATAATAAATTTAGCAGGCAGAGCTCCAAATTTTCACTCATAGAATTGTTTGGATTGAAACATTAAAATTTACAGAAAAAGCAATAATTTATGTTCTTAATCCAGTCCATAAAAACCTATTTAACACTGGTTAAATAGGCCTTAGTACTAATAGTACAAACCTGAGTTCTGGGTCTAGGAAGCAGGACTGTGTAGTGAAAGAAGGCTGAGGATAAAAGAAGAAGGTAAGAGCTCATTTAAGTCCCTGGGTAGCCTGCTTGTTTTTTGACTCTGCCACATCCTAAGCTTCTTTTTCCCATGCCCTGATGCATGCATTCAACAAGGGACAGAGGATAAAGTGGGAACAAAGAAAGAGAAGAGCAGTATTTATTAAATACTTGGCAACAAGTACAGTGTTGGGCATATCCTATTTCACTTACTCCCACCAACCCCACAATGCAGTTATCATCATCCGTTGTTTCACAGGGAATAATTAACTTTAAGCCTATGCTCTTTCCACTAACTACTCTTAACCAATTCTAATTAAATAATTGTATAATTAACTGTTTAATGTACTGTCCACAAGGAGATAAGACAGGTCTGCATTTTACACCAGTTTTCATAAAAGAGCTCAACATTTCTTGGATGAATAAATGACTGACTCAATAAATGAATGAGTGAGCAAAATAAACTGAACCTCCATCTCCTCTGTGACCTGTCCTAATCATTCTAAACTACAATGATTATTCATCCTCTGGAGTCACACTGACTGTCTCTATCTGTGCTAACACAACAGTCACCAACAACATGAGGCTACTGAACACTTGAAAGTGGTTAGTCTGAATTGAGACGTGCTGTTATTACATAACACGTTTTGAAGACTCAATATAAAAAAAAGAATGCAAAATATCTCAATAACTTTTATATGTATTACATGTTAAAATGTGAATATTTTTATATATTGGGTTAAATAAAATATATTACTACAATTAATCCCATCCATTTCTTTTTTTTAAAAGTGGCTTTTAGAATTTTTCATTATATGTGTGCCTTACAATATATATTATTTTATTTTATTTTATTATTATTATTTTTTTGCGGTACGTGGGCCTCTCACTGTTGTGGCCTCTCCCGTTGCGGAGCACAGGCTCCAGACATGCAGGCTCAGCGGCCATGGCTCACGGGCCTAGCCACTCCATGGCATTACAGTATATCTTTACTGAACAACACTGACCTATAACTTACATATTTCTATTTTATAGCATCTCTTATGTTATTTAAATTTTCATGTGATGTTTCCCTACAATGAAGGGTCCCTAGTCTTATAAAATGACAATATGAACTTTTTAAATGTTACTTTTTTAAATGCATTTTTTAAAACAGGTTTGTTATGTTATACTTTACATCACATATAATTCACCCATTTAAAGTGTACAGTTCAGTGACTTTTAGTATATTCACAGGCTTGTGCATCCATCATCTCAATCAATTTCAGAACATTTTCATTACATCAAAGAGAAACTCTACACCCCTTAGCCATCATCCCCCCAACCCTCCATCCCTACTAGCCCTAGGAAAATATTAATCTACTTTCTATCTACAGATTTGTCTGTTCTAGACACTTCATACAAATGGAATCATGTGGTCTTTTGTGGCTGGCTTCTTTAACTTTCAATGTTTTCCAGGTTCATCCATGTTGAGGTACTTTGATTTCTTTATGTATTGATACGATTTTTTAAAATTACTGAATAATATTCCATTGTATGGATAGTCCCCATTTTCTTTGTCCATTCATCAGATGATGGACATTTGGGTGTTGCTACTTTATGGCTACTATGAATAATGAAGCTATGAACATTCATGTACATGAACATATGGGTATATATCGAGGAGCGGAATTGCTGGAGCATATGGTAACTCTATGTGTAAACATTCAAAGAACTACCAAATTGTTTTCTGAAGTGGCTGCACTATTTTATATTGCCACCTACAGAGTATCAGGGTTCCAATTTATCCACATCTTCACAAACACTTAACATTATCTGACATTTTTATTCTAGCCATCCTAGCAGATGTGAAGTAGTATTTCCTTGTAGTTTTTCTTTAGATTTCCCTGATGGCTAATGATGTTGAGCAACTTTTCATGTGTTTATGGGCCACTGGGTTACTTAGCTTTCTTATTATTGAGTTATAAGAGTTCTTTATATATTCTAGATATAAGTCCCTTATCAGATATATGATTCGCAATTATTTTCTCCCAAGAAAACAGTCTTTTCTTTTTCTTGGTATTCTGAACCGTAAATGTTTTTATTTTTAATAATGTTCAATTTACCTTTTCTTTTGTTACTTGTGCTCTTGATATCATATGCAAGAAGCCATTGCCTAATCCAAGGTCACAAAGATTTATTACTGTTTTATTATCCTAAGAGTTCTATAGTTTTAGCTCTTGCATGTAGGTCTTTAATCTATTTTGAGACAATTTTTACATATGGTGTGAGGTAGGAATTCAACTTCATTCTTTTTGTGTGTAGTTAACGAGTTGTCTCAGACCATTTGTGGAAAAGACACTTCTTTTCAAAACCAACTGACCATAAATGTAGGGGCTTATTTCTAAACTCTCAAATCTATTCCATTGATCTATATGTCAATCCTTATGCCAGTACCACACTGTCTGATTACTGTAACTTTGTAGTAAGTTTTGAAATTGGTAAGTATAAGTCCTCCAACTTTGTTCTTTTTCTTTTCAAGATATTTTTGGCTACTAAGAGGCTGCTATGGATTGAATTGGGTCCCCCCCAAAAGACACATGCAAGTTCTAACCCTCAGTACCTCAGAATGTGACCTTATTTAGAAACAGGGTTTTTACAGAAGTAATCACGTTAAAATGAGGTTATTCTGGTGGCCCCTAATCCAATGACTCGTGTCCTTATAAAAAAGGGTATTCTGGAAACACAGACAAACACATAGAGGGCAGACAATGTGAAGACACACATGGAGAAGACATCCAGGTGAATGGAGTGATGCGTCTACAAGCCAAGGAATACAGAGGACTGTCAGCAAACACCAGAAACCTGAAGAGACAAGGGAGGATTCTTCCTTAGAGCTATCAGAGAGCATGGCCCAGCCAACATCTTGATTTTGGACTTCTAGCTTCTGGAACGGTGAGACAATAAATTTCTGTTGTTTTAAGCCACCTTGCTTTTGATACTTTGCTATGGAAGCCCTAGAAAACTAATACAAGATCCCGTGTATTTCTGCATGAATTTCAGGATCAGCTCATCAATTTCTGCAAAAAAGCAGTTTTGTGTGGATGAAAGGGCTCTTGGTGCTGCAGCCAGGAGTCAGTGCTGTGCCTCTGAGGTGGGAGAGCCAACTTCAGGACACTGGTCCACAAGAGATCTCCCAGCTCCACGTAATATCAAAGGGCAAAAATCTCCCAGAGATCTCCATCTCAACACCAACACCCAGCTTCACTCAACGACCAGCAAGCTACAGTGCTGGACACCCTATGCCAAACAACTACCAAGACAGGAACACAACCCCACCCATTAGTAGAGAGGCTACCTAAAATCATAATAAGTCCACAGACACCCCAAAACACACCAACAGATGTGGACCTGCCCACCAGAAGACAAGATCCAGCCTCATCCACCAGAACACAGGAACTAGTCCCCTCCACCAGAAAGCCTACACAACCCACTGAACCAACTTTAGCCACTGGGGACGGACACCAAAAACAACGGGAATTACGAACCTGCAGCCTACAAATAGGAGACCCCAAACACAGTAAGATAAGCAAAATGAGAAGACAGAAAAACACACCGCAGATGAAGGAGCAAGATAAAAACCCACCAGACCTAACAAATGAAGAGGAAATAGGCAGTCTACCTGAAAAAGAATTCAGAATAATGATAGTAAAGATGATCCAAAATCTTGGAAATAGAATAGACAAAATGCAAGAAACATTTAACAAGGACCTAGAAGAACTAAAGATGAAACAAGCAATGATGAACAACACAATAAATGAAATTTAAAATACTCTAGATGGGATCAATAGCAGAATAACTGAGGCAAAAGAATAGATAAGTGACCTGGAAGATAAAATAGTGGAAATAACTACTGCAGAGCAGAATAAAGAAAAAAGAATGAAAAGAACTGAGGACAGTCTCAGAGACCTCTGGGACAACATTAAACGCACCAACATTCGAATTATAGGGGTTCCAGAAGAAGAAGAGAAAAAGAAAGGGACTGAGAAAATATTTGAAAAGATTATAGTTGAAAACTTCCCTAATATGGGAAAGGAAATAGCTAATCAAGTCCAGGAAGCAAAGAGAGTCCCATACAGGAAAAATCCAAGGAGAAATACGCCAAGACACATATTAGTCAAACTGTCAAAAATTAAATACAAAGAAAGCATATTAAAAGCAGCAAGGGAAAAACAACAAATAACACACAAGGGAATCCCCATAAGGTTAACAGCTGATCTTTCAGCAGAAACTCTGCAAGCCAGAAGGGACTGGCAGGACATATTTAAAGTGATGAAGGAGAAGAACCTGCAACCAAGATTACTCTACCCAGCAAGGATCTCATTCAGATTTGATGGAGAAATTAAAACCTTTACAGACAAGCAAAAACTGAGAGAGTTCAGCACCATGAAACCAGCTTTACAAACAAATGCTAAAGGAACTTCTCTAGACAAGAAACACAAGAGAAGGAAAAGACCTACAATAACGAACCCAAAACAATTAAGAAAATGGGAATAGGAACATACATATCAATAATTACCTTAAATGTAAATGGATTAAATGCTCCCACCAAAAGACACCGATTGGCTGAATGGATACAAAAACAAAACCCATATATATGCTGTCTACAAGAGACCCACTTCAGACCTAGAGACACATACAGACTGAAAGTAAGGGGATGGAAAAATATATTCCATGCAAATGGGAACCAAAAGAAAGCTGGAGTAGTAATTCTCATATCAGGCAAAATAGACTTTAAAATAAAAAGTATTAGAAGAGACAAAGTAGGACACTACATAATGATCAAGGGAGCGATCCAAGAAGAAGATATAACAATTGTAAATATTTATGCACCCACCATAAGAGCACCTCAATACATAAGGCAAATACTAAAGCCATAAAAGGGGAAATCGACAGTAACACATTCATAGTAGGGGACTTTAACACCCCACTTTCACCAATGGACAAATCATCCAAAATGAAAATAAATAAGGAAACACAAGCTTTAAATGATACATTAAACAAGATGGACTTAATTGATATTTATAGGACACTTCATCCAAAAACAACAGAATACACATTTTTCTCAAGTGCTCATGTAACATTCTCCAGTATAGATCTTATCTTGGGTCACAAATCAAGCCTTGGTAAATTTAAGAAAATTAAAATTGTATCAAGTATCTTTTCCGACCACAACACCATGAGACTAGATATCAATTACAGGAAAAGATCTGTAAAAAATACAAACACATGGAAGTTAAACAATACACTACTTAATAACGAAGTGATCACTGAAGAAAATCAAAGAGGAAATCAAAAAATACAAAAAAAAAAAAAAAAAACAAATGACAATGGAGACATGATGACCCAAAACCTATGGGATGCAGCAAAAGCAGTTCTAAGAGGGAAGTTTATACCAATATAAGCCCACCTTAAGAAACAGGAAACATCTCGAATAAGCAACCTAATCTTGCACCTAAAGTAATTAGAGAAAGAAGAACAAAAATCCCCAAAGTTAGCAGAAGGAAAGAAATCATAAAAATCAGATCAGAAATAAATGAAAAAGAAATGAAGGAAATGATAGCAAAGATCAATAAAACTAAAAGCTGGTCCTTTGAGAAGATAAACAAAATTGATAAACCACTAGCCAGACTCATCAAGAAAAAAAGGGAGAAGACCCAAATCAATAGAACTAGAAATGAAAAAGGAGAAGTAACAACTGACACTGCAGAAATACAAAAGATCATGAGAGATTACTACAAGCAACTCTATGCCAAGAAAATGGACAACCTGGAAGAAATGGACAAATTCTTAGAAATGCACAACCTGCCAAGACTGAATCAGGAAGAAATAGAAAATATGAACAGACCAATCACAAGCACTGAAATTGAAACTGTGATTAAAAATCTTCCAACAAACAAAAGCCCAGGACCAGATGGCTTCACAGGAGAATTCTATCAAACATTTAGAGAAGAGCTAACACCTATCCTTCTCAAACTCTTCCAAAATATAGCAGAGGGAGGAACACTCCCAAATTCATTCTACGAGGCCACCATCACCTTGATACCAAAACCAGGCAAGGATGTCACAAAGAAAGAAAACTACAGGCCGATATCACTGATGAACATAGATGCAAAAATCCTCAACAAAACACTAGCAAACAGAATCCAACAGCACATTAAAAGGATCATACACCATGATCAAGTGGGGTTTATTCCAGGAATGCAAGGATTCGTCAATATATGCTAATCAATCAATGTGATAAACCATATTAACAAATTGAAGGAGAAAAACCATATGATCATCTCAATAGATGCAGAAGAAGCTTTTGACAAAATTCAACACCCATTTATGATAAAAACCCTGCAGAAAGTAGGCATAGAGGGAACTTTAGTCAACCTTTTTTTTGAATTTTATTTATTTTTTTATACAGCAGGTTCTTATTAGTTATCCATTTTATACATATTAGTGTATATATGTGAATCCCAATCTCCTGAAATACAACTTACTTTTATACAGTGATTCTCTGTCATGCTAATAAACTCACTGATTAGCTGTAATAGTGGATTTCTTGGACTTTCTATACACATCTGATCTATACACAAACAGAGACAGTTTTACTTCCTCCTCACCAATTTGGATGCCTTTGATTTCTTTTTCTTGCCAAACTGCCGTGGCTAGGACTTCCTATACAATGTTGAATAGAAGTGGCAATAGTGGACATTCTTATCTTGCTCCTGATCTTAGCTTATCCATAGCAATTAAGAAACACATACTTCTCTACCCAGAAGTTCTGTAACATTGAAGAACTGAAGACCCATTACCTTAAAAAATTCATATTCTTTTTGGCAAGATTAACTCAAACAAAATCTAAAATAAATTATTCTAAATACATAAGCAAGCAGATAGTGTGTAATTCATCATATACAAAGAAGTGAAATATGTTTTCATAGACACTACAGCTCTTCTTTCACCATCACCTTTTACATATAACTGTTACTCTTGAACTATTCGATATTTATTGAGTTTAGAAAACAATGAGCTTGTAGAATGAAGTAAGCACTCAGTTTTTTATACTTTACGCACTTTAAACGATGATTATACTAGGTCAGTCATTAAACTCCCTTATGTAAATCTGCTTCTGCCAGAAAGTCATCAATAACAACAGAAACAGTCCAAGTATAATGTTTATTCTTCTTTAGATTAACACCATTATTATTTCTCTATAACACACTGTAGGGAATAAAGTAACAGAGATTAGAAATTTAAAAGTATATAAAGCATTTGGGGGTTTCTTATTTTTTAACAGATCTTTACTGGAGTATAATTGCTTCATAATACTGTGTTAGTTTCTGTTGCACAACAAGGAGAATCAGCCATATGATAGGCAACATACTGTACCGCTTTATATTACATATTTTTCACTTAGCATAAGAATAGTTTTTACACAGGAGGAGACTGAGGCACAGTTAAGTAACTTGTCCAAGGTCACAGCTAGTAAATGGCAAATTCAGAATCTGAAAAAAAGAAATGAGTTGTCCTAGAGCCCAAGCTCTTACTCAATATGCTACTACCTCCTAAACTACTCTTAAACTCTATAAATCAGGGCTCCCCTGGTGGCGCAGTGGTTAAGAATCCGCCTGCCAATGCAGGGGACACAGGTTCGAGCCCTGGTCCGGGAAGATCCCACATGCCATGGAGCAACTAAGCCCAAGCGCCACAACTACAGAGCCTGCACTCTAGAGGCCGTGAGCCACAACTACTGAACCCGCGTGCCCCAACTACTGAAGCTGATGCACCTAGAGCCCATGCTCCGCAAGAAGAGAAGCCACCGCAATGAGAAGCCCGCTCACCACAACCAACAGTAGCCCCCACTTGCCGCAAGTAGAGAAAGCCCATGCACAGCAATGAAGACCCAACACAGCCAAAAAAAAAAAAAAAAAAAATTTAACTCTATAAATCAAAACAGTGATGGTAATCTCAAGTTCCTTATTTTATTTTTTTTTATTTATTATTATTTTTTGCAGTACGCGGGCCTCTCACTGTTGTGGCCTCTCCCGTTGCGGACCACAGCCTCCAGACCCGCAGTCTCAGCGGCCATGGCTCACGGGCCCAGCCGCTCTGCAGCATGTGGGATCTTCCCGGACCGGGGCACGAACCCGTGTCCCCTGCATCAGCAGGCGGACTCTCAACCACTGCACCACCAGGGAAGCCCTCCTTATTTTATTTTAAGAATCATAATTCACACTTGAGCACAGCTCCATTGAAAGAGGACATCAAAAAAGCATGACAGGTGTTCAAAAAAATTGTGGTAGATCAACTAGATATCTACTTGTAAAAAAAAAATTTGAATATAAACTGCGTTTACACCTTTTACAAATATTAACTTAAAATGGATCACAGATCTAAAGTAAAATGCAAAACTATAAAACTTCTAAAAGATAACACAGGAGAAAATCTAGCTGCCCAGGGGTTTGGTGATGACTTTTTAGATACAACACCAAAATCAAATTCCATGAAAGAAAAACTGATTAGTTGGACTTCTGCTTAGCAAAAGACACCGTTAAGAGAATGAAAAGCCACAAATTGGGAGAAAATATTTGCAAAACACATATCTGATAAAGGACTTGTATCCAAAATATATGAAGAGTTCTTAAAACTCAACAATAAGAAAACAACCCAATTAAAAACAGGCAAAAGACTTGAACAGACGTCTCACCAAAGAAGATATACAGATGGCAAATAAAGTATGAAAAGATGCTCAACACTGTATGTCATTAGGGAATTGCAAGATTAAAATAAAATACTACTGCAAACCTATTAGGAAGGCTAAAATCCAAAACACTGACAACACCAAAGGCTGGTGAGGATGTAGAGCAACAGAAACTTCCACTGTTGGTCCCCATCCCAAATCTAATAAAAAAAAAAAGCTTTGGGAGTAGGACCCTAACATGTTTATTAAGTTTATAAAAGTCCCCAAGTGATTCTACTGTCAATATGATGCAAAAGAGCCAGGAACTTTTGAGTTAAACAGACTGGATGACTGCTGATTTGTACTGAGCTAGCACGTAACATAACTTCTTTGCACCCCAATTTCCTCAAATGTAAAATGAGAGGATTAAACTTGACAAACAGGAACATGAACCAGAATACTAGGGTCACTTCTGGCTCAAAATTTCCTTCTCTACATGAATATAAGTTTGAACTAGAATGATTTCTAAACCACATACTCCTTAACTTATTTTAATCAAGATAGACAATTTTTATTGTTTTAACTGAAGTGATACAAAAGACCTATAAACTACACCTAAACTCTTACCTGATCAAATAAACCAATGCTTCTTCTATCACAGTTCTCTTCCCACAAGAACAAGAGCATTTAAGTCTTTTGCAACTGTTTGGGGTATTCAAAAAGATCATTTAGGGTGTAAGTTAAGAATCTGAGATAACTAAGAAATCAGATACTCTCAAGAAAGCAATCTGATAGACTGCTATTATCGCTCACTGGTACCAAATTTCCCATATTTCCTAACATTCACGAGAGCAAAGACCAGCACACACTAAACTCAATGCCAGTACGGTTCAATATCCCTGTTTAAAAATTGGTCTAAGTATCATGCTGATATCAAAAGTCTCACCCTAGAAAACTAAAATTTACCATCTATCCTCAGCACCTAGTACATTAAGCAGCACCTGTGTACCATATAATATGTATATAGGGAATAATTAAGTATTTTTAGTTAGCAAATAATTGTTAACCACTTACTATATACCAGACACTATGCTGAGCAATGGAAAAGAACAGTGAGCAAAACCAAGTCTCTGTCCTCAGGAAGTTTACACTTTAAGTAGAAAAGACAAACTAACATATACCAAGCTGAAATAATTGCAATTTTTGAAAATAAAGCAAGATAAGGGATGGGGCATTTACTGACTGGGAGGGGCCACAAGAGAGTCTTCTGGAATGATAATGAAAATGTTGAACACTTCGGTTGATCTCTGTGGTAGTGTATTCACTGCGTTGTACACTTAGGCTTTGAGTAATCTGCTTTATATACGTTGTATCTCCAGGTGTTTTTTTAAGCTGGCTAAAAGCAACACCTAGAATCTCCAATGATGATTTCCTCTTGATTACCACAGTTATTAATATATTTCCAGGTTTAGGGACTTTATATACTCACAGCTAAATAAAATTATACCTTCTATAGCTACATACATAAATTTGTTTCATTATATATATATATATATATATAACTTTCAACTGTAGTACACTTGCCTCTATTGCCCCACAGTTCTTTGCTTAAAGCCAACCATTTAGTAAGCACTTACTATATACATACAAGTTAAGCCAAAAGAAAACCAAACTCTTGCTTCAATTTGCAGTAAAAGATAAAAGGAATTCTATCACTAATCACGAAAAATATAAAATGGGATATAAATGTCTTTTTTAAGAAAACTATCTTTAACCATTTAGTACTTCCTCCTTTCCCCACTGGCCCCAAATCCCAGAGTTTTGTTTTAAAGAGGAAGGCAATGAACACAAGAACTGTGCACTCAAATCATTCCATGATCCATGAAGGAAAAGTCCATCGTACTGACCAAGAGCACCTAGTCTGGGGCCAGACAGCTGGGGTTAAATTCTGGCTCCACCATTTATTAGCTGTATTATCTTAGCCAAGTTTATTTATGTCACTTCCCTGTGCCTCAGGCCCCTCATCTGTAAAATAAGGATAACAGAATCTACCTCATAGGTTATAAATGAGTTAATTTATGTACTACTGTGCTTAGAACAGTCGCTGGCACATAAAAAGCACTAGACAGGTGTCGACAATGACAATGACAATGACAATGATGACTCCTCCTCCTTCTACTGGTAGGAAATATTATGAGGACCAGCACCTACGTCCCACAAACAGGTATATTAATCTAGTAAAGAAAAAGTATAGATAGCTAACAGCTAATGGCAATAGTAACACATTCCATTTCTGTTCCCATTTACACCCAGACTAACTCAGTACTTTTAGAATGACTTTGTCCTGTATGAATGCATCAACTTAGCACATTCCATCTATCTTGTTCCTTATCTCTGCACTATGCAGAACAGGTCATATGATGCCTAATTAATGGCACAAAATATTAAATTAAAATCAATTAAATTGCCCAGTACGGAAGAGAATAAAAAGTGCCTATATATGACAAGGGGGGGGAAGTTAGTAATTAAAACAAATCAAGTCCCCTTTTAATGGGCTTAGCCAGATAGCCTCTCTTTGATAAATGTCCATTCTCCCCAAAAGGAATCTTTTGCTTCCTTTATCTAGATGACAATTCAAACCAAGAATTTAACCAATAACTGTACCTACTATGGATATAGCATTTCCCTAGATACAATCAGAGGAAGTAAAAGTTGTTTAAGACATGATTCCTGCCATGACAGACTAGTTAGGAAAAGTTTAACACAAAAGCAATCAATTCACTCAGTCAACAAACACTTCTTGAAAGAGTAATTCAATACCTGGCTCCAGGCATGGCCAAGGGTTGGTTTTAAAGTCTACTAGGGGAATACCATTAAATGGATAAGATTGCATGATGGGTATGTTAAGTACAACAAAAGTTGTAGAAGGTATGAAGGAAGCAAGGAAGAGGGAATAATCTAGAATATCAGAAGATTTCTTAGGAAAATAACATCTGTGCTAGATTTTGAGAGACATATAAATGTACCAGAAAGAAAAGAGAACATTTCAGGCACATACCAGAGAGACTAAGATGCCTTCTGAATGAGAAAATAAGCCAAGAGAGGTAAGCAAGGGCTTTATGTATGATAAGAGTCTCAAACTTTATTCAATAGGGAATGAATAGTAAATAAAAGATTCATGCAATGGGATATATGGTCAGACCTCTGAATATTCACCTGGAGCGGTAGACACAGTAAAGACAGAAAATCCAAGGGTAGGCAAATCTTTTCTGTAAAGGGTCTGACAGTAAATATTTTAGGCTTTGCAGGCCATGTGGTCTCTGTTACAACTATACAACTCTGCCACTGTAGCATAAAACCAGCCATAGATGATGAACACGTAAAACTAATGAGCAAAGCTGTATTCCCATAAAACTTGATTCTACAAAAACTGCTGACAGCTGGCCATAACTGGTCTTTGGCCTACAGTTTGTGAACCCCTTTCTAGGCAAAAAGTGATAAGGTCCTAAACTAAAGTGAGGTCTATAGCAATGAAAAGGAAGAGATTCCAGAGATATTTAAGGGGTGGAGTGGACTTGAAGAATGACTAGAGGTAGAGAATTAGGTACTCATATAAAGAGGAAACAACTCTGACTCCTGGGAACAAACCCAGGGATCTCCATGGATAATGGTGCCATTTACCAAGAGAGAGAATAGAAGGAAGAGTAATACTAAGGTTTCATTTCATTTAAGGAAGGAGAGGGTAAGGAGAGAAAAGGATTTCAATTTTAACATGTTCAGTTTAAAGTAGTTGTGAAACATCCAGGTGGTAATTCCAGCAGGTCTGGAATTCTGATGATATCTGGGTTAGAGATCTCAATTTGGCCACAGAAGTAGCTAAGATCACCCAGGGAGAAGGAAGGTGGAAAGAGTAAGAACAAAGGGCTGAGGTCAATATACAAACATTAGGGGGAGGGCCCTCTCCCTGCCTTCCCGCAAAGGAAGCACCCTGCAGGAAAGACTCAGAGGAAACAACTTGAGAAACGGAAAAGCAGTTCCAGTGGAGTGCAGTGCTAATGTTCACTGAAGCTAAATTAAACTACAGGATACAATCTCTGTGAGGAGGAAGAAATAAGTGGGCCAAATACTGAAGAGGCCTAATAGGATTCTGGATACTCTGGGCAGAAAGAACAAAACCGGATGCATAGAGGATAAAAACAAATGACAGCCCAGAATAAGTAAATCCATAGGGACAGAAAGCATACTGGTGGTTGCCAGGGGTTTATAGGAAGACTTGAGTAGGTGATTGCTAATGGACACAGATTTTTCTTTCAAGGTGATAAAAATGTTTCGGAACTTGATAAAAGTGGTGGCTACATACTGTGAATGTAAACGCATGTACACTTTAAAGTGTTTGATTTTTTTGTTGTGTCAATTTTATCTCCAAAAAAAAAAATGACAGAGAGAAAGTCACTGGGCAAGCCAGAGAACAGAACTCTGGGAAATAAAACTGAATAGACTATGAGAAAGCAAATTATTAAGAAAGCCTTCAAAGAAAGGCAGGAAAATTAATCAGATTAAAATAGGCAACAGAGGACAATTTTAAACATCTCTTCCAGTTTTCTTAACTAAACAGGACATAACTCAACTGTTTAGTTGGGAACCCAATTTGCATTATGTAGGAAAGCGTAACTGTGAAGGAAATAAGATAAAAGCTGTTTGTAGGTATAGCACAGCTACTCCAGGGAGTAGGTATGTGCTTTATCACTAATAAAGGTTTAAAAGTATACGATTGGGTAATTGAAAAAAAATCACTATACTAAATGTGGGAGGTTTTTTTTTTAATTGGAGTATAGTCCATTAAATGTGGGAGACTGACTGTAAAAGTTCCCCCCATTTTTCAGGTCTCCCTATATTTACACGCTTCACAGTGTGACTTTGTAGTCTTTCCCCAACTCTTGAATTTGAATTGGACTGATGACATGCTTTGGCCAATAGAAGGCAGTAAAAATGACAGTTTGCCAGTTTTAAGCCTAAGCCTCAAGAACTCCTGCATGCTTCCATCTCTCTCTCTTGAAAATATGCTCTGCCACAGTGGAACAAGCCTAAGTCAGACTGCAGGGTATCTAAAGACATGTGGCCCAGTTACCCTGGTACTCCAGCTGACATGCAGCCACAACCAGCAAATCATGAGTGAGACCACGCTAGACAAGTTAGTCTTAGACAATCTATTGACTAAATCCATGAGAAATATGAGCAAACCCATGTAAGATACGTAGGCCTGGCCCAGATCAGCAGAACTACCCAGTTGATCCAAAGATTCATGGGCAATAACAAATGGTGGTTGTTTTAAACCATGTTTTCAGTGGTTTGTTATATGTCAATAGCTAACACACACTACTGATACCAGTGATGACAGGTAAAGGCCATTAATCTGGTGCAAAAGCTAGCTTTATGTTATCAAATACTCACTTGTTCAGTGTGGTTTAGGTTCTATAGATATACAATCTATATCTTAAAGAGAAAAAGAAAACCTACCTATTAAATTTGTACAATTACTTTGTGATTAGAAATCTGAAAACCAATCTACTAAGCCACCACCACCCTTTTTTCTAAAATTTTAGCAACTTAAAACCATTAATAACATAAATGCAATTTTTGATAACATGACATTACTTTGGAAAAACAACTATCACATAGTGGCCACTGACTGTACTTAGAGGGGAGGTATTTATATGGTTAACTAAAATTGGAGTTTTTAGGGTTTTTTCCTTTTGCTTAAGTAAGGGAATTCTCCAAGTGTTTCTAAATTTTCCAGAAGAACTGTATCACGAGAGCAACTTTTTAATACAAGACAATTAAATCTTACTTTGACAAGTCAAAAATACTAAACCTTATTAATCCAATACCTCCCACAAATGGTACAATAGTTTTCTCAACTGGCAAGCACCTAACATATTTCAACACAGGACAGAGATCTTATCCCTCCTTCAATGAAAAGCTAGCACTGCTTTAATAGTCAGGTCACTGACCTAACACTGCCAATGCCAACAAGCTCTACCTACTGCTGAGAGGGTGGTTTTGTAGCAAGGCAAGAACCAAGGCACTCGTGTTTCATTTGGTATGACTGCAGATACGGAGAGACCTGCATACAGGAAGTACTTTTTTTAAAAAAACGCATTGAAACCTTTAATGTTTTCTTAAATCATTCTGAATTTAACATGGTCTTTTTACTAAGCCAGTTATCAATAAAAGTAAAATCTGTTTTTATGGCATTTAAAACAAGTGAAAATTCCCGTGTGGGTTTAGCAGCTTTATAAATTTTCAACTCCATTAACACATCCAGAGAAATTCTCAGAAGGAAACAATTTAGTTAACTATTTTTAAACATATTAAATGCTCCTCTCCTTTATAAAGGGGGTCTGTGGGTGTTACAGAAGTTCAATGGCGAGGCTTACATATGTACTTGTACATTCACAAAAGCTACAAAACAGGATTTTCCATCCATTAATGTTTGACTATACCAAAAAAGGCATAGATTCTCAACAGAACTCTAAATTGTTTAAAAGAATAGTACAACTTATTTGATAGAAGGAAAAAAAGAATGACTAAATTGACGGTTATCAAATACTAGATAATTTCATTCTCTGTCTTTTTTGAGAGCTCAAGTCTCTCATAAAAAAAGGTGAATATAGGCTTTCTCAGACAAAGGCACAGACTCTAACTTCCTGCCCTCCAAGTACTGCCCTGGGTTAAATTACAGGTTACCCAGTGGTTTTGATACTAAGCCTGCAATATTCATGAGCCTCACCAGGTTACATTAATTTCCTGTCCTAAAATAGCAGCCTACAGCAACCCCTGTTCTCCTACACACACACACACACACACACTCTCTCTCTCTCTCTCTCTCTCTCTCTCTCTGTGTGTGTCTCTGTCTCTCTCAACTAAAATGCCCCATAACATAATTCTAGGTCATTTTTACCCCCCTCTCATTTTAAAATACTTTTTGTATTCGATTCAAAAATAAAGGGATTACAGAACCAATTTAGAGGTATACAGCATTTCAAATGCCTCTAAGAAAAACCTGCCCTCAACAGGTATAACAACCAAGCAACCTATCTCAGGAAATAAATCTCCTTCTTTATATATGCTGCAAATTCTCACTGCCCTCCCAGACACATAAAATCTACACTATGCTCTATTTTAATCTAGTCCCTTTTCAAATATAGTAACACCTCTCTAATCAAGAAAACATCCAGGAACATCAAGCCTAGAAAATCAAAACCCTGGAGACAGTAACAGCTAACAATTGTTAATCTACCTGCTCTGTACCAAGCGTGTTTTTAATGGGTTACACCATTTATCCTCCATAATGGTCCTGTGAGGTAAGTACTATTATCATCATTTTAAAAATAAAGTCAAGTTTTGAAAGTTTTGAAAGTTCAGAGTTAGTAAGTGTTGGAGTTGGCATTCTAAAGCAATGTAACTATGAGCTCTACATCCTTTAAGTGAAACAGCAGCAGAAAACCATAGACAGATACATAGATAGATCACAAACTAAGCTTTATGGAAGCAGCCATCCCCCAGATCTTCCTTACAATTTACTAATTAATATCAGTAATCTCATTCAGAGCACAATTCTAACTACTGATTAACAGATTTCCCAGTTCAGTTACGTAGGCAGTACATTTGTAGGAACAGATGGTATTACTGTTAGCATCAACCACATTAATGAGTTGGGGGGACACATACACATGCAA
The DNA here is from genome assembly GCF_011762595.2 of Tursiops truncatus. Lineage (NCBI taxonomy): Eukaryota > Metazoa > Chordata > Mammalia > Artiodactyla > Delphinidae > Tursiops > Tursiops truncatus. The sequence continues at coordinate 78,216,622 of NC_047037.1, read as the reverse complement.
GAAAAAGATGAAACTGACCATCAAAAAGCTACATGATTATATTAAATAGCCCATTTTAGAATGGAGCTCTTCAGAAGAACAACAGTAGAGTAACTCCTGTTTGTGACAACTGAAATATCATAAAAAGGTATCAAAAACCATAGTCAGTATTATCTAAAATATACATTTTAGAAAAATTTTTACGAAAAGAACAAAAAGTTTGAAATCATTTCTCTAGAAAGTCCAAGATGACTGTATTTCCCCAACTCCTAGTTCAATCTCTTATTCTCTCCTCTCTTCTTCCTTAGAACATAAACACTCTCAAATCCCTATGTTTTTGTCCACTTCTAATTCACACTCCCCTATCTTCATAGGCAAGCTTCTCAAAGAGTAGCCAATACTATCTTCCACTTCTTCACCTTTAACCTCTTTGCTATTAATTTCTGTACCCAGCCCCCCAGTTAAACTGTTTTTGCTTTAGTCAACAATGCCTCCTTATTCTTAAATCTAATGAACCATTTTCAGGCTTGCCTTTTTAAGCTGGATTTAACATTTCAAATCCCTTTCTCCGCTACCCTCATCCTTCTTTAAATTCTGGTCAGTTGCATTCTACACCACCACTCTTCCATTTTCCCCTCTTCTGACTACTTTTTGCTGGATTTATTTTCCTCTGCCTGTCTCTCAAATGTTGGAGGGTCCCTATCCTTCTTCTCTTCTCCTGCTAATAATTCTCAAAGGATGATCTTAATCTTCATTCAACCACTTATGCTACACTGCTAACTCTCTAGCCCACACTCTCTCCTAACAGCTTTCCAATGCCTCCTACACATCTCCACCTGAATATTTCCAGGCCCATCAAACTCAACATGGCCACAACTGAGCTCATCTTGGAAAGCAAAAGAACAGAGCCTTGGAAAGTGTAGGTGTGCAGGGAGTTTTATTTTGTTAGGAGCAGAATATATTCCCTATTTTAGTAAACTTCATTATCCACCCTGTCTTTCAAGCCAAATAGTTGGGAGTCATTCTTGACTCCTACCTTCTCTTGACCCAGACAGCCAAACAAATCATCAAAAAATACTAAAGAAAGATTATACAACCTTAATTTTTTCAAGACCACTACCTACTCTTCACTCCCTCATCATTTTTCAACAATAGCTTGCTTAGGCTCTCCCATAATATTCATAATTGCTTACAGCTATAATAATACTTATCACATAACATGTTTATTATTTTTTCATTAACCTGCAAAATTAGTGACAAGAGAAATGAAGTCTTGTTCTTTTTATCCAAAGTACCTAGGAACACACAAAAAGTAATAAACATAAGTCTGGTGAGCAAGGGATCCCAAGAAGCTAAGCAGCACATCAAAAGATGTACAATTTATTAAGAGTGGAGCAGGAATTTACGTATAGTTCAACTTGCTAGCATTTTTCAATACTGAAGTAACCTCCACCACAGGACAACAACAATAGCATGTCTGCAGCACTCCGCATATTCATAGTGACAAAATATTCTTTTCTCATTTATGCTTCTATGCACATTTTAGATTTCCTACAGTGATTATACATCACTTTCAGAATTGGTGAGCAAACTATTTATCAGAGCAATATGCCACAATCATCAACAGAAATAAAAAATCTTTAAGTTTTAGGACAATATATGTGAAACTGAAAGTTGGGGTTGAGGGAATGCATCAGGAACCTAAGAGAATATACCAAAATAGAAATACAACATTAAGCAAAGATTGCTAAGACTAGGGCTTTCAATCAACAGTTAAGCTCAGGCAGTAACAACTGAGCAAGGTGGAAAGGTTTATAGCTTCTTTCTAGGCAGTCAGTCAATGATTTACAAGAAAATGGGACTTTCAAAAGATGTTGGGTAGGGCTTCCTGGTGGCGCAGTGGTTGAGAGTCCACCTGCCGATGCAGGGGACACGGGTTCGTGCCCCGGTCTGGGAAGATCCCACATGGCGCGGAGCGGCTGGGCCCATGAGCCATGGCAGGTAAGCCTGCACGTCTGGAGCCTGTGCTCTGCAACGGGAGAGGCCACACAGTGAGAGGCCCGCGTACCGCAAAAAAAAAAAAAAAAAAAAAAAAAAAAATTGTTGACTAATGAGTGGTGGGAAGGTAGTAATCAAATTCATTCCAGATTTAAATTTGGTCATAAAAATACAAGAAGAAAATATAATTGAATATTTATGTCAGTAGTTCTCAAAGTGTAGTCTAGATCTCTGGATCCTTTCAGGAGGCCCATGAGGCCAAAACTATTTTCATAACAATAATATTTCACATAACATAACAATGCCTTTTTCACTCTCATTCTCTTTGCAAAGAGATTTGCAAAAATGTAAAATTTCTCAATATTTTTATTTGGGAAAATATTATTTTTATTAAAAATGTCATTAGGGACTTCGCTGGTGGTGCAGTGGTTAAGAATCCGCCTGCCAATGCAGGGGACACGGGTTCGAGCCCTGGTCCGGGAAGATCCCACATGCCACAGAGCAACTAAGCCCGTGTGCCACAACTACTGAGCCCATGCACCACAACTACTGAAGTCTGCGTGCCTAGAGCCTGTGCTCTGCAACAAGAGAAGCCACCGCAATGGGAAGCCCGTGCATTGCAATGAAGAGTAGCCCCTGCTCGCTGCAACTAGAGAAAGCCCGTGAGCAGCAACGAAGACCCAACACAGCCAAAAATAAATAAATTTATTAAAAAAAAAAAAAAACTTTATGACGTAGGCTGCCCTCTCCAAACCTCAGTTCTTTCCTTTGAAAAATTTAAATAATTTGCCCCAAAACCATTAAAGTCTCAAATCACAAAACTATTAGATGGCAGAGCCCAGATTTAACTCCAGGTCTCAGAAACTCTGGAATCCAAACTATCAATATATTACGTTAAATATCACCCATATACCAAAAGGTTAACAGTGGATCAACAGGACTATGGCTCTCCCCATCCCAGCTACCTTTCTTCTTTTCTTCTTTTCTCTTCTCCCTAATGTTGTATTTCTTGCCATAATGAATATATTTTATTTTTTCTTAAAAAAAAAAGAGAATTTTTATTTTGAAATACTCTGGCTCAAAATTTGCAGAACAGCTTACAAATTCAGTACATCTTGTTATTTAACATTACCTACATGCCCCCAACCCTGCCAAAATAAAGAAAACCAGATTCCTCTGGGGAAGTGTTATAAAAAGTTTATGGACTTCAGCATCAATAGGCTTGGTTTAAAATCCACAACTTATAAGCTATGAACCGTAAGCGAATGACTTAAGCTCTCTGAAACTCACTTTTCTTATTTGTAAAATACTGACAATAACTCCCATCTCTCAGGGTTGTTATAAGGACTACGTTAAAAGAATAAAGCAGGTAAAAAGTACAAGACAATAAATGTTAATACCTTCAAAAAGTCATATACATTCATACAAACTCCAGCTCAATAGCAGATTGATATTAAAATTATGCTGTGAGGGCTTCCCTGGTGGCCCAGTGTTTGGGAGTCCACCTGCCGATGCAGAGGACATGGGTTTGTTCCCCGGTCCGGGAAGATCCCACACGCCGCGGAGTGGCTGGGCCCGTGAGCCATGGCCGCTGAGCCTGCGCGTCCGGAGCCTGTGCTCTGCAACAGGAGAGGCCACGACAGTGAGAGGCCCGTGTACCGCAAAAAAAAAAAATTATGCTGTGATCATACATCTCAATACTAGTTAGTGGCTCATTTTCTATTTCAATTTAGATTAAATCAAAATCAAAAATACCCAAGAAAATAAATTCTCCTGCTTTTGGGAAATCCCACATCCAGGAGAAGCACCTGTGAAACAAACATTTTTACTATCTCCTCTTTACTGAATCTGTCCCACTGACTTTTGTATGCTCAGTAGTCTAGCAGAGTGCCTAGCATATAGTTGGCCTTAAGTGCTGGATGAATAAATGTGGAGACCTTGGAACATCTTACACTCTATAATAATGAGACTCATTATCACTCAAGTCTAAAAGCCTTCACACAAAGCTGTGGTGCTAATTAACATTCAACAACAGTTTTGATTTCAAAAAAGCAATCATGGCAGCAGTTTCATCAAACTCATTTCCTCACAACTTGTTATTTCCAAAGAAATATAACTAAAAACACAAAATCCCTGGGATGAATCTCAAAGTCAGAGAGAGAGCAAGAAAGCTCTTAAACCTTAATCCAGGTCCCTCACAAGGACCAAAAAAGCCAGACTCTCACAGCAAGCTAAAAGGTTTTCCCCTACTCATCTTATTAGTCTTTTTGGTATTCACTTAGCAAATGTTAATAAACAATATCATAAAAGTTAAATTAATAAAGAATAATCCCTGTTCTGGAATTATTCAGAAATAAATTCAGAAATTTCAACTTGTCAATAAATTTAATTCTATTACTAGACTGACAATGAAACACCACAATACAAAACAACTATGGAATCCTAAACTGTAAACACTTAGAATTTCACCTCCATCAACTAAATATAAAACATCCAATCATTCCACAAATACTGAGTACCCTCTATTCATTGTTCAAAAAATATTTACTGAAATCCTATTATCCAGGCATTGCTTTGCACTCTGGAAATACACAAGGCACTAAAGAAACAAAAATCTGCCCACTCTCTGTAACTTTCATTTTAAACAGGGGAGGAGGGAAGAGCAGACACAAAATAAATTATATATAACAAGGTGATAAATGTTTCAAAAAAAAGTGCAGAGGAGGGGAATGGAAAGTGCAGAATTGGGGAGCAGCTACAATTTTTAAAATATGGGGCAAAGAAGGCCTGACTGAGAAAAACATTTTAACAAGGTCTTAAAGATGAAGCTAAGTAAAACTAGCACAAGTTCTAGTCCTACATAGATCAGATTCATAAGCAGCAACCTGGTGAACTAATTTTCTTAATTCCTGAAAAGGGTAGGAACAAGACTGAAACTATAAGACTCAAAAGATTTGAAAGAAACCAATTCTTAAGGAGGAGAAAAAATAATTATAAGAATTACTGGGGGCTTCCCTGGTGGCGCAGTGGTTGAGAGTCCGCCTGCCGATGCAGGGGACACGGGTTCGTGCCCCGGTCCGGGAGGATCCCACGTGCCGTGGAGCGGCTGGGCCCGTGAGCCATGGCCGCTGAGCCTGCGCGTCCGGAGCCTGTGCTCCGCAACGCGAGAGGCCACAACAGTGAGAGGCCCGCGTACCGCAAAAAAAAAAAATAATTACTGGACTTCCCTGGTGGTGCAGTCATTAAGAATCCACCTGCCAATGCAGGGGACACGGGTTCGAGCCCTGGTCCGGGAAGATCCCACATGCCGTGGAGCAACTAAGCCCGTGGGCCACAACTACTGAGCCTGCGCTCTAGAGCCCGCGAGCCACAACTACTAAAGCCCGCGAGCCTAGAGCCCGTGCTCCGCAACGAGAAGCCACTGCCATAAGGAGCCCGCGCATCGCAACTAAGAGCAGCCCCTGCTCGCCACCCGCCGCAACTAGAGAAAGCCCACGTGGAACAACAAAGACCCAACGCAGCCAAAATTAAATAAATAAATAATAAAATGAAAGATATAATGAAATAAAAATTTTTTAAAAAGAATTACTAAATTCCTACTGGAAAAGAGAAAATACCTGATTATAATACCATGAAAATATAGCAAGCAAAAATATAGCAAGTCCCTTTCTATTTCCTTCCTTCATTCTTTTTCCCCCTCCCCCTTCTTTCTTTCTTTCTTTTATTTATGATAAAGCTTTACTGCCAGCAACCACAAAACTAACATCTAAAAGACTTCGTCATTTTGCCATTGTCAGGCTTCAAACTTTATATGCTTCAGTTAACTTTCTACTCTTTCCATTTCTAATCCCTAGAAAACACCATCCAATTAACAGAAATCAAAGACTACACTTCATTTTAATCCCTAATTTAGGTGTTCACCAAAAGTTAGTTACTAATGGATTTCTACTTTAAAGGTACTTAGAGAATTTACTGTTCAGGAATCCTGAAGCAAACCCTTTTGCAAAATCAAAGAACATTTGAAAAAATAACAGGTTTGTTGTTAGACAAATATATGTTCACTGTAAAAAAACTCAGAAAAAGTAACATATTTGAACAACAGGATTATAACTGTATTGTAAGTACAATAAAGGGTTATAACCATAAGAATAAATATTTGGAGAATATTCTCAGTTTTCTCTATTTTGTTGCAGTTAATGCAATCACACTGCACATACTCCTATGCAGTGTGCTGTTTGTTTTCACTCATTCTTATCATGAACTTATTTCTATGTTAAATTCTTATACATCATCATTTTTAATCCTACTGTATAAATACTATAGTATTGTAGAAAGGATTAAATAAATGTATGGCATGGATGAAGCACTATTTAAGTAGTATTACTGTTATTAATCCCAGGATTAAATTTTTCATAAACATTCATGTGAAACTAAATTTATGAGCATAGCCTTAATTTTTTTCCTTAAAGTCTCAGAATTAGAACTTCTGAAACTCTCCAAACTGCCCTCCAAAAAGAATAAATTTACTTTCCTTCTGCAACACAACTCCCAAAACTCTTGTCACCAACTAAATATGACCTTTCTAATCTTTGCCAATTTCACTGGGGAGGAAGGGGTACAATTTTGCCTCATTCTATTTTTGTATTTCACCAATTATACTAAATTGAACACTTTTTTCACGTTAACTATTTTTATTTCTCATTATGTGAATTGCTTATCAAAATACTTTAATGTGAATAACTCTAATATTCATCATCAGAATACTCATATATTAGATTTGTTTAAAGCACGTTAATGCACACTGCCATTCTACATAAACATTTACTTATGTTATACACTTTAAGAAAGGGAGTTATACAAGTTCGTTCCAATATAATCCTCAACTTAGTATTTTTCACTAATATTTTAAAAACAGAACACTAGTACCAAAGTCTGGGGGGGGTGAGGAGGGTTCAAATTACAGTCTTTAAAACCACCTAATTATGTAATATATAGTATCTCCATTAATACATTCATTTAAAAGAATGAAGCAGATACTTAAGTATTGACAAGAAAACTTTCCATAATATATTAACAAATGAAAAAAGGATACAGAACATGATCCATTTCTAATTTATGGTGAAAATAAAACAAATACAGAGTAAGAAGAATAGGGAACCAGTCGCTGTCCTAGGTGCTAGGGACCCAGTGATAAACAAGATAGGCAGGTTTTTTCCTGTTTTTATGGAGCTCACTGGTGGTTAACAGGTATACTGACTTTATTTAGATTTCCTTTTAGTGTTAAGCCACAATAGAATACAATAAAATTTTTCTCAATTTCATTCCAAATGTAAGTTTGAGTCTAAGAAGAAAGTAAAGAGGGATATAGCTACACACACTACTTTCTGGATTTTAGAGCAAAAATTACAATACAGAAAATTTAGTAAGTTATATACACACACACAAAAAAAAAATATTATTGACTAGTGTTAATGAAAGAGAAGGAAAAAAGTCTCAAAATCTTTTTTTTTTTTTTTTGCGGTACGCAGGCCTCTTACTGTCGCGGCCTCTACCATTGCGGAGCACAGGCTCCGGATGCGCAGGCTCAGCGGCCATGGCTCACGGGCCTAGCCGCTCCGCAGCATGTGGGATTTTCCCGGACCGGGGCTTGCATCGGCAGGCGGACTCTCAACCACTGCGCCACCAGGGAAGCCCTCAAAATAATTTTTTAAGTCTTAGTTATACTCACGAATCTTTTTCATTATCCAAATTTAAAGCTCAATCGATAATATCACATTGAAGAAATCAAGTTACAGAATATTCATGATATGATCCCCATTTTGTTTAAAAACTATTTGTAGTATATTAAATGCTATACACTCGTAGAAAAATATCTTGAACTAACTTACTAGCAGTAATTTCTGGAGATAGGAATAAAGGGAAACTGAGCATATGGTAATCAGAGACAACTTTACAAATTTTATTGCATACACTTCTATACTGTTTGAGTATTTGTGGTAAAATAATATCTTTATTATATAAATAAAAAATAAAATACTTTGAAGTTTCAGTGCCAGAAGAACCAGGAACTTGGTCCCATCAAAATTTCTCTATGGGGCTTCCCTGGTGGCGCAGTGGTTGGGACTCCGCCTGCCAATGCAGGGGACACGGGTTCGTGCCCTGGTCCGGGAAGATCCCACGTGCCGTGGAGCGGCTGGGCCCATGAGCCATGGCCGCTGAGCCTGCGTGTCCAGCCTGTGCTCCGCAATGGGAGAGGCCACAACAGTGAGAGGCCCGCGTAGTGAAAAAAAAAAAAAATTCTCTATGTAATACACTAATGTAATCAATATGGAACTGCTTGAATTAAAAAATCAGAGTGTTAGGTTTAAAAAGCAGTAAGGAGGAGCTCCCTATATTCTGAGTGATTTCCAGGATTTCTGCTAAGTAGAAGAAAATACAAGGTGCTAAATAAAGTGTAAGTTTTATCTAAGAAAGAAAGAGTAATATGACCAAGTATATATACATTTTTTGTAAACAACGAAAAACTAATAAAAATGGTCACTTATGGGGGAAGGAGAGGATAAAGGCTAGATTTTTCTGACTACGTATTGTAGTTTTGGTTCGGGAACAATGAAAATGTTTTACATAATTATAGAAGTAATCAAAAATAAATCAAAATGAAAACAGATTATTCCCAAAAACTGACAGCAAAATGAATAAACCAAACTATATATCAAATGGGTGGCTTAGAGAGCAATCATTTCAAATGATTTTAAAACAGTAGTTTGACTATAAATCCCTAGTAGAATTTGTAAGAATTCTTTTTTTTTTTAAGTTGGTCCAATTTGATTGAAATCTGTTACAGAAGACAATTCAAATAGGAACCACTGTCTGTGGTTTTAAGGCCTATAGAAATCTGAGTTACGTTTTACTACAAAATATAAAATACATTAATTCAAACTACAGCGTAAAAAGGTTTTAATAATGAATTGTACGTCCTCATTAAATTAGATATTTGCAAATGTTTTCCTAAATACTTACAACTAATTTAGAGATATCTTTTAAAGTTCAAATAGCCAGTTTAAATTTGAGAAAACATACTTACTGTAACATGAAAGATGTTCACATTGAGATACTTCAGCCCCAGCTTCACAAACTACTGGAAATTAGGAGATACTCTGTTGCTAGATGAATAAATATCACTTACGTCAGGGAAAATTATACTAGACTACCAGTTTAAAATGAGCAATAGTTCACATAATATTAGAGAAATTCTCTCTTGCCTTACAAATGCAAAATAAATCCTCCAGACTCCCTTCTCTGTAGAGACCACCAGCTCACTAACCAGGCTCTGAAACTCAGCACAGTTAGTTAGGGAAAAAACAAGACAGACTTCAGTATGAGAATGAGCCAAAACATTTCCCGAGGGAAGCATTTCTGATTTTGTTTTTGTTAAGTATTCTCTTGATCTTTAAGCTCATTAAAAAAAAAAGAAAAAAAAAACCACTCAATTCCCAAGATCAGTTTGAAAATGAAAAAAATAGATCTGCTGGCTCTCACAGCAACCTTCATCATGTCAAGGCACTGGTTTAACTCACATCTCCTGATATTTCCTGCCCATTTCCTACCGACAGCGTCCCCCTTGCCCTTACAGAATTGAGGTTCCCTATAATACTGACCCTAGGTTTTTTTAGCGTTAGCTAAAACACATATTTTGAAAAATGTGTTTAGTAAAAATACCCTTCAAGTCCTGACCTAATTTCCTTATATGTAAAGCACATAAGACGTGGTGTCCCCTGTGACTGTCTAAGGCTTACCAACTATTTACGAAGTTCCCTTGACTCTTAAGTTTGCCTTTAGAGGTTAAAATTCAACACAGAAAAAAATTCAGTTATCAAACATCTATTCCTAATTTAGAGTAAAGCTATATTACATAGCAAAACTCCACTTATTAAACTTTATCTCATGCAAACTTAAAATTTGAAAATTGAATCCGCAAAAGTTGAATCCATTCACTGTTTCAATCTTGCAGGATGCTTGAAATTCATGATGGTTATGATGTGGAACTTTCTAAAGTAATGAGACCCAGAAGTGCTGGTCCCGCTACTGGCTCAGCTCGACGTAGGAGTCGCTGCACAGCACCTTCAGGAGGCCACCTGACATAGTGCAGAGAAGTGACCGAGGACTCCGCCACTGTGAGAATAACGAAGCCACCCCAGTGGTGGCAGAACTGGCAATTGTTTTCAGCAACCATTTTCTAAAATAAGCTCAAAATAATAATACTAATACACATATGTATATATAAGTAACATGGCAAGTAATTCATTACTCTCCAAGACGTTCAGCGTAAAAGAAGAGCTATAAATATAAATCTTTAAAAAGTTAAAGGGAAAATCTTATAATCCTAAACCCTTAAACTGGAAACAAAATCAGACTTAGAAATATTAGTATGAACTCATGGTGTATTTTATTTTCTTTTTTTTTTACTTTTAAAAATTTTTATTTATTTTTTAAATTTTTATTGGCGTATAGCTACTTTACAGCGTTGTTAGTGTATTTTCGCATTTAAATAATCATACAACAGACTAAGCAAAGTTGCAGAATATAAGATCAACACAAAAATCATGCATATTTTTATACACTAAGCAAATGAACACTCTGAAAAGAATATTAAGAAACAGTTCAGTTTACAACAGCATTAAAAATTTCAATTTAATAGCATAAAATACCACTTATGAGTAAATTAACCAAGGAGGTACAAGACTTGAAAACTACAAAAGTTACTGAAAGAAATAAAAGAATACTTAAATAAATGGAAAGACATGCCATGTTCATAGGTCAGAAGACTTAATATTAAAATGTCAATACTACCCAAAGCAATCTACAGAAGATTCTAAAATTCAAATGAAATTGAAAAGGATTCTGAACAGCCAAAATAATCTTCTTAAAAAACTAAGTTAGGGCTTCCCTGGTGGCACAGTGGTTGAGAGTCCGCCTGCCGATGCAGGGGACTCAGGTTCGTGCCCCGGTCTGGGAAGATCCCACATGCCGTGGAGCGGCTGGGCCCGTGAGCCATGGCCGCTGAGCCTGCGCGTCCGGAGCCTGTACTCCGCAACGGGAGAGGCCACAACAGTGAGAGGCCCGCGTACCGCAAAAAAAAAAAAAACTAAGTTAGACTACCTAAACTTCCCAGTATCAAAACTTACCACAAAGCTAGAGTAATCAAGACAGTGTAGTACTGACAAAAAGACAGAAATACAGATCAGTGGAACAGAAGTGAGAGCCCACAAATAAACCCATGCATCTATATAGTCAACTGATAATCAACAAGGGTGCCAAGACACTTCAACGGGAAAAGAACAGGCTCTTCAACACATCGAACTTGGACAACTGGACCCTTACTTCACACCATATATAAAAATTAACTCAAAAATGGTTCAGGGACCTAAATATAAGAAATAAAATATAAAATCCTTGGTAGAAAACACATGGGTAAATCTTCATGATTTTGGATTTGGGAATACTTTTTCAGATATGACACCAAAAGCACAAGAAGGAAAGAAGCAGGTACATTCAACTTCATCAAAATTTAAAACTTCTGTGCATCTAAGTACACTGTCAAGAGAGTGAAAAGATTACCCACATAACGGCAGAATGTATTTTCAAATCATGTATCTGGTACGGGTCTAGTATCCAGAATATATAAGGAAGACTTACAACCCAACAACAAAAAGAAAAAATGGGAAAAGGAGTTGAATAGACATTTCTCCAAAGAAAATATACCTATGGCCAACATGCCCATCAACATCATTAGTCATTAGGGAAATGCAAATCAAAATCACAATGAGATACCACTTCATACCAACTAGGATGGCCATTATCAAAACATGGAAAATAACAAGTGTTAAAGAAGATGTGGAAAAATTAGAACCCTCATACACTGCTGGTGGAAATATAAAATGAGGCACTCACTGTGGAAAACTGGCAGCTCCTCAGTAAACACCCAAGAAAACTGACAAGTGTTCAAAAAAAATTTGTACACATTTACCCCAGCACTATTCACAATCGCCAAAATCTGGAAACAACCCAAACATCCATCAACTGAATAAACAAAATGTGATATATCCATACAATGGAATGTTATTCAGCCATAAGAAAGAATGAAGTACTGATACATGCTACAACATGGATGAACCTTGAAAACACCTATGCTGAGTGAAAGAGGCCAGACACAAAGACCACATGTTGTATGATTCTACTTATGAACCGTCCAGAACAAGCAAATCCATAGTCAGAAAGCAGAGTAGTGCCAGGGTCTGGGGAGAGGTAGGAGTGCAGAGTGACCACTTAATGAATACAGGGTTTCCTTTTGGAGTATGAAAAAGTTCAGGAACTAGACAGTGGTGATCAATAAACAATACTGTGAATGTACTTAATGTCACTGAATTGTATACTTTAAAATAGAAACGGTCAATTTTACATTGCTTATTTTACCAGAAAAAAAAAATCACACACATATACACACCACACCCCCTAGCTCTCTGTCCAATAAAAGGGCCTACAAACAACACAACCATAGCAACAAAGACTCAGATGATGGTCTTTAAACATAATCTTACACTAAAAGGAATCAAAACCCTTAGAGAAATAACCGGTTCTAGATCTGAGACAGGTGATGTACAAGATGAGCCTGGAACATCTTTTTATACTGGAAAACAGGGTTACCAAAGATTATTGAGGTTTTCTCGAGGAATACAGGAGTCAACATGAAGGGGCTCCCACTAGCTAAAGATGAGACAATTTGAGAATTAAAAAGAATAACTACAACGGATTATAACAAACATATCCAAAACCTGGGGTTCATATTGATTCTTAAAGAAAACAAAACAAACAAACAAAAACCTCACTGGCCACCTCTATCAAATACTAGGAAAAGAATCAGGCATTTATTCTACTGTTCCTCAGAATAATCATACAATTGATTGAAGTAAAGTTGTTCTTTTTTATAGAAGAGCTCCAGCAAATAAAACAGAAGGAATAAAAAAATATCACCACCATCAAATAGAGTGATCTAGATCAGGGCTGGCAAACTTTTTCAGTGCCAATAAAGAGCTAAGTGGAAAGGGAAAAGGAGAAGAGAAGCAGAATAGGAGAAAGAATGAAACTGTGACTCATTCTTCTCTTCCTTCACCCTAGTTAGTGACAAGGTAGTGAGGTGCTGCTACTAGCTGTTCCTTTAAAAATGTCCTGACAAGGACAAAGAGTATTTTATTTTATAAGAAAAGGTTTCCCATGAAAATCACTCTGCCTCAAGCTGTGAAAACTGGTGTTCTTAGAGCCCCCAAAGATCTTGGCTATTTCAAAGCAGGAAATAAAAATTTAGGAAAAGAAAAAAATTTTTCAGGGGGGTGGTGGGGAGGCTCTCTCCCCCACTTCCTCAGAACTGAAGAGGAATAAAAACTGAAGGAAGAAAAATACCTTACTCTGCTTAACTCAATCCACAGTTAATAGTCTTATTAACTGGTTTTGAAAGGCTCTAAACATGCTTTCCAAATTTTCAGAGGGCACCTCAGACTATTTAACTCTACTGAGCAAGACTATAGACATCCAAGTTGGGAGAAAAAAAATCTTCACATTCCACAGTAATCTGGTTTGCCTGCCATAGTTAAACATTTAATAACTAATGGTCAAATACAAACCAAACTGTCACTGCATACAGATTAGCCTGAAAACAGTTTTCAGGAGAAAAATATGCAGTATAAAAAGACTGACTAGGGACTTCCCTGGTGGCGCAGTGGTTAAGAATCTGCCTGCCAATGCAAGAGACACGGGTTCGAGCCCTGGTCCAGGAAGATCCCACATGCCGCAGAGCAACTAAGCCCGTGTGCCACAGCTACTGAGCCTGTGCTCTAGAGCCCAAGAGCCACAACTACTGAGCCCGTGTCCCACAACTACTGAAGCCCAGGCGCCTAGAGCCTGTGCTGCACAACAAGAGAAGCCATGACAATGAGAAGCCCACACACCGCAACAAAAAGTAGCCCCCGCTCACCGCAACTAGAGAAAAGCCCGCATGCAACGAAGACCCAGTGCAGCCAAAAATAAATTAAAAAATTTTTTAAATATTGACTACACACGGGCTTCCCTGGTGGCGCAGTGGTTGAGAGTCCGCCTGCCGATGCAGGGGACTCGGGTTCGTGCCCCGGTCCGGGAGGATCCCACATGCTGCGAAGCAGCTGGGCCCGTGAGCCATGGCTGCTGAGCATGCGTGTCCGGAGCGTGTGCTCCACAACGGAAAAGGCCACAGCGGTGATGAGGCCCGTGTACCGCAAAAAAAAAAAAAAAAAAAAAAAAAAAAAAAAAAAATTGACTACACAGACATTAGATCTACTCAAAATACACATCTCACATTAAAAACAAACAAGAACTTTATGGGCACTAGGCCAACATCTGCTGATTACAAATAGTACTCACTGAAAAAGTGCCAGATGCCTAACAGCAACCGTAACTTTCTTAATGCCCTATAAAATATACCCAAGATAGGACTTTCATTCTAGGCATACCTCGGAGATATTGCAGGTTCGGTTCCAGACCATCGCAATAAAGTGAGTATCGCAATAAAGTGAGTATCACAATAAAGTGAGCCACACACGTTTTCTGGTTTCCCAGCACACATAAAATTTATGTTTACACTACACTGTAGTCTACTAAGCATGCAATAGCATTATATCTACAAAAAAACAATGTATACACCTTAACTAAAAAATACTTTGTCGCTAAAAATGCTAACCATCATCTGACAACACAGGGTGCCACAAACCTTCAGTCTGTAAAAAATGTGGTATCTGCAAAGTGCAATAAAGCGAAGCACAGTAAGATGAGCTATGACTGTAATTTAGTAAGGCAAATGGTGATGATTTTTCCTCAAGTAAGTTTAAAAAAAGATTTGGAGGCTTTCCTTATGACCACCCTACACATGCCCATTAAGAAACTGTTCAAAACAAAAAAACAGGAAACAGAGAGGTAACAATCTACACCTAAGCCTTAATTACTTTTATTACTAATAATAATAACAGCAGCTAAGGTTACCCTGTGCCAGACACCTTACATGCATAATTACCTCCTTTAAGCATCACAATCACCCAGAAAAGTAGGTATTATTATCACCACGTCCAGAAGAGGAAAATGAAGCTATAAAAAGTTTGTAACTTGTCTAAGCCCACTATATCTGATCAAAGAGGGGCTTCTGGCCTTATAATGTCAAAAATGGACATAAAGCTATACATAACTAAACATACTATCAAATCTCACTCTAAAATCTCACTCTAAAACTCTCACTTTAATTTACACAGTATTCTCTGAAACCTTCCCCTCTGGAGCATGGAATTCATCCATGCAAAGCAAAGGACACAGGCCATGTGTCAGGTAAGTAAATTTATCCTTTCCTTCTTCCCTAAGTAGGGCAGCTTAATCTCTTTCCTAGTATTATTGCTAAATTGCTGTTTCTAAAGTGTAAAACCCAAATGGGCAGTTCATTACAATTATATAGTAGCACAATAAAGTCAAAAGAGCAAAGATTTAGGAATCAGAGAGATTAGGGATCCATTCCCAGTTTTGCCCTGTTGCTAGTTTTGTGTTCTTTATCCTCCAGAAGAGCCTCAGGTTCCTTGTCTGTAAAATGGAGATATCACCTAGGTCCTGTATAGTAATGCTCTTTAAACGTTGGTTCCCCTCCCTTCTCTTCTAAAATAAAAGCAAGACCCAGATACCTAAGGTAAGGACTCCAAAGTGTGATCCAATGAACACCAACCCTTAGAGGGATCCTATAAGCAGCATTTCCTAAACTTCTTTAGCCACAGAATATTATTACAGCATAACACTGCTTAAAGTAACTAGTGTAGGAAATGCTGACCAAAGGATTTTACATAGGTTAAAAAACAAAATGACACTTTGCTTCAGATGATAGCTCTTTTGGCTCTCAGTGTTCATTTTTATCCACTATCTAGTTCCTGCCTGCATTCTGGATAGCTTAGCTGAGTAAGTGCCTTGTGGATATATGAATACTCCATTTATAAACTATTATACATTAAAACCCAGATGTCCTCTTATAAGTGTGGTCTGAAAATTCTAACAGGGCTTGTTACTGCAATGTTAACAGAAAACAGTATTTTTCCACTAGTCTTCCAGTTACAGAGTAGAGGAGACAGGGGATAAAAAGTTCACATATCAGTTTTCATTTACCAAAACTGTAGGACATAAAATAAACTAAATCACTACAAACATAATGTGTATCTGGCCTCACCTGTAGAGAAAAAGCCAGTACAGAGAATGGGAGCCAATTATACTGCACCTGAATTTTGTATCATCACAGGATTTTATTATAATCTGACACTTAAAACACTTATCAACTAAGAAAAGTTCCTCAGAAGCACAGAAAATTTACTCCACGTCATGAAAACTATAAATCAACCTTTTAAATTAATATTTAACTACCCTCAAAAGCTACAAAAATACTACTTAGAGAGAAAAACATGATTATGAACTGATGTATTAAAAGTTGGTCTCTATGCTCAAGAGTCACTGCTTTAAATTTCTGATTTATTTTTCAACATTCAACATTTATTAAGCAACAACTAGATACAGAGGATCTTCATGTGCAACAAAAATGCAAAGCAACAACAAAAATTATTGAGGGACTTCCTAGGTGGTCCAGTGGCTAAACTCCACCCTCCCAATGCAGGGGGCCTGGGTTCAATCCCTGGTCAGGGAACTAGATCCCACATGCCACAACTAAGACCTGATGCAGCCAAATAAATAAGTTAATTAATTTTTTTAAAATTATTGAGACTAGTGACCTCAGGAAACAATAAGGATGGAAGCAGGTGGGTGAAGTCTAACGCTTGCCTTGAGTCAAGCTATGATGTGTCAAACTCAAAATCGGTGTCTTCAAGTTACCAGAGGTAGCAAGGCTCCATTTTTGCACATCATTCACATTCTCTTAGGACAGTAAAGTAGTTAAGAAAAGAGCTCTAGATTAAATTACCTTGGTTGGAATCCAAGCTCTGCCATCTGCTGGTTCTGAAACCTTGGCAAAAGTTACCCAACCTCTCTAAGCCTCAATTTCCTCAATGATAATGGGATCTGGCTCATAACTGACTTTGCAATATGGATTTCAACTATATTTGTTATCCATTTCTTATAGCCACTATTTCACAGACAGGCTGCATTAATTTTAAAGCAAGGTATTTGCTCTTAAAATTTTTACTTCAAAAGGATAAAACAATTTAACTTTACTTGTATATGGCTGACAATTTACTTTCTTCTTGGTAAGCAACATTAATAAAAAGTAAAAGTTCCAAAGCCCTACCCTAAGAAATCTTAGTTCAACCAACTTCCCAGAATCTTCCTATTTTCTTTCCAAATTATAAAGGTTACATAGTGCAGCAGTTAAAAGAACAAATTTGAAGTATGGCTACAAAATTTTCTGGCTGTGTAAGGCTCTCTAAGCCTCAAGTTTCCCCACTTGTAAATTGTATTTGCCTTACCAGATTGTGGTAAAGATTAAATAAGATAGAAATAAATTGCTTAGTACAGTGCAATGACATACTAAGTACTGAAAAAACTTTTGTCTTTTATTTAAAGTCTGGTGGCCTGAGTTCAACATGCTGGGCCTATTCCCTTCTAGTTGTGAGATCCTGAATATATCAATTAAAATATTTTTAACTCCATTATCCTTTAAATGCGGAGAATATTGCCTCAAAGCATTATGAAAGTTATATGAAGTATCAGTCCTTGGCACACAGTAAACACTCAAACAGTAGCTACATCTGAATTATTCTAGTTCTAAGATATGGACTACCATCATAGCATCTAGGGAAACTCAATACTCATCATAATAACCACAATCTTTTTTCTAATTAACTTTTTCCCCAACCCTCACTCCTATGGTCAACAGCAGCATTTCTTACCTCTTCCCTAAACTTTAGAAAGTACATAGGCTTTCCCAGGTATATATATGAAAAAAAAATTTGTTGTTGTTGTTAATTGGGACATAAAGTAAAGCTACATTTTTAAACAATGTTTTATTCTTAAATTAATAATGGTAGTTGACAAGCTATACAATTTATATTGATGCCATATACAAGACAGTGGAGTCAGAGAATCTTCTGCCTCTGGGGATCTTTCTTTTCTAAGGATCCCAGGAACTGGCCCACTTGCTCCTACGTTAGAAGTCATGACACACAGATCCTTTGTTTCTTACTAAGTACTCATTCTCCACTATAGCAGAAATAAAATACTAGAACATTTCCTCTATCCTTTGAAAGTGCACAGCCATTCTTTAACTTTCTATAAATTGACAAGAGGTAAATATATACTGTAAAGTCTCAAAACTCTCTCAATAAAGGTTATCCCTGATGTTCAACTGAATTTAAATAGAATTATGTTTTGTCCTTTATTAACTCCTCTTACGTTTCAATGGCACAGCAAGCATTTGCTACTTACAGAGAAAATAAATCTCTTCTAAGAATCATGCCCTAGGTCAGCCAAACATCTCACAATGTATACAATTAGTTAAAGAAGCAGATACAATGTTGATCAGTAAAAACCAAATTATTATCCTGACATCATGATTTCTCAAAACCCAATACAGACGGCCAAATTTTATAGCTATTTAAGAAGTTGGATTATTTAGTGAAGAGAACCCTTATTGCTTATTAATATTTCTTACTTTCTCTGGGAAAGCTCTTGAATTGATATACGAATATACACTAGTATATCAGACAAACACACACTATCCGAGAGACACAAAAAGAGGCCCTGTAAAAATTAAAGTTTTCATAAATCCCCACAATACAATTATATGTCTAAGTACATCCATGGTGAAAGGGCCTGTTCATATTTAAATAGTCTGTTTACTTTGTCTCTTGCAGAATAAGCTACCTGGTAAAAATAAGGAAACTGATTTATCACTTTTCATTATTCTAAATCTCTCTTCTACCCTCACCCTCTCCAAATAAACTCCTGGAAGGCCTGGGGGTATTGTACTAGCTGGACAGGCTCAATGTTTCAAAGGTATTGTGCTTACCAACCAGTGCAACCTAGCACCTGAGTTCTTTCATTCAGCTATCCATCCAGAGTTCACACCCCTCTGTGCTAAGCACACAGTATAACACAAGTGTCTATATCTCTGTGTCTCTTTCCTTTCCCTACTATTGTTCCTTTGTGTTTAAACAAAAACCCAGGTTTAACTTTATAAATTAATTTCTTGTATCAAAACTTAAATGTTTTTAGAAACATCAGTGACAGTTTGATGACCTGGAAACTCTAATACTATCATGTATAGTATACATGTAACTACCATGATAAATTGCTTTCAACTCAAATACGTATTAAGTAACCCACTATAGAAAGCACTGTGCTCCACACTGCAGGAAACATAAAGGTGAGTAAAATACCGTTTTTGCCATATTCGAATTTATAATCACCTAGAAAGAGACAAAACAAGTTAACTAGAATACAAGGCAGCACATAAGAAGAGTAATTGTGCTATAGGAGTTACATGCAAGTGCATTTCATGCCTTGGAGTAAAGGGCCAGGAAGACTAAGTAGTTGAGGTGGCATATGAGACTCTGAAAGCTGGGTGGCTCTTTGAAACAGCAAGGGGAGAGAATGTATGACAAAGAATATTTAGACTAATAAGATCTCATTGGGACCAAGACAATCATGGCAATAACAACATCTAACAAGTATACCAATAAGAATTTTAATATACTTTTTAAGTGTGCTAAAATATGGGGAAAAAATCATTACCTCCTACACCAAGGACCTTTCTGAAGAACATAAATCTCTCAACCTCCTTTAATGTGGTGTAAATTTCAAAATAAACTGAAGACATGACTAAAAACAAAGCAATGAGACAAATCAATGAAGCGTTTTTAAACTACATACACCTTATCTGTTCCTTTAAAATACATATATATATTTTATATATATATATATATGATTAGGCAGATTAACAACAATATTACACAGTAACGTAACTCTGGAAAATTCTAAACCTGTACTGCTCAACATGTGGCTATTAAGCGCTTAAAATGTGGCTACTACAAATTAGTATGTGCTATTAAGAGTGAAATACCCACTAGATTGTGAAGACTCAGTACTCAAAAAAGGTGGCAAAATTTATCATTAGTAAATTTTATATTCATTACATGTTGACATAATATTTTGGATACACTGCTTTAAATAAAATATATTCTTAAGATTAAGTTCACCTGTCTTTTTACTCTTTTTAATGTGGCTCCTAGAAAATTTTAAATTACATATGCGACTCACATTTGTGGCTTCCATTATATTTCTATTGAATAGGTCTGGTTTAAACAACTACTTAACATTTATATTGTTCAGATTTCTGTACTTGCTTCAGATTGGCATGGTAATCACTTGATCACAATGATACTAAGTAACCTTCCAAACATCTTGCCTCAGTGTCTAGATACTGAAAAGGTGAGACACCTGCCAAAAAAGTGTGCCAGCTTCTTAACTACCCTTTTGGAGCAAATGTGGAAAAAACAACCAACTAAAAACTTTTCCAGATACATTTACCAAACAGTTAATACTCCAGGCACTGCTAGCTGATGTCATGAGACTATGTTAGATAAGAACTACTCAGGGATGCAAAGAGATGGGATCCAAGAAATAGGACAGTGGACCCTAAAGAGCAGTGAAAGAAGTTAGAGGATGACAGCTGTACAGCAGAGGCCTGGAGAACAACCAGGCCAGATCCCAGTAGGACAGCACTCCAGGAAAAGAATGGAGGGTAGGGCAGAATCCAGAGAATGCTTAATAAAATTTGAGGGGAAAAAAATGAAGACTGTGATCATTGCAAGCTGTGCAAGAAAAAGAAAACGGCAACAAAAAAGTGTAAAAAAAAGTTGAAAGCAAAGGAAATGTGATCGCCACTTCAGAAACAGTTTGGTAATTCTTTAAAATATTAAACAGTTACCATATGACCTAGCAATTCCACTCCTAAGTATATACCCAAAAGATCTGAAAATATATGTCCACACAAAAACTTGTTCACAAATGTTCATATCAGCGTAATTCATAATAGCCAAAAAGTAGAAACTATCCAAATGTCCACTGACTGATGAACGGGTAAACAAACGGTGGCATTTCCATACAATGGAATATTATTCAGCAATAAAAAGTAATGAAGTACTGATAAATGCTACAACATGGATGAACCTAGAAGACATTATATGAAGTAAAAGAAGCTAGTCACAAAAGGCCACATATTTTATGATTCCATTTATATGAAATGTCAAGCATAGGCAAATCCATAGAGACAGAGAGTAGATTAGTGGTTGCCTGGAGCTGGAAGGAAGGGAAATATGAGGAATGACTACTAATGGATACAGGGTTTCTTTTTGGGGTGATTAAAAATGTTCTAAAATTAGATTGTGGTGATGGTTGCATCACTCTGTGAGTACTGGAAACCACTGAACTGTACACCTTAAATTAATGAATTTTATGGTATGTGAATTATATCTCAATAATGCAGTTTTTAAAAGGAAATTGTACACTATTGTACACTATTCACCTTAATGTCTAGATATTGAGTACTGATCATTTGAATAATAATTTAAATAAATAATTATTTAACTAAAAATGGTGGTATAATTGCATTAGTAAGATAGTAAAAGGGAGATGGTGATAACAATAAATAATATCTAAAAATAATTTAAAGACATAGACAAATAGTACACTAATTAAAATTATAATAAAACTACTAGAGGAAATAGCTGTCATAGTTAAGGTTGCCTCTGAGAAACAGAAATGAGGGAGAGGAGTTACGCTTCGATATTAAGACTTTCTGCACTATTTGATTTCTTTGAATCATACGATAGAGTGTATTACTTAATAAAAAAATTTTTTTTAATTTTTTAAGACTAAGGAATGCTGGTTTAGGAGCAGAATGAAACCATGCGCTCTTAAAGAGGTAAAAGGCACAGGCTTCATTGACATTGACGCACTCTGCGCCTCTGATCTCTCAAGAGAACAGGTTTTCTCATCTAAGATGTTCAAAAAATGCAAAGTTAAAGGAAAATATCAATTATCTTTTTCTTTACAATGAAATAAACAGCTATTTCCAGCAAGAACACACATAATATCTACTTGACCTTATAGATCATTTCTCAAATACACAGAGTGGCAAATATTTTAAATGTGCCACTAAGCGTTCATCGGTTATGCCTGTTATCATTTTACCTCTTATTACCAAGAGAAGTACTCTCTCATCTTCGTATTTACTCCCCATCCAACTCATATTCTAAAAATAAGGGTTTAGTAATCTACTAGGATGAAAAACAATAGCAATTTTCTAGAATAATTGATTTAAATTTCGTTTTAATTCTAACACTCTTATGCTAAAGCCAGTGTTAATTTAGGTCTGCATACACAAAATGTTATTTCATAGCAGAAATAACCTGTAAAGATTCAGAATATCTATGGAAGGATACTTAAGAAATTGGAATGCTGACTGTCTCCAGGAAAGAGGACTGGTAGTTACAGAGCAGGAGGAGGAGGAAGACATCACTGAATACTTTTAAATTTTGAATCATGTGAATAAATTCCATTTTTAAAAGCAAAATATGTAAATAAGACAAACATGGAATTGTCTATCATACAGCATCCAATTTATATTATTATTGCGATTGTTACTATACATTACGTAAATATGATACACATATATACATATAATTTATTATTATTATTGAAACCCTACCAACTCAAAGCTTCCCTCTTCCCTTCAGAGTTTAAATAATGTGTAAAGTGCGAAAGCTCTGAAATTCCAGTAAGACAGCAAATGCACCTACAATACCGTCAGTCTGATGCCAGGCATAACTCCAGCACTCCAATTCTCCAGGTGCTGCCTTTATGAATTCAAAAGTCTAGGATTAGCAGCTCGATTCAACTCAATAACTTCCACACAGATCATGAAGAAAGTGGTTAATCAATTTAAAAGAATTAACTGATTTTACGGAATAAGGGGAAGTAGAGGGAGTCACATTTTTAAAAGATAGGTTAGCCTTCCTTAGAAAGAAATCTGAAACATCTTCTCACTTATATTAGTCAATGAAGCCCCTAAAAATTTCTTAGACCTCCAAAAGAGAAAAAAAAGTACGTTGTCATGATTGTCCTTTTTCTTCAGGTCAACAATTAAGATACCCACCTTTTCAATTCTCATTATAGAGGCCATAAGTGTATTTGGTAAAGTGACTCTCTAACAGCTAATCATAATTCATAAGAAAGCTTAAATGACTCCATGCAGTGCCTTCTAAGCATTCCACAAAGGTATGGGCATGTCAAAATCCAAACAGCAACTCCATATATACCACAGAAGAAAAAATAAGACAACAAATCTTAAATCAGATAAAATGCTGTTGCTGAGTAATATACATAGACGGGCAATGGAAGAAAGAGTTAGAAACGATACTCTGGGCTAGCATACTGAAGACTTTAGTACCTTCATCCGTTATCACTGAAAGCCAACTGGAATTGGTCAACCAGACAGAGATGACCCAGTTCTCTTCCTCATCACTTCAGGTAACCAAGAAATTAGAGACTGTTTAATGCAGTGAGAAGTTGAGAATCCCAGCTACCCAGAAGAGACCTTCCTGACTCCTGTCCTTTTGAGAGTGAAGTTAGTATAATTTAACCTTCCCTAGACCAAAATTTTGAACAATTATCAGAGTGATTTCCCCTGGGGTTGTGTGAGGCTACACCAAGTAATCGCAATATGCTTGTTTTCCTGAACTGTCTGTCTATACTTTTTAGAAGGTGTAATGCTTAATATCAGTGTAATTCAGTCCCTTCTAATTTGCAGTTTTAAAAAAAAAAAAGACAATTGAATGACTTAGAGCTATGTGTTAAAGAATAAAAAAAGAACTCTAAATAAAAGCCAAAAAATAACCTATGAAGAAAGAGTATGCACCATTTGTGTGGGGATTTTTGGTTCACCTCCTGATTGTCAAATACCAACGAATTCCAAAAAGGTGATGTTCCAAATAACCCAACTGCACATTGATGCATAGCTGTCATTCTTTAACAACAAGTACAAGGCTCACAGTTCCAGACATAACAAGTGTCCGATAGATACTTGACTAATTCGTTGTGTACATATAATAAAATTTCATGAAGTTTGCTGTCAAATATTAAAATAAAGAGTAGAACACTTAAAATACTTCACAACCTATATGAAGAGATGGAGAGAAATAATCCTTAATAATGGCTAATTTGGGGCTTCCCTGGTGGCGCAGTGGTTGAGAGTCCGCCTGCCGATGCAGGGGACACAAACCGGTCTGGGAAAATCCCACATGCCGCGGAGCGGCTGGGCCTGTGAGCCATGGCCACTGAGCCTGCACGTCCGGAGCCTGTGCTCCGCAACGGGAGAGGCCGCAACAGTGAGAGGCCCACGTACCGCCAAAAAAAAAATAATAATGGCTAATTTGTAGAATCACATTCTAATATTACCTGGAAATATAAATACACCAGATTTACTTACGATCAATCAGTACTTTTCAATAAAAACCAGTGCTCCAACTGAACATTAAACAAAAAAATACCATAACTTATTTTTCTTTTTGTGCCATCATAAGCCCTAACATTTTCATTTTCAATGTTTGTCTTAACAAGTTTTCCCTGAAACCTTAAAAGAATTGAGAATTTTTTCCAATATAACTGTAAGTAATTAAATACTATATTTGCTAACAGGCATGCCTGAAACTAATTTCAAAAGAGGTACCAATCATGAAAGTCTTACACAGTCACTGCTAAATTATCAATGAAAGACTATCCTAAAAGAAAAGGCACTTTAGCTTAACACTTGGAATCCAAGTGTTAAGGCAACAGCAATCCATTCTCTATAAAATATACAATAAAGAGCAAGAGCTCTAGAATCAGAATGCCTGTATTTGAATTCTAGCAGAGCAATCTTCTAGTCAGGTAATCTTGGACAAGTGGCTTCACTTCTCTAAATGTCATTTACCTATCTATAAGGTGGGGATAATAGTATTAGCTACTTTGTAGAGTTGTAATGATTAAAATGAGCTGTTGCATGTAAAGAATTTAGCAGATTGCTTATTAGCATTTAATAAACATTCAATAGACATATCACAAGTCAATCACGTTATTATTCACAGCCCCTTTCTATTAAAGCAACCTACTTATTTTTGGCTTCCTAAGCCAAGGAATTCAACATGATACAATTAATGGTAATGAAAAAATGGAGTATTAATGTTACTGCTTTGCACCAATGTTACCAATATTTTTGCCTGCCTTCCTACCATCTCTTTGGCATTAGGGCATGCTCATTAAATCCTAGGACTGTAAGTTCATTTAAATTATACCACCATCTAAAACACAAGTTTCTATGGGAGTTTGCTAGTGGCCCAGTGGTTAGGATTCCGGGCTTTCACTACCGTGGCCCAAGTTCAATCCCTGGTCCGGGAACTCAGATCCCACAAGCCCCGTGGTGCAGCCAAAAAAAAGTTTAAAATTTTAAAAATACAAGTTTCTAGGAAAATAGTGCCTCGTTCATCAGGAATGTTTACTTTTCATTATTAAATTGATTTCAAAGGACAATCAAGAAATTGACAACTCCAAACTATGTTAATAAAGGAACACGTTAAAGGTTCATATTCATGCCATTGTTGGCCATGGTATCCTGGAGACAAAAGGAAAACCTGGTTTGGCAAAATTAGTTTCAAAATAACCAAAACATCATTGCCTCAATATGATCACACTAAAATGCTTCTAAGAAAACTATTCAATACAAAAATATAAGATTCAATCATTTACAGAATTTCAACTTGCACACGCTTTGAAAGTACACTTTTCTCCCCAAAACATAAGCAAAAGTGAGAAAGGAGATCATAAACTAAGAATCCAAATCTACAAAGTTGTGTCTTTGTATCTTGTTTCAGACCAAGTATATTACAGACATGAGCATAAACTGAAATAATTTACTGAATGTCCATCATGTGCTAAATATTAACTCATTTTTTAAAAAAACTAGAATAAAAACTCAATAATAGATAGAATAGAATAAATATCCCTTTATTTTATCAATTTAATGGTAGGAAACTTGGGAAAACAAATTGTTCTCCTTTAACTCTGTCAGTTTTTCCTTGCTGTTTTATTCACACAGGTCTTCATATAAATATACATTTCTATATCGCACTCAAACAAGGTCAAAGACAATTTATATAACCAAGGATGATTTGTACAACCCAAGATAGAAGCAAAGATTGGAACCTCTACTTTAAAACCAGTGAACCATGAAAATGCTTCTATCCTTGCAATCATGCAAGGTTCCCTTTCCATACTATCTCCTCCAACCCCTCCCCCCCCAAAATAGGCTAGAAAATGATGCTAAACATTCCAATAAATTCATTTACTCATGGTGATTATGTTCTTAGTAGAACAATATCTGGGAAATCAGGTTAGTTCTGTTAGTACCAGCATATAATCCCATCACACCCACATGCTCTGCCCCTCCATTCTCCTATTGCAGGGTGGAGCATCACAAGAGACACCACAATCCCACAGCCTGCCCAATCCCACCGCTGTCCCACAATCCCATGAGAGTTATTAAATGTATGGAACTGCAGCACATGCACGTTTCACAGCCTTCTCTACACATAATGCACACAAAAAAACAGAGCTCCCTTGGTCTCAGAATCTGCTGCTGACACTTAAGGCTGCTTCCCCAGCCTTGCTGTTTCTCCAAAACAGTATCTCACACCAGCAACCTAAGTCCAAAACAAGGGGCAGACAGCACAGGATACAAGTATATACTGATTTTCAGCTGAACTATGCAAGTGAAATGAGAAGATGTCGCCTCATTTTCTAAATGCAATTCCCAACCAGTCATAAATTGATTTGTGAACCTCTGGGTTCCCTTGAAGTTTTTTCCTAGTACACTACTGTGCCTTAAAGTCATTTCACAATTAGCATTCTAGAGGTGCATGTAACAAGAGAGCATGCAATTTTTATATGAAGGTCTAGTTTTTTTAACAACTCTGGAAAGGGCTGGTTGGGAAAGGAATGAAAACAATGAAAATAAAAGTCTAGTTTTCAGTTTCACACATGAGCTCTCTTCCACAATGAATAATCTA
Organism: Tursiops truncatus; assembly: GCF_011762595.2. Classification (NCBI taxonomy): domain Eukaryota; kingdom Metazoa; phylum Chordata; class Mammalia; order Artiodactyla; family Delphinidae; genus Tursiops; species Tursiops truncatus. Next base: position 78,189,488 of record NC_047037.1, on the reverse strand, counting down.
GAAATTGGTTACATTCTAATAACCTGATTTTTATGTGTCACAAAGAGATTAAATTCCCTCTGGAATAGAAAAACTCTAAGTTGCCACCTGCTCTTTGGTTTTAGTCACCATACAACTAAATACTGCACAGTAATATGCAACTACTATTAATTATTCACTTCACTAAAAAAAATTGATCTAAAAAAGTTTTATATGAGGAAATAACTTGACTTAGCTAGACAACTAGCTAAATTTTCACTAACAGTTTATCAAAAAGATTTATTACTAATATTTTAACCAAAAGTCACCATAGACAGTCCCTCACTTTCTCTATTTTGAGTAAAATATCATGTGATTCTACAGAAGAACTTCATAACTATTTACATTTATTTAATAACACTTGAATATGGACGAGGGCAAAAAAAAAATGGGTTCACCATAGCGAGTAAAAAAAAAAAAAAAAAAAAATTCAGGGACTTCCCTGGTGGCACAGTGGTTAAGAATCCGCTTGCCAATGCAGGGGACACGGGTTCGAGCCCCGGTCTGGGAAGATCCGCCATGCTGCGGAGCAACTAAGCCCGTGCACCACAACTATTGAGCCTGTGCTCTAGAGCCCACGAGCCACAACTACTGAGCCCACACGCCACAACTACTGAAGCCCAAGCACCTAGAGCCCGAGCTCTGTAACAAGAGAAGCCTCCGCAATGAGAAGCCCGTGCACCACAACTAGAGAGAGCCCACGTGTAGCAACGAAGACCCAACACAGCCAAAAAAAAAATTCAAATATACTGTTTTAAACTTAGCTCAACAAAAAAAGGCAAAAAATACTTGTTATAAAATCAACTTTTAATTTCTGCTGGAGTCTGCATATTACCATTATTTTAAATGGAAGGTTTACTTAAGAATAACCATTATTTATGAAAAACTAGTTTTAAGCAAGTACCGAAGATTAAAGGCTGTATAAAATATCTAAAATTTTTATGTCACGGTTTAGCCCAAAAAATATTTTCATTGTTTTCAAATAAATTACCATAGGGTTATTATAACTAAGTTTCAAGTGTGAGGTTTTTGAATCTACATAAAAAATTATTTTCTTTTTTAGGACTTTAAATGGAATGCATATAAATAAAAACCTTTAGTTTACTAGTCCTGAAAATAAATCTGACAGTTTTGGGTTCAGAAAAATTAGAAACAGTTCAAGACTGTAAAGTTAAATATCATTGCCAGTAACCAACTGCTGCCTCTGAATTTCAAGAAAACCTATTGTATATTAAATTTTTAAAAAGTGAACTCAACTACCCTCTCATCTCAGCACTTTCTCAACTTTCCCATTACAATCAACAATATAACTTGGTGGTCAAATCTTCCAGACCAGTAACATCAGAATTTATTTTTAACTCCTGACTCCTTCCCAAATATTCCCCTTCAATCCAATCCAAAGCCCTGCCAGTTCTTCATTCACGCTGTCTTGCAAATGTGCTTTCATCTCATTTTCACACTTTATATTCTCATTCTTCATGACATACCCTACTACTCCCTAAAATGGCTCTGATGTTTTGCTACTAACCCATCAACTCAGCTGCCCAGATCGTCTTCAAATATTTCGTTCAGCAACCTACAGTAAATACCAATCTCTCTTGAATCTCAACCAAACTCTTACAGGCCCCCTTTGCCCTCCATCAGTTAACACATTTCCCAAATTCCATCTCCTCTTATTTTCCTATTTAGGCCCCTTTCATTCAGATTTACTAACCTGCTTTATAAATACAAAAATCACCACCTCTGTGTGTCTGTCCATTCCTTCCATCTAGAATCCTCTATGCTTCTCTGTCGATTCAAGTTACTGCCTCCTTTAACACCTGTCTTAAAACACACCTCTACAGAAGTCTTCTCTCTCCAGCCCTCTACCTCATCCCTTCATTTCTTGTCCCTCTGAACGAAGCACTTCTGTTTGCATTTATAATCTTGCAGTCATCATGATATTGTTTTCACATTTTGACCTATAACCTGTCTCAACAACTGACAAGATTTTCAGGCCAAGGACTATAATTTCTTACGTATCTCTCATTTGAACAGGGGTCCCTTAGAACACTAGCACTCCAACAAATGCTTAATTACTCCCCTTTCTTCCAAAATGTCCTTAAAGTCAGGGTTGTCAAAAACACATAATTAGCACTGATCTCCAACTTTTAAAATGTTAGGTTGACCTATATGGTAACAGAAAAGTCAACATTTTAACCTGCACACTTTGCAAGGGTTACTCCATCCTCAGGCAACATCCACACAGGATTCAAAGAGAATCCTGGAAATTAAATGAAAAGTCCCCAAATTTAATATTATAAGCTATCCTATTTTGCTCTCTGAAATAGATCTAATACATTAATTACCTAAAATTGATTTCAAGTGGTTTTTAAACCAAGATGAAAAACATCCTAACACTCCAGTACCACAAGAGGCTCTTAAGTAGCTATTATAAGATTTGCTTCATCACAGCAGAAAATTACCCCAGAATTTTAAAATATTCCTCTCAAATGACCCCATGAAGTGCTTAGAAAGCTTGACCATTCCCTGAAAGATGCATCATCAGCTTCCCTCTTCACATACCCTGCATTCTGAACTAGCTAGTCACCAAAAAAAAACTTAACTCTCAAAAATAATCTCCCATTCAGTTATTACCTTAGACTACCCTGTTTCAGGCAAGTTCCAAAAGCCAAAATAAATTGAAATTCTGAGTTCAAATAAGAGTGATCATTTTATGTTGCTTAAGGACATAATCAATTTCATATAACAGCAAATACTTTTTAAAAATCTCAGTTCAATTCTCTCCTTCTAGGCAGCAAAACAGTTTTTCTTTGCCCTCACCATGCCCCTTTCTGGAGGAATAAGGAAACAATACAGATATTTTTGTCAAATTCTGTAAGTATGTTTAAATAAACTGTCATTAAATACCACATAAACATATCCACATACAGAGAACATTAGAACATTGGACACTTAGTATAGACTTGGACACTCAACATAGACTTTTCTGCACAAATCAGGGAAGACGGTACAGTCTAGCAACAACCTTGAACACAGCCCAAGTATCCCTATTATATGCAGGACCACAGCCTTCTGCAAAACCTATGATGGAAAGGTCTAAATCCATATTCTTCTAACTCCATAGTCTTACCTAAATTCAACAGGAAACCAATGCAAGAGTATTTTAAATAGTCTTAAGAAGGAACCCCTGAACTCTAGATCATTTAGCAAGTACTGAGTGCAATGGCACCCTAAAACTGAACTTTAATGATGAGTCAGTGACAATTAACATTCAACTTAGCATTTGGCAACATGACAATACAAGCCCCAATCAAAACTTGAACATACTTCCAAATTACCTTTTGATTAAACGTTAATTCTATAGTGGTAGATTGGTAATGTCAAAATGGAAAGGTTAAGAGATAACATATTATACCACTTATCCAATTTAGAACAATGCATGTTGAGATACTACTGCTACTGCATATCAATCAGCCCCACCGGTCCCTTCTAAAGGGAAGAATCAAAGCTTGCCTCCAAACCGTAATGTGGTTACGGAGCAAGTTCATCTCTAGATTATGAACACATACTTTGTATAGTCACATAGGCAAGAAAGAAATGTTACGAGACAGTGACATTTAGCTCCTCTATTAAGTATACAAAACTATGATAACCCCTGAGACCTGAGCTAACTAAACTATCCCTCATTCCAAAAGACACATTCTGCAAAGGCACATAATGGTTTATGAGTCTTGTCCTTCGCTTTATTCAAAAGGATGAGCAAGTAAACACTTCCATCGCTATTCTAAGATGGAAAAACTCAACCGCTTGATAAAGCTATGAACTGCAAGAAAACTATATGAAAAGAACTAAGTTTCAGATCGAATCATCCAAATAAAAATCATATTCCCTCAATTCAAGGTTAATAAGACCGGGGGAGGGGATATGGGAGGAGAAAAGAGGGAGCTGCCTCATCCTTGACTGAAGACAGGTTTTTGCCCTTTTCCATTACCTCCGGCTGTTATATCAGAAGGTCTCATAATTTAAGATCCTGATATTTTAAAGTCTCTTATTTAAAGGGTGAGGTGGAAAGGGGGTGTAAAATAAAATCAATACTCACTGCTAACTTTCATGCTGCCAAAAGCTGAAGGCTGCTGCACTGGCTTGCAGCTCTCCGCAAAGGAGGTGGTTCTGGGCCGCCCTGACATGATCACTCTCTTTCCGAATCACCTTCTTTTCCTTCCTTCCTCCTCTTCTTCCTTTTGTTTTATGTTGGGGTGTTAGGTTAATGATAAATGCAGCATTAAGTTCTCCCACAAGAAAAAGACTTCGTCCTCTTGGCTTTTCACTCCTTTTGTACAGCTATAAAAAAAAGCGAGCGATGTATTTCTCCTTGAAGACAGATCAGTACGGATATTTAACATATAGATGATCGGGAGCTGGGAAAAAAATACAATTCTTTCCCCTCCCTTTCCTTGGAAGGGAGAAATGGTTGGGAGGTCCTAAAAAATATATATCACGTGAAACGGGGGCAGATACTTGATTGAAAATAAGTACTCTGAATATTATATTTTCCTCGGGGATTTTTTTTCCGAGTCAATGAAGAAGGGAAGCGGCGGAAGGATCACGAGTCTCACGCTTGAAAAGAAAGGGGGATGGGAAGGAGGGAGGGAGAGGGAGGGGGTGGCTCGGAGATGCGTCGGGAAACGCTGCGGGTCCGACAGCGGCGGGATCCGGCGGCCTGACGGCAGGGGCCCGGCGAACTGGAAGGCGGCGGAGTCGCGAGTCAGTCAGAGGCGGGCGGTGGCGGCGGCTCCCCTCCTCATTGCGCCAGGAGCAGCTGCACTCGGCGGCTGGATCCAGCGGCCATGGCGGCGGCGGTGGCGGAGGCAGCTCCCTTCAGACCCCAGGCAGCGGCTCCTCGACTGCTCCCCATACGCCGGGGACATGGGAACCCAGCAACCGCTTCCGTCCCTCGGGGCCCCCTCCCCCGTCCAAGGCACCAGCGCGGCCGCCCTCCCGCCCCTCGCTTCTGCACGGTCCCGCTCAGGAAGTGTCCGCGCTTTGCCCCCAGCCCGGGCCCTGTCAGTGGCTGCAGGGCCGGCTCCTCCTCGCTTCCTTCCTTCCTTTGTCACTCGGCCCGGGCGGCGGCGGCGGCGGCGGCGGCAGCGGCAGCGGCAGCACAAACCTGCATTCGCCCGGGTCGGGGGCAGCTCTGTGTGAGGAGTGCCGTCTGCGCAGCCGCCTAGCTTTTCCCCACTCCCCCTCCCCCCTCCTACTCGTCCTCCGCCTCCTTCCTCCCCCACCCAGCCTTACACCGCCCAGCGCCCCCGCGTCCGCGTAACAGGCGTCTGGGAATCGCCGGCCGAGCCGAGTGTCCTCCCCCTTCGGTAGGGGAGCCGAAGCCCGAGCGGAACCAATCACGGATGTCGTTTGTTTGCAGATCCTCCCGGAAAAAGCCGATCGACCTGAGGAGCCAATTAGAAAGTGTCGCTGGAAATTCACGCCCAAGGACGGAAAATGCCGAAGATAGCCGACCGAGAAGAAGGTGGGTTCGCCTTGTCTTGTGGCTGGCTGGAGGAGAAATTCGACAATGGCAACAGTGACCAATCGGAGTCGCCGGCCCTCAGGAAAATGCTTGAAGAGTTAAGGACGGTGAAGCCCGGAGTCGCTGGTGAAACCGCACGGCTGGGCGCCGTGGCCGCTTTGTAATTGGCCGAAACTCCGCTGGGAGTGCACCTCCCTCGGTGATTGGTGAAGGAATGGGGCTTCCGAGGACAGTCTGTCCAGTCAGGACGTCCCCTCCCTCGACGAGGTGGGGAGAAGTTGAGAGCGAAGGGAGGGCATCTATAAAGCGCCTTCTCATTGGCCTGAAGCTCTGGAGCCGGAGTCGGGGCAAAAGGGAAAAGGAGGGAGGTCGAAACCCGTAGCGGCAGCCAATCGGCTCTCGCTGCCGTCCAATCGCAAGACCTAGCTGCAGTGTGATTGGCCTTCGGTCTCCGGTGGCGGTCCCTGGAGCGGGGAGAATCGCGACTGGGGTCGTGGCGGATGGTTAGACGGGCTGGCCTGCGGCTACTTGCAGCTTGTGTGGAAACTGCAGATAGGGAGCACGAGCCCTTCGCGAGCCGGTGTGAAGCTGCTGTGGTCGGCGGCGCTGGGCTCCGAGCGCTCGAGCGAACGGAGGGTTGAGGGGTCTCCCCACCCACTGGAGGCTCTCGGCGGGGCGGGGCTAATTCTGCGCGCCCGAGGCTCCCCTCCGCCCGAGAGAGCGCGTCCCGAGTGCCGGCGTCTTCCCAGGAAGGGCCAGACGGATTCAGGGCGCCTCCCCGGCTGGGTGCGAGCTCTCGGGCGCTAAACTGAGAACAAAGCTTCCAGACAGGCAGCGCCCCTCGGCGGCCGCGCCCCGCCCAGTCGCGGAGGCCATTGATAAGAGTGAGGGCGACTGCGCCTCGTGCGCCAGGCCAAACCCGGCCTTCCAGAAACGCCCCTGAGAAATGAGCTCATGCTGGCTGCGCGCGCTCTTCGGGCGCGACTGCCCAGCGCAGAACGGGCCCCAAAAGCAGGTGAGGGGAAGTGCCGTCAGGTCGGATATCCCGAAGACTCTGAGGAAACAGGGAGTCAGAATAGCCCTTTGTAGTTTTTGGTTCTTTGGAACTAGGGTGATCTATAAAAGTACTATATAAGTTGATTTCGCACGTAGGCCAGTGGTAAGATTCCCGTGGTTTGCCTAAGGACAGTGAGGTATGGCTACAGAAAAAGTAGAAAGGGCAGTTGCCAGCAGTCCCGTGGTGTCTGTAATTTCCACCTGCAGAGTCATCCCGTTCTGTTAAGATACTATCTCTGGGAGCACATATAAAAATACACATACTTGGTCAGGTTAACTAGATGTTGCTTTGTTAAACTGATGAGGAACTTGGGACAGAACAAAGTAAGCTTTGATGGGAGAACGGAAAGGTCTAGATAGTGTTTGCAAACTCAGATGTCTACAGGGGCCAGAAAAGCAAAGCAAATGAGTGAAACTGGCCTGGTGTAAAACAATAGGGAATGATAAGCAACGTGGCAAATTGGAGTGTCCCTGCTGTAACTGAAAGGAGCAGCTGTTCGGCTCTAGCAGATTGTTACCCTGAAGAATGTGGATCCAGTGTTCTGAGGTATTCTGGTTTTTTCCCCCAAGAGAAACCGTAAAGCAGGATTTTTCTATGAAATCCCTCGATTTTTACACCAATATTTCCAAACCCTACAGGCCGAATTAAAAACATCCCAGGGTAGATGTGGCCAACATGCAATCAATTTGTAATCTCAAACCTGGACATAGGTTTTTTTATATAGCCCAGGAGTGGTAGCAGCTCTTGTTCTTTGCAATGAAGAGAGAACATGAGGCCTCTGGATGCCAGGGAGAAGGGTAAAGAATGTTAAAAGCAAACTCAGTGCGTGGCAATTTTGTCAAATGATTGTTGCCTCTCCCTGCAAACTATTATGAAAGACCTTTGCCACTAGTCCCTAAAACACTGTGAGGCAAAGCTCTAAATCCTGCCTTCCTCTTTACTCCCCATCCCTACTCCCAGTTATACCAGCGGGAAAGTGAATAACAAATGTTTAGGTTATACAAATTGGAAACATGGCTATTCTTTTGTATATAATAAAGTACAAAAATAGTCTACCTTAAGGTTATGATTAATAGCTTTACTGTTGCTGCCTTCAAATATTTTGAACTGATGCTGTTTAAAATAAAAAAAAAAATCTGACCAAGAGGGGGGAAACTTTATAGGAAAAAATAAAAGTAGTTCAATCTAGAATTAGGACATAAGGAGGGAGAAGTTTAGGAGAAAATATAGAACCACTGAAATTAACATTCCATGATTGTTTCTCTGACCTTTCAAATTCTTCCTCTACCTTCCCGCCTGCTGTCAACCATTTATCAGTTTTTAATGATTTTAATAGTTAATGCTTCCTGAGTGTTTATAATGTGCCAGACACTGTTCTTAAGTGCTTCACACATGCTATCTCAAATTATAATCGTAAGTACTGTTACCAGCCTCCACTTAAAAGATGAGGAAACTCAAGGTCTGAAAGTTGTACTGACTTACCTAAGGTCCACAGAGCTAAAGTAAGCAGAACCAGGATTCAGATCTCTTGTACTTCTCTCTCAAACATAGTCCCCACCTCTCCTGGTCTTGCTTTATCTTAAATTCTAAGCCTTATATCTTCAACTGTGTGTGCCTGGTTGTGAATACATCCCCTAGTTTGGTTTCTAATAGTTTGGTTTCCTTTAGGGCTCATCAGGTGGTCCCTTGCAAAGATCAGTGATTCTGAGCCACAGTAACCAACCAGAGGACTAGAAAAAGATGAATATAGGAAAGCTGGGTGATACAGAACAGGTAAGTAGTGTAGTAGAGGGGGAAAAAAAAGAGATTGGTGAGCCTGTCCACAAGGTAACAGTTATAAATTAAAATGCACAATGAACTGGCTTCTATAGTAATTACATGTATTTGTATAGCACTTTGCACTTGGGAAGTACTATTACGTTAATGAAGTTTACCAAGTACTGTTATGGAACTATTATTATGTTTTTACAAATGAGGAAACTACACAATAGCTCAGAATCACTTAGCTGCATTTTTAATTGAAACTAGAAGAAAATATATGCAGGTTTAATAATGAAGATAGCAAATAGAATATGAGATGCTGTTTATTTAGATGAACCCAGGGTCAGTCAGTACAAACAGAAGTTCACTAGCAAACTCTTCCTAGGACCTCATTTAGTTAGCCAACGTATATTAAATACCTAAATGTTGTTGGGTGCTGGCCTTCAAAATTTAATAAGATATGGTCTCTGCTCCAGATATTTGCAGATACTGTAAGATGGAAAAGAGTTGTTTAGTAATGAACTCTAGGAAAACCCTCCAATAACAAGGTCGATGTGAAGATTAAGAGGAAGGAAAAGATTTTGCATTTACTGAGTGCCTGTTCAGTCCTTCCCTGAACCTCCAGAGACAGCCATTATTAACTCTTTTGTTAATAGATTGGGGAGGGGGGATGAGCAATAAGTACATTGATCAAGGCCACACAGTTAGAAAATGGCAGAGCTGGGATGGAATCTACAGCTGAGTATATTTGATCCAGCTTCTTTATACTAGATTACTCTGCTCTCCATCAAAAAATAATATTGTTTATCCCATTTATGTAAAATTGCATATGTGTGTGTGCTTGCACACCCACACATAAGAGTCTAGAAATATTCATTTTGATGGCATTTTGGATGATACTTACTGTATTCATGATTTCCAGTATTGTCTTCATTTTCCACCTTTACATAAGAAACAAAATACTTAAAAAGAGAAAACAAAGGTAAGACTGCAGACGAACCAAAGAAAAGAAGTAGCAGTGTGAAATCGCTCAGTTTGATTAAATCAATTTGATTTATAGGACACTGTGCCAAGTCTTAGGAATACAGGAGTGTGAAGATGAATAAAAGTCATTCAGAGGTGACTGTCTTGCTCCAGTCTTAGGGGGAGCTCTTGTAGAGTGGAGACGTGTAAACAGACAACACCACAATGTGATCTGGGCAGCTATGGAAGAAAAGTGGCCCAGAGATCATTTTCCAAGTTGTATTTAAACTACCGGTCTCCAAAGTTGCGTGTATATACCCAGAGGTTGTATGGGATGATCCTTTGGAATGCTAGAACTACTAAATCTTATTTTTATCTTAAAACGTAAGAAATTACCTTTCCAGTGGTTAATATACTGGTAGACAGTGGTGCCCTCCTCAGTCCCTATGTCAAAGGAAGGAGTCACATGGTCCACCATACAGTTTTCCTAAAGGAAGGGGATGAATCCACAGCCTAGAAGGGATTGTGAATATACGGTACCCTCCTGCTTTTTAAAAATTTCAGCAACATACGACACTTTACTTGTGCTTAATTAATGGATTTGCAGTCATATTATTTGATTTTTAACTAACTTGACCCTCATAGATTGAAAATGATTCCTGCAAATAAAGTGTAGATAAAAGAACAAACAAAATGGCAAAGCTCACATTCTACTCTTAGTAGGAACTCTTCATCAGTCACATCAATAGGTTAAAAACAATAATGAGCTAATCAAATTTGACAAGAAGTAGGCCTGAAATTTTTGGAATTTTTGAAATATGAACCATCCACTATTTTTTAGTCAAAATTTACCCTAAGGTTAAGTATGACATATAGCTAATGCCAGTGTGAAGTCTTCACAATTACCAAAATGTTTAAAGACTATGCATCTGGGACAGTTAATAATTTGGGGGGGGCGGGGGGTTAGCGGTGAGAATAAAAAAGTATTGGGGGTACTTCCCTGGTGGCGCAGTGGTTAAGAATCCGCCTGCCAATGCAAGGGACATGGGTTCAAACCGTGGACCAGGAAGATTCGTACGTGCCACAGAGCAAGTAAGCCCGTGCGCCACAACTACTGAAGCCCACGCACCTAGAGCCCGTGCTCCGCAACGAGAGGCCACAGGAATGAGAAGCCCATGCACTGCAACAAAGAGTAGCCCCCGCTCACCACAACTAGAGAAAGCCTGCGCGCAGCAACAAAGACCCAATGCAGCCAAAAATTAATTAATTAATTTTTTAAAAAGTATTGGGCTTTAAATAATGTTGTTTTAAAATATTGTTTATTATGCCTGTTATCCTTTTTTATTCCTGTATATGTCTTATATATGCATATCATGTTAGCTCAAGAGTATATGTTTTATAAATATGCAGAATATTGGGGGGTTGATATTAAAATTTTTTACTAGTACAGTGTAAGAACAAAATAGTTTGTAGACCACTGTTTTTTTTGCTGTTTTTTGGGTTTTTTTTTAATAGATCTTTATTGGAGTATAATTGCTTCACGATACTGTGTTAGTTTCTGTTGTACAGCAAAGTGAATCAGCCATATGCATACACATTTCCCCATGTCCCCTCCCTCTTGAGCCTCCCTCCCAACCTCCCTATCCCACTGCTCTAGGTCATTGCAAAGCACTGAGCCGATCTCCCTGTGCTATGCTGCTGCTTCCCACCAGCCAACTATTTTACATTCGGTAGTATATGTATGTTGATGCTCCTCTCACTTTGCCCCAGCTTCACCCTCCCACCCCATGTCATCAAGTCCATTCTCTATGTCTACCTCTTTATTCCTGTCCTGCAACTAGGTTCATCAGTACCATTTTTTTTTTTTTTAGATTCCATATATATGCATTAGCATACGGTATTTGTTTTTCTCTTTCTTACTTCACTCTGTATGACAGACTCTAGGTCCATCCACCTCACTACAAATAACTCAATTTTGTTTCTTTTTATGGCTAAGTAATACTCCATTTTTTATATGTGCCACATCTTTATCCATTCATCTTGTAGACCACTGTTTTAAACAAAGATTAGTTTTTTAGATGATGGAAGGGAAGAACATTCTAGGCAAAAAGAAGTTATGCAATGGCGGAAATATATGTTACAGGGTATCAGAGAACTGGAGGTAGTTTGAAATTATGTAGCATGTAAAATCTGGGCCTAGAGAAAAGAAAGGGAAACAGTATCAGATAATAAAGGTGTAGTTAAGTAAATTATGTTCTACTAAGTCCATATTATGTAAACAGAAAAAAGAATAAATACAAAGACTAATAGCAACTTAATACTAATTAAAAAATATAGAACTTGATTGTATATTACCAATTTCCAATTCTGCAAAATATGAACATATTGAAAAGGAAGACAGAAATTAGAATAATTTTGTTAATATATTGGCATATTATAGATGAAAATATTCACTTTAACTGTTTTCATGTCATATTTTTACAATAAATCAATGTTTGTTGGGTTTTAAAAGGGAATTGGCTCCCTTTTCTTTACTGTGATTCACATATTCCTCAGAATGGCTCTCATTACATGGAATTCTTAACAAAAACTCCAAATTTCTCAGCAAAGCTTTCCAATGCTAACATTTCTACTGATAAGCCTTTGTATTATAAATTATACACTGTATTAATAAAACTAGCCAACATTTGTTATATGCAAGACATCTGCTAGGCACCTGATATAAAGAAGTACATGAGCCACCTGAGTGGCTCTGTGCCCTTAGTGAACTTATCCTCTGGGGAAACAACCTCATGAAAAGCTAAATAAGTAATTATTTAAGATCATATTTGAATCCATAAGTTGTAAGGCAGAACATAATTTGCTAATATGTTTGTTACTCATGCTCAAATGAATTGGTCATGCTGTCCTATTTAAAATAGGTAAATGGAGGACACTTCAATCTAAAGTGAATCTTAAAGGATGGGTAGTAGGATTTGGAGATGAAGAAAGGAAAGTGGAAGTAAACTATTTTCTACCACTTCATTTCCAACCCATCAGACAAACCCCCTTAGTAAACTTAGGTGGATCCAGCTGTCAGAGCAATTAAGGACAGTGTGAGTCTGTTCATTTGACTATAGGAAAACCAGTTTGGCTATAATAGAAAGCTGATAGAGGAGACTAATGGACGATAAAGCTTAAAAGGTAGTTTGGGGGCTTCCCTGGTGGCGCAGTGGTTGAGAGTCTGCCTGCCGATGCAGGGGGACATGGGTTCGTGCCCCGGTCCGGGAAGATCCCACATGCGGCGGAGCGGCTGGGCCCGTGAGCCATGGCCGCTGAGCCTGTGCATCCGGAGCCCGTGCTCCGCAGCGAGAGAGGCCACAACAGTAAGAGGCCCACGTACCGCGAAAAAAAAAAAAAAAAAAAAAAAAGGTAGTTTGGGGCCAGATTTGAAAAAGCTTTGAATGTTATACCAAGAAATCTTGTAGACAATGGAGAATTATGGGAGGTAGCAGATGTAAGACATTGTCACTGCAGGAGAGCCTCTGGGGTAACATACACTGTGTGGTTTTTCCCGTTGCTGAAAATGTGCCCAGGGTAACAAGACAGCATATTTGATCATGCTTCTTATAACCAATGGGGTGTGCCCAAATGGGAAAATAATGGATGACTACCCAGAAAGAAGAGGGACAGTGTTTGAAACATTGCCACTATGAAGTAGACTCTGGTTATATTAAAAGTTTCATATCAAGCCTTTGATCATATAAATACTCTAATTTAACATCTAAAGAAGTATACTATCTAAAAAGAAAGCAAACACTCGGTGAATCCTTTTAGTTTTTTATGCTTGTCATATTTTTGCTCCAAAGAGGGTATAATCATGTGGTTAATACATTATAACTGATTAGATTATTTTGAGCTGTTTCAATTTTATTTCTTTTACTCCATTTCTATTCACAATTTTAAGAAAGGGCTTCTTTAGATAAGAGTGTAAATATTTCCACATTGAACTGAATAAGTGAATCCACATGAATTGAAAACAATAAGTATGTATTGATTGAATACTTTGACTTAAGTATACTTTACAACATTCTAGGTGATTCAGCCTTGTTTTATGTGCATTAAATGTATTAAATTAAAAGTGCAAAACTCTCAGTTGGAACAAATACTTTAAGAACTCATTAGCCAGCAGTAAATCAGAAATGGTCATATTTTCTTGTTCACATGGAACTAGGACTCACATCTGAGAATACAGCAAAACTGTAGGTCTTTTTTTTTTTTTTTTTGCGGTATACGGGCCTCTCACTGTTGTGGCCTCTCCCGTTGCAGAGCACAAGCTCCAGACGCGCAGGCTCAGCGGCCCAGCTGCTCTGTAGCATGTGGGATCTTCCCAGACCGGGGCATGAACCCATGTCCCCTGCATCGGCAGGCGGACTCTCAACCACTGCGCCACCAGGGAAGCCAAAAACTCTAGGTCTTTATATCTGGTTGATGCTGAATGTGAAAGTTACAAGAAAATTGGCATTCTGTTTCTTGGCTATTAAACAGCTCAACTTGGAGTTGGGGGAAACACTTGAAGAGAAATTAAGTCCCATGGATTATCCAAGAAGGAATTCCAGAATGCAGAGACGGCCTGTCTTCTTCAGTCAGGCCACAGTTTCATTTGGATTGTGGCCATCAAGAGGCATCATTGCTCTGACTTCATTCCTGTGCCCTGTGGGATGGAATTCTGAAAGGGGATGGGAGAGAATGCACAAAGCCCCAAGGAGTGTGTGTCCCTGTATGACATCCAGATGAGAGGGTAGTAGGAAGTACCATATATCAGACCAGAAAGGATTCTTGGCGGAAGGTTTATAGCTCAGTGTTGTAAACCCATTAATATTTTTCTGTGTCTATTATTCATTATTTTTATAATTTATACTGTATATGTATTGATAGTGCCCATTACTTGAAGATAAAAGTAATAATTCAGGAAAAAGAATCCTAAATGATTCTTACTACTTTTTAGGAGCATTCAAGAGTCTCAGAAAAATACTAACACAGATTTTTTTTTTCTTTTTGAGGAATCAACATGTCTGAGACAGCTGAGCACTTCCTCTTTTCAGTCCTCTTCTATTTTCTCGAATTATGTCTTTACAATTTGAATGCAGTTTTACATTTAGTCTTCCTATCAAAAGTGATCCAGTTGGGACTTCCCTGGTGGTCCAGTGGGTAAGATTCCACACTCCCAATGCGGGGGGCCCAGGTTCAATCCCTGGTCAGGGAACTAGATCCTGAATGCATGCTGCAACTAAGTCTGCATAACAGAACTAAGAAGTCTGCATGCCGCAATGAAGATCCCACATGCAGCAACAAAGATCCTGCAAGCCACAACTAAGACCGGCACAGCCAAATAAATAAATAAATATTAAAAAAAAAAAAAGTGATCCAGTTACTCCAATTTTTATCGTTAAATGCTTTGGCTGTGGTTCTATGAAAGTTTTATAAATGTTGCTGGGTTTGTGTTTGAAAAACACAATATTGAATATCCTGATTCCATTAGGAAGTGTTTATTATGTGTCTGCTGCATGCCCAGAACTGTGCCAGATATGGTGGGAAACACATTTGCTCACAGCAAATTGAGAAAACTAAAAACTATACATGTTTAAACTATATATATGTTTTAATATTTTCAAGGTCAAAAGGGTATGGGCTCCTTCAGAATTCAAAACAAATCTCTTACAGAGCAAAGTCAGCTGGAACGCTATGTAAGTAAACTATTCCGTAGAGGTTAAGCTTTTAATCTAGCATGAGAGGAGTTAAAATGAAGTACTTCTAAGCACCAGAGAAACCATCAAGTGAAAAATTCATCAACAGGAGTTGCCAAAAGACACACATAGTTTACCTTTTATCTTTCTTCCTGCTTAAATGGAATTACATGGAGATGTAAAGCATTTCTCTTGACCTCAGTTGATGCTGTGCACATAATAGGAACTCAGTAAATGCTGGCAAAATGAGCAATATGATTACAATTGAAAAAGTGAAACCTAATTATAACCGTTAAAATTAGAACTTTATAAAATATTTGCATATGGAGAGGGACTCTGAGGAAATGTCCAAGAATAAAAACATTTGATTTATTGATTTGTTGGTTTTCTGAAAGTTTTTTCTTACATTAAATTTTTTTCCATTATTGTTGCTGCAATATAACTTGGGTATCAAATTTTAAAAAGTAGGTGCATTCAAATACTTAACAGAGAATCACAGCTTGAGACAAACCTCTGTCCACCACTGGGGTTCAAACATATCTTGGCATATCTGGCAAATTAGTGGGTTTAGACTGCCAAGAGGGTGATTTACATAAGGGTTTTGGCAGAAAGACTGCCAAGAAGTGTGGGTGCCATCAAGGAGGGTGTTGGCCAGGCTACTTTTTGATCAGTTTGCACTGCTACAATGCACTAGTCAGTATTCCACTTGGTCAATGCCCGTACCAGGCCAGCTGAACCAATTTTGAATGTTAACTCTTGGATTGAGAGGACAATGCTTACCTATCTTAAAGATTCATACTCTCATGCAGTCTCATGGACTCCTCTTGGAAAGCACCATAACCAGAAATAGGAGTGCACTAAAATCTTTATTACATCACAAAATATAATCCAAAGATGAGTGATTGGGTGTTTTTTTCTACTTCTGAGGAAATACGATACAATTTTGCAGTATTGGAGACTCCAGCAAACACAGAAGCATTTTGATTCCTTGAGAACCACACTGTAGATCATGAAAATGTCCAGTAGAAGGTTGTGGTGACCTGGCTTAATGGGACTGACTCAGCGATGAGTGCCAGAAGTGTTCAAAGACAGCAGAAATCTCAGCAGCAGACATCCATGTGGCCACAGACAAGACTTGTTCTTGAGTCCATGTAGAACACTCTCCACAGGCTCTTAGAAATTATGGGCAGGGGACTTTGCAAGGAGCTGGAGGTCCTGCAACAGCAGGGAAGCCAGGAGCCAGTGAAATATGGATTATAAAACCATTACTAATAAGTTCATAATTATAGTTTTTAGTTCATAAAGAATATGAAATGTGAGAAGTGAATCTGCTGAATCTCACTCAGTGCTCCCCATCCCCCACATGCTACTTATCAGTGTGAGCATTTCATGGAACTAAGCCTGCTGATAGTTTTTAAAATACAGGGCTTGGGACTTGCCTGGTGGCGCAGTGGATAAGACTCCATGCTCCCAGTGCAGGAGGCCCAGGTTCAATCCCTGGTCGGGAAACTGGATCCCACATGCATGCCGGAACTAAGAGTTTGCATGCCACAACTAAGGAGCCCGTGTGCCGCAACTAAGAGCTGGTGAGCCACAACTAAGGAGTGCACCTGCCACAACAAAGACCCGGTGCAACCAAATAAATAAATAAATAAACAAAATACAGGGCTTATTTTTCTTACAACATGACCCATAATACAAGTTAAATACAATTCTTCATCTGGTTCAATGAAAGAAACACTGGTACGTTCCAATACTGGGAGAAAAACTAATAAATAAAAAGACAGACTTTATTATCTATGGTCCTTTAAAGAGTAATTTTGGATGTATACATCCAAAAATGCTGTTTTTAGAACCTAAATCTTGCCAAAGAGGCAACTCCAGGGGTTTACCTTTCATATAGTGCTTAATAGGCTCATAATGAACATTACAGAATTGGACATGTACCAGACAAAACCTGTAAGGTAGATAAAACAGGTAATAGTACTCCCATTTTACAGATTAAAAATGGAGGCAAAGAGAACTATAATTAGGTTTCTGGCTCAACTTTACCACATTGATCAGTAAATATTTACTGAGCAGTCACAGTTATATGGCATTCCACTATGTTCTTGGAATATATATTTTTAAAGGCATGAAGGTATGCTCTGAGCAGGCAAGAGAAGTCTCTCATAAAATGAAAGTAGCTTACAATGTGACATCGTTTTAAAAATTTTTTTCATGGGCCTTCTTTTTCTCATTGGTCTATTTACTCCCTTTATATGGTGTAGTAATTGGTGTTTAATAACTGCATTAAAATAAACAGACCCTTTGAAAACAAATACTGTTGGAGTACAGAACACTATTCATGGCATCTACCATATGAATCAGAGATTTTTTTAAAAGAAAGATGTACATATAGAGTCCCACCAGATTTGAAATACGGTTTAACTAGTGAACACACTGAATACTTATTATGTGCAAAGTGGTGTTCTTTTTTTTTTTTTTTTTTTTTTTTGCGGTACGCGGGCCTCTCACTGTTGTGGCCTCTCCCGTTGCGGAGCACAGGCTCCGGATGCGTAGGCTCAGCGGCCATGGCTCACGGGCCCAGCCGCTCCGCGGCATGTGGGATCTTCCCGGACCGGGGCACGAACCCGTGTCCCCTGCATCGGCAGGCGGACTCTCAACCACTGCGCCACCAGGGAAGCCCCAAAGTGGTGTTCTTAATGAGAGTGAATCAAAAAAGAATATGAGACATGATCACTGCCCTTTAATAATTTTTTTATAAATTTGTTTATTTTTGGCTGCGTTGGGTCTTCATTGCTGCGCGCGGGCTTTCTCTGGTTGCAGCGAGTGGGGACTACTCTTCATTGCAGTGCACGGGCTTCTCATTGTGGTGGCTTCTCCTGTTGCAGAGTATGGGCTCTGGGCGCATGGGCTTCAGTAGTTGTGGTGCATGGGCTGAGTAGTTGTGGTGCACGGGCTTTGTTGCTCCACGGCATGTGGGATCTTCCTGGATAAGGGTTTGAACCCGTGTCGCCTGCATTGGCAGGCAGATTCTTAACCACTAAGCCACCAGGAAAGCCCCTACCCTTAATAATTTCTAATCTGTGTAGGAAGGGATAAGACAGATATATTGAAAATAAACAAACAGTCCTACTGTATAGCAGAGGGAACTATATTCAGTATCCTGTAAAAAACCATAATGGAAAAGAATATGAAAAAGAATATATTAAAAAACTGAATCATTTTGCTGTATATCAGAAACTAACACACAAAAAAAGCCTCAATAAATATTTGTTGAATGAATAAATAGATGGCTATAATAGTTCATTATTGGTCCATAGTAGCATATGATAAATACCAAGAAAATGAGAGAATGTGTATATATAGATTGGAGTTCAGGTGATAGTTGGAATAGAGAATGGAATACTCTACTGGTCAAACCCATCTTGCATACTCACTCCTGCACATAGAGTAATGTCCCCACAAGAAAAAGAGGAATTCTGTTACAAAAAAAATTTAAGGTGAAAGGCTGGGACAGCACACTGACAAAACTAAAGTTACCCCTGGCCACTATAGGCCTATTTAGTTTAAATTTTTCAGTAGGATATTTGCCATACCCAGAAAGCAGCAGGAGGTGCAAGGCCAGTGCCTAGAAGAAAATCTGGAGCTATATCAAGAGAACAAGGGATTATCCACTAACTCTGTAGGATGAATGAGGCATCTAAGAAACAGTGGAATTTAGAGAACAGAGTTGAGATGTTGACTCCCTCATTTTTAAGGATTGCAAAGGTATGGAAATAGTAGAAAGAATGGTTCGAGAGGGTAAGCAGTGGACCATTATATCAATTTTTTTAAAAGACTGCAAAATGATATTATATTTATCATTAGGAAGTCATTAGAGTCCTCTATAACTATGTAGAGTCAGAATTATGAAGGTGAGGTCAGGTTGCAGATCAATTCTGAATAGCCAAAAGAATAATTCAGCTGAAGAAACCAGGGATTACAGGTAACTAAGAGTATACTAAGAAGATATGCGGATACTAATGTTTATCTTGGAAGCAAAACAGAAATTGTTCTGATACCAGTAGTGTCTTGGAGGAGCAACTTGAGGTCAGTATGATGATCACTCTAGAAGCCAAGAGTTGGCACAGAGACAGGTATTCTTCTAAGTTAAGATTTGCATTACTTGGTCATACAATGGAAAATTGAGCTTAGTCTGGAATCTCCTTCATGGAAAAAGTACAATTTGAGATAATCCACGTTGATGTTTTATACATTTACAGGGAACTTGGTACTCTATAGGATTTTGGAAAAGACACACTAAAATTTATCTCCAAAGTGAATGAGTCCAAAGCTGCAAATTTCAGAGACTGGCTAAAGCTTCATCAATCAATTTGATAGATTTTTTTTTTTCTTTTAGAAAGTGGCTCAGGACCCAGTGAATCTGGGGACACTCTTGAGTACTTCTGCCAGGTGCCCATTTAAAAGACTGATCCCTGGGACTTCCCTGGTGGCGCAGTGGTTAAGGATCCGCCTGCCATGCAGGGGACATGTGTTCGATCCCTGGTCCGGAAGATCCCACATGCCACGGAGCAACTACTGAGCCTGCGCTCTAGAGCCCATAAGCCACAACTACTGAGCCTGCGTGCCACAACTACTGAAGCCCGCTCGCCTAGAGCCTATGCTCCGCAACAAGAAAAGCCACCACAATGAGAAGCCCGCGCACCACAACAAAGAGTAGCCTCCGCTCACCGCAACTAGAGAAAGCCTCCACGCAGTGAAGACCCAACGCAGCCAAAAATTAATTAATTTTAAAAAAATAAAGACTGATCTCTCTCCTTGAACTTTAATGTTGAGGCCATAACCTATTGGCATTCAGATGACAATTTATGAAAGAGGCCTCATCATGCTCCCAAAAGAAACAACTTGTTCCCTGCCAAAATTAGGATTACTTTGCTTTAGGGAGCGGGTGCATACTATGCTGACAGCCAAATGATGATTTGCCAAAAATATCAAACTGCCATAGTGGATGGCAAAGGAGCTTCATATAACCCAGAAGGGAGAGGGTATTAGGGATGGCCTTCCAGGCAGATGATGAGGGACCTGCTGAAGTCTGTGCTGAAAGCAAAATAGTCATAATTGGGCATGGCACTAACTTAATGAGCTGGCAAATCGGAAACCACTTTGGTAAAGGTAAATCACTGGGTAGGGGTTTTAAGCCCTAAGTGTTAAGGCCTAGGGCAGGCATAGCAAAAATGAGGACCTGTGGCACCATTTATTCCATTTCTATGCATGTAGAGACATGGATGACAGATAACGCAGTCTCAGGGTCCTTCTCAGTCTCAGGGTCCTTCTCAAATCAACACAGCATTTTAAGTAGGCACTGCCTATTAGTGGGATCCGTCAGGTCGTTCGAAACCTATTTCCTTGCCTGCGAACTGCTCCCATATGACAGATGCCTGGTCTACCCTTAGGTGAGAGGATAATGGTCCTGAAGAAAAGGACTTGGCTGTGGGAGGGGCTTTCATCTCACAAGAGGTTGGGCAACACAACTAAGTGAATGTCCACTCATGAGGATGTCCAGGAGCTCAGGGATCCACTTGCATTCAGCTTACCCCCAGAAGTGGACTGCCATGCTTCATTACTCATGGCCCACTGCCCAAGAGTACCTGATCTGAGTAGACATCAGCTAAGCAAACCTTTCCATAAAGAGATGCTAATGCAGCCAGGCTCCCTGTGGTTGGTTGCTTCTTGGCCTTGGCTTAGGACTGTTTCTGCTGTTGGAAAATACTTGGTTTTTGAGGGGATGTAATGAGGTAACACCTGTGAAAATTGTTCGAAATCTTTAAAGGCCTGTACTCTTGTAGGGGATATGGGTGAGGATGATTATTGGGAGATAACAAAGAGTTAAGCCCAGAATTTTTCCTTTGGCTTACAATTTCTTATTTAATTAGTTCTTTTCCATAATACTGGAGTGGAATATTTTCCCCTCTGGGAGGCAAAAATAATGAGATGAATGCTTGACTTTGTTATTATTGTGTATGTATAACATCCTTACGACTCCAACACATCCTACACACTTGTCAAATTAACTCTCACACCACTGTCATCACTTCACCCAGCTGCTCAGGAACCTAAATTGATTCCCCTGTCTGTTGTAGAAAATGTAAGCTCTTCTGTCTTGCATTCAAAGTTGTCCTTCAAACATCACTAATTATTAGAGAAATGCAAATCAAAACTACAGTGAGATATCACCTCACACCAGTCAGAATGGCCATCATCAAAAAATCTACAAACAATAAATGCTGGAGAGGGTGTGGAGCAAAGAGAACCCTCCTACAATGTTGGTGGGAATATAAATCAGCAGAGCCACTATGGAGAACAGTATGGAGGTTGATTAAAAAACTAAAAATAGAACTATCATATGACCCAGCAATCCCACTCCTAGGCATATACCTGGAGACAACCATAATTCGAAAAGATACATGCACCCCAGTGTTCATTGCAGCAATATTTACAATAGCCAGGACATGGAAGCAACCTAAATGTCCAACAACAGAGGAATGGATAAAGAAGATGTGGTACATATATACAATGGAATATTACTCAGCCATAAAAAAGAACAAAATAATGCCATTTTCAGCAACATGGTTGGACCTAGAGATTGTCATACTGAGTGAAGTAAGTCAGACACAGAAAGACAAATATTATATGATATCACTTATATGTGGAATCTAAAAAAAATATGATACAAATGAACTTATTTACAAAACAGAAACAGACTCATAGACTTTGAAAACAAACTTACAGTTACTAAAGGGGAAAGGTGCGGGAAGGGATAAATCAGGAGTTTGGGATTAACTTATACACACTACTATATATAAAATAGACAATCAACAAGGACCGACAGTATAGTACAAGGAACTCTACTCAACACTCTGTAATGGCCTATATGGGAAAAGAATCTAAAAAAAGAGTGGCTAGGGGCTTCCCTGGTGGCGCAGTGGTTGAGAGTCTGCCTGCCGATGCAGGGGATGTGGGTTCATGCCCCGGTCCGGGAAGATCCTACATGCCGCGGAGCGGCTGGGCCTGTGAGCCATGGCTGCTGAGCCTGCGCGTCAGAGCCTGTGCTCCACAACGGGAGTGGCCACAGCAGTGAGAGGCCCGCGTACCACAAAAAAAAAAAAAGAGTGAATATATGTATATGTACAACTGATTCACTTTGCTGTACACCTGAAACTAACACAACATTGTAAATCAACTATACGCCAAACATTTTTTTTTAATTAAAAGAAAAACAAACCAAAGTCCTCATTCAACTATACACCGCTTCCACTCACCCACCAACCTCCACCACCTTTCCAGTCTCACCTCTTCCTGCTTCACATTGTAGAAGCAGGTACTGTTGGAACTGGCAATCATCAAAAAGATGGTTGCTCCCAATGTTCATAGCAGCACTATTTACAAGTGCCAAGATATGAAAGCAACCCGTGTTCATCAACAGATGAATGGATAAAGAAAATGTGGTATATATATACAATGGAATACTATTCAGCCATAAAAAAGAATGAAATTTTTCCATTTGCAGCAACATGGATGGATTAGAGGGCATTATGCTAAGTGAAATAAGTCAGACACAGAAAGACAGACACTGTATGATATCACTTATATGTGGACTCTAAAAAATATAACAAACTAGTGAACATAACAAAAAAGAAGCAGAGTCACAGATATAGAGAACAAACTAGTGCTTACCAGTGGGGAGAGGGAAGGGGAGGGGCAATAGGGGTAGGGGAGTAAGAAGTACAAACTATTATGTATAAAATAAGCTACAAGGATATACTGTACAACACAGGGAGTATAGCCAATATTTTATAACTATAAATGGAGTATACCCTTTAAAAATTGTGAATCACTGTATTGTACACATAACATATAATATTGCACATCAACTATACTTCAATAATTTAAAAAAAGATGGTGCTCATCCAATCTTCGTATTTTATAGTTGGGAAAACTAAAGCCCAGAGAGGTGAGGTGATATTCCCAAGGCCATACACAACCCCTCCACTGTGGCCAAGACAACATGCTTTCCATTCCCCACACAACTTGTTCCTCTGGTCCTAAGCACTGGGATAGGATGGGTAGAACCCGTACCCAGGGAACAGCGTGGCATGGGATAAATGATGCATAAAGCAATATTGAGAATTAAAAACCCAATGTGCCTTCAACATACTGTGTTTGCAGCAAATGTCCTTTATGTAGAATTTGCCACCCTCTTAATAGGGAATTCACTAAAGGTGGAAATTAATCTGTAAAACTTTTGTTCTACTGGCTTTGGAAGGAATATTTGTGACAATTGTCCTCTATCTAAATAGAATGAATTGTTCAGGTCTAGAAATGATTAAAGATATGTCAGGGTTTCCCTGGGGAATGGCCCATTGAGTTATTATTTGCCCAGTTTTTTCTCTGAATTGAAGCTAATAAGGTCATTTCAAGGGTAACTGTATTGAGGAACCTCGGTACAATCACCCTGTTACAACTTGCCCAGCTAGAAGCTAGGAAACCACACCTTCTTTAGAAGGTTTATGTGGTTGAAAATGGGAGGTGGGTAGTGATTTAAACCTTACTGATTATCATGAATGGCAGGAAGAGGAAAAAGTGAAGGAAAAGCCTTGATTATAAAAATATTGTTCAAGAAAATCAAAGGAAGTTTTATAAATGTTCAAATACATAATGTAATTCAAAATGAGACTGATCAACTTTCTACATCTGCTTTGATGAGTAGATAAGAATACTTACAATTCATGTATTAAGTATTTGAATATAAATTTCTCCTTATAAAGTATTTGAGGGTGTTTTTTTATAAGTTTTCTTTACTACTTAAATCATCGCCATGGAACTTAAAAAAATAAAATATTTCTCATCATCATTTTTACATATATATAGACTATAGTACTTATTCAGATTATTAAAAATTCCAAATAAATGGAGCCTGAATTAATGAAGTTTTAATATGCCTACAAGTAAGGGCATTAGTCTGAGTGTCTTGGTCAAGATATAGTACTTTTCACATTTTACCACTAACAAAAATATCTCTATTCCACTAGGACCTGCCCACAACAAAGCCCAAAGAAGCAGACTGTCTTCTACAACTCTTTCTATTTTCTACAAAATAGAAAATGGTTGTTTTAGTATAAAAATTCACCCTTCACCCCTGCTTACACACACACACAAATCCTCAAGTAATTGACTCCTCAGGAAGATGCTTCATTTCGGCCATGGCTTCCCTCTATCCTGGCATGTGGCAGAGGAGCCCTCCACGACCCAGGGTGAGAAGCAGGGTGTGATTGATCTATATTTAGGAAGACTTGACAAGTCAGTCATCTAATTTGAGTGGGGAAGAGTGGTCACACTTTGCATAATCTAAATCTCAGTAAATGTTTATTAACTGGAATATTGTTGACTATTGAGAACTTTTTGTAGCTGAGAAACTCTATTTAGATATAACGTATTAATAATATAAAGATCAATATTAGCCAATCAGTCTCTTGGTACATAATTCTTTTAAGCTCATGACTCAAGAAAAACAGCAAGATGTGCTTTACCACTTCTCCTCTTAGGTGGGCTCCAGTCTCTTCTGTTTATTCTCACATCTGCAATTGAACACCATTCCCCTGCTTGAGATCAAAGTAACTTTACCTCTTTTCAATGTTTTCTTAACATCACACCACTTCTCAAAGAGTAAGGAGGTGAGGGCTATGCTTCCTGATTTTTGCTTCTTGCTCCAAGCATAGATTGAAAATCCTTTTATTTTAATATTATTATTTTTTTGGCCATGCCAGGCAGCATGTGGGATCTTAGTTTCCAGACCAGGGATGGCACCCGTGCCCCCTGCAGTGGAAGGGCAGAGTCTTAACCACTTGACCACCAGGGAAGTCCAAAAATCCTTTTATTTTAAATTGAAGTATAGTTGATTTACAATGTTGCATTAGTTTCAGGTGTACAGAAAAGTGATTCCATTTATATACATATTCTTTTTCAGATTCTTTTCCATTATAGGTTATTAGAAGATACTGAATGTAGTTCCCTGTGCCATAGAGTAGGTCTTTGTTGTTTATCTATTTTATATATAATATCTGTTAATCCCAAGTTCCTAATTTATCCCTCCCTCCCCTTTCCTGTTTGGTAACAGTAGGTTTGTTTTCGATGTCTGTGAGTCTATTTCTATTTTGTAAATAAGTTCATAAAAATTCTTCTTTGCTTGGCTTTGGCATTATGGGTACATCTTGATCCATTCCAGGGTTTGTCTTCCTGACACACCAGATGCAGAATGGTGTAGTGCTGTCTTTCTTCTCCTGGCTTAAATGCACATCAGACAGGCCTCAGATCCTCTTTGCCATGCCCACAGCCTTTCACAGAGGGAGCCCTAGATAACCTTCACCTGCAGGCCCCAGCCTGCCTGAGCCGTGAGTCAGTTCTCCCTAAGGCCGGAAGAATATCAGCAGCCTCTGCCCTAACAGTCAAATTAGGCTTGCTGCCCACAGAATGCTAGCAGTGAAGAATTGGGGCCTGTGAGGCTTTAGAGTAACATCATCTCTAATCTGTGTTGACTTCATTCATGTAGCTGTGAGGCAGCAGGGTGCAGTGGAAAGAGCAGTGGCTATGGAGCCAGGCAGACCTGGAATGTTAAAGTTAGTCTGCCGCTTCTGACCCTTAGCTGTGTGACCTTGGACAAGTCACTGAACCTCTCTGAACCGTCTGCTTCTTTTCCATAAAGAGGAGGTTGTCTCTAATGCCCATTCCATATAGGGGCTCTTGCTGGTAACTATATTTAGTTTTTCTATTACGCTATTTAACAATTCAATACAAGTAGAGGCTTCCTTCTTAACTTTATATCTCAAATTATCTTTGCCTGATAGGATGATGGAAATTTTCCCTAATATAAAGTTAATATTTAAATCCTTTAAACCATAAAACTATTGGAGGGCAGGATGCCTAACCTTAATAATAATAATTGCTAATATTTAGTGAGGGCTTATTATGTGGTAGGTACTGACCTAGGCATGGACTGTGGTACTTAATCCTTGCAACAATCTTAGAAGCAGGTACTATTATTCTTGCCATTTTATAGATGAAGAAACTGAGGCATGAAGATGTTAGGCAACATGCTCATCATAGCTAGTAGGTAGAGAAGGATACAGCAGAGATTGGGAGGGAAAGTTATTAGTTAAACCAATAGGTTATTCATTTTCTACTTAAAGCAATCTAATTCACTCCAAGTAATAATGAGTACATATATTGCCTACTGTCACATTTGTTTGTTGAATATCTTCTGGGTGCAAAGTAATGACTAGGAGGTTTCTTTTCTCTTCATTATAAAAAGAGAAATATATGGTTCCTGCCCTCAAGAAAATCAGAAGCTAATAGGGAAGCAGACTGAGAAATAGTGAACTCCAATACAGGTAAAATACAGTAAGTACTTTAATAGTGCTGCAAGCCAAGAGCCACTGGGCCCAGAACAGAGAACGACATATTTCAGTGGTATCCAAAATGCTTGATTACAAAGTTTATCTTTGAGTTGAGACTTGACGGACAAAGAGAATTTTGAGAGGCAGAGAAGTGAGAGAAAGATATTCCAGGCAAAGAAACCACATGGGCAAATACTCACACGGAGTCACTGTTGACTCACCAACCTCAATGCAGGGCTTGTTCCTGGAATAGCAAGGAGTTTGGGGTTTCTATACCTTAGAGTATCTATGAGGAAGTCCTAATTTGGTAGACGATAGTAGAACCATAAAATCTTGGAGTTGAAGAGTCCCCTAAGGTCATCTAATCCAATAAATCATCCAATGCCTAAACCTCTTCTAAAATCCTCCTGCCAAGTGATCATAAAATCTAGGCTCATACCATCCTAGCAAAAGATACATTATTATCTCCTAAGGCAGCTGATTCTATCACTATCTGAAATTGTATTACTCAGTTATTTGTTTACTTGCTTATTTTCTGTCAGACCAGAACTCAAATTCCAACAGGGTAGGGACTGTCTTGCCTATCAGTGCCTAGCACAGAGTAGGCATACAATAAATATTTGTTGAAATGAATGCATTCAATTTCAGGACAACTCTGACATTCATAAAGTTTTCAGGTGATTTCCACAAGATGGTCTTTTACGTATATGAAAACAACTATAATAACTCCCTTGTATTTTCTCCAAGCTAAATATCTCCAGTTGGTCAGCAATTCTTCATGAGGTATTACTTTAGGGCCCTTCGCTATCCTGGTTACTCTCTCAAATAAACTCCACTTTATCCCTTTATTTTAATGTGTTGTTCAAAGAACAAAAGACAGTAGTCTAATTTTGTGACACCCTCCAACTAAAGAGGTCCGCTCACCTCTCATTCTAGGTCTTACAGCGTGACCTAAGTTGGCCTAACTTTGTTGATGTCCACTTCACACTGCTGTCTCATTTTCCTAACCGCCAGCTAAGCACACTCCTTCCCACTCCCTCTACCCCTACTATGTTCTGTTGCTTTCTCACAT
Source organism: Tursiops truncatus (assembly GCF_011762595.2). NCBI lineage: Eukaryota > Metazoa > Chordata > Mammalia > Artiodactyla > Delphinidae > Tursiops > Tursiops truncatus. The sequence goes on along the minus strand of NC_047037.1, from coordinate 78,161,905 downwards.
CAATCCTGTTTTAACTTGTTCAGGTAGATTTTGAAAATCAAGCCCAAGGCCTTACATTTAGCAGGCTATTACAGTAATCCAGGAGAAAAGGCACAAGGCACTGAACCAGTGCAGTGTGGCCAGAAAGGAAGAGTCAAAAAGAGAAACATACTTGAGGCATTATCAACGGTACTTGCAATCCACCGATTTAGTGACTGTTAGCACACTTTCTCAATGGGTGCCTCTCCCTCCAGACCATTTATGAATTATGAATTAATTCCCAGTTTCTCCCTCCCTCACTGTCTCTGAAGCAAGCATACTACTCTTTATAAGGCCTTAATATATTTTTTCCTAGTTACTATATAGAAACATGTTGGAAAAAGTCAAAGGCAGCAAGATTTCTAGCCTAGATGACTGAGGCTAGATAATCCCATTAACAGGGTTAGGAAAGTTCAGGGGGCAGACTTTAAGGTGATAGTGAAGCTTTTGGTTTGGAACATGTAGAATTTGAACATGGATATCTAGAAGCAGATAGACATTATTTTTAGTACTTTGGCTTGGAGCACAGGGCTAAAAAGTGTAGGTTTACTAGTCATCAACAGAGATGCTAGAAGCTTTCCCCAGAGAACAAGAATGTTGATCATCTAGATCAGGGGCTCCCAACGCCCGGGATGCAATTAACGCACATATGGTCACCTTATCTTTGATAAAGGAGGCAAGAATATACAATGGAGAAAAGACAGCCTCTTAATAAGTGGTGTTGGGAAAACTGGACAGCTACATGTAAAAGAATGAAATTAGAACACTTCCTAACACCATACATAAAAATAAACTCCAAATGGATTAAAGACTTAAATGTAAGACCAGACACTATAAAACTCTTAGAGGAAAACATAGGAAAAGCACTCTTTGACATAAACCACAGCAAGATCTTTTTTGACCCACCTCCTAGAGTAATGGAAATTAAAACAAAACAAAACAAAACAAATGGGACTTAATTAAACTTAAAAGCTTTTGAACAGCAAAGGAAACCATAACCAAGACAAAAAGACAACCCTCAGAATGGGAGAAAATATTTGCAAATGAAACAACAGACAAAGGATTAATCTACAAAATATACAAACAGCTCATGGAGCTCAATATCTAAAAAACAAACAATTCGGTTAAAAAATGGGCAGAAGACCTAAACAGACATTTCATCAAGGAAGACATACAGATGGCCAAGAGGCACATGAAAAGATGCTCAACATCACTAATTATTGGAGAAATGAAAATCAAAACTACAATGAGGTATTACCTCATGCCAGTCAGAATGGTCATTATCAAAAAATCTAGAAACAGTAAATGCTGGAAAGGGTTTGGTGAAAAGGGAACCCTCCTGCACTGTTAGTGGGAATGTAAATTGATACAACCACTATGGAAAACAGTGTGGAGATTCCTTAAAAAACTAAAAATAGAACTACCATGTGACCCAGCAATCTCACTACTGGGCATATATCCTGAGAAAACCATAATTCAAAAGAGACATGAAATGGGCGGAAGACCTAAACAGACATTTCTCCAAAGAAGATATACAGATTGCCAACAAACATATGAAAAATTGCTCAACATCATTAATCATTAGAGAAATGCAAATCAAAACTACAATGAGATATCATCTCACACCAGTCAGAATGGCCATCATCAAAAAATCTAGAAACAATAAATGCTGGAGAGGGTGTGCAGAAAAGGGAACACTCTTGCACTGCTGGTGGGAATGTGAATTGGTACAGCCACTATGGAGAACAGTATGGAGGTTCCTTAAAAACTACAAATAGAACTACCATATGACCCAGCAATCCCACTACTGGGCATATACCCTGAGAAAACCATAATTCAAAAAGAGTCATATACCAAAATATTCATTGCAGCTCTATTTACAATAGCCAGGAGATGGAAACAACCTAAGTGTCCATCATTGGATGAATGGATAAAGAAGATGTGGCACATATATACAATGGAATATTACTCAGCCATAAAAAGAAACGAAATTGAGTTATTTGTAGTGAGGTGGATGGACCTAGAGTCTGTCATACAGAATGAAGTAGGTCAGAAAGAGAAAGACAAATACCGTATGCTAACACATATATATGGAACCTAAGGAAAAAAAATGTCATGAAGAGCCTAAGGGTAAGAGGGGAATAAAGACACAGACCTACTAGAGAATGGACTTGGGGATATGGGGAGGGGGAGGGGTGAGCTGTGACGGGGTGAGAGAGTGGCATGGACATGTATACACTACCAAACGTAAGGTAGATAGCTAGTGGGAAGCAGCCGCATAGCACAGGGAGATCAGCTCGGTGTGCTGTGACCACCTAGAGGGGTGGGATGGGGAGGGTGGGAGGGAGGGAGACGCAAGAGGGAAGAGATATGGGAACATATGTATATGTATAACTGATTCACTTTGTTATAAAGCAGAAACTAACATACCATTTTAAAGCAATTATACTCCAATAAAGATGTAAAAAAAAAAAAAGACATTGGGCCTCCCTGGTGGTGCAGTGGTTAAGAATCTGCCTGCCAATGCAGAGGACACGGGTTCAAGCCCTGGTCCAGGAAGATCCCATATGCCGCGGAGCAACTAAGCCCATGCGCCACAGCTACTGAGCCTGCGCTCTAGAGCCTGCGAGCCACTACTACTGAGCCAACGTGCCACAACTACTGAAGCCCATGCACCTAGAGCCTGTGCTCTGCAACAAGAGAAGCCACTGCAATGAGAAGCCTGCACACCACAACGAAGAGTAGCCCCCACTTGCTGCAACTAGAGAAAGCCGGTGCACAGCAACAAAGACCCAATGCAGCCAAAAATAAATAAATAAATTTATTAAAAAAAAGAAGACAGAGACATATGACAATGTTCATTGCAGCACTATTTACAACAGCCAGGACATGGAACCAACCTAAATGTCCAATGACAGATGAATGGATAAAGAAGATGTGGCACATATATACAATGGAATATTACTCAGCCATAAAAAGAAATGAAATTGAGTTATTTGTAGTGAGGTAGATAGACCCAGAGTCTGTCATACAGAGTGAAGTAAATCAGAAAGAGAAAAACAAATACCGTATGCTAACACATATATATGGAATGTAAAAACTAAACAAAAAAACTGGTACTGATGAACCTAGTTGCAGGGCAGGAATAAAGAGATAGACATAAAAAATGGACTTGAGGACATGTGGTGGAAGGGCGAAGCTGGGGCAAGGTGAGAGTAGCATCAACATACATACACTATCGAATGTAAAATAGTTGGCTGGTGGGAAGCAGCAGCATAGCACAGGGAGATTAGCTCAGTGCTTTGTGATACCTGGAAGGGTGGGATAGGGAGGAGGGGAGGGAGGCTCAAGAGGGAGGGAATATGGGGACACGTGTATGCATATGGCTGATTCGCTTTGTTGTGCAACAGAAACTATCATGGTATTGTGAAGCAATTATACTCCAATATGGATCTATTAAATAAATATATATATAAAAAATGGAAAAAAAAGTTAAATCTATTGAAAATTGTTCTAAACTATACTAATTCCAGGCGACCATACAGAAGGATGAAAAAAGTCATCAATTTGTCAACTTCCTACTACAAGCAAGTAAATACTTCAAGAAAATCCCAGGAAATCATTTAAAGAATCAATAAAATGAACCGGCAGTTTTCCTTAATGGATAAACAGTTGATGCCATTCATCAACAGAAAAGAGAAGAGAATCTGGAATTTCATTCCACCCACTACTCTTTATTGATTTTTTTTTTTTTTTTTTTTGCGGTACGCGGGCCTCTCACTGCTGTGGCCTCACCCCTTGCAGAGCACAGTCTCCGGACGCTCAGGCTCAGCGGCCATGGCTCACGGGCCCAGCCGCCCCGCGGCATGTGGGATCCTCCCGGGCCGGGGCACGAACCCGTGTCCCCCGCACCAGCAGGCGGACCCCCAACCACTGCGCCACCAGGGAAGCCCTCTTTATTGATTTTTAAAAAAGGTACTTGATTCCATCAACCATAACTCAGTTCTTTTAGCATTACTGGAAAAAAGAACTGCCAATAGTAATGTATGATTTAGAAACTCAGCATGTAAACCACAAAAGAACCCTAAGTTACAGAATATTCTAGTATCCAAGAGAATGAGCTGATGAACAGTAAAAATTAAGAAATGTTTCCCATTGTATGGAGAAATTACATAGGGGTGTGTGTGTGGGGGGGTGTGTAGTGTGTTCTCAATGTCTAGAATCATTATTATTCTCAATGTCTAGAATCCAATAAAAATTACCAGGCATGAAAAAAAGCAGGCTATTTTAACCTATTGTGAAAAGATGTATCAAACAATCAAAACCAACCCAGGACTGACATATATTTTAGAATTACTGGATAAAGATATTAAAATGGTATTCAGTAGGTTCAAAACTTAAATTGAGACATGAAAGTTATTTTATTTATTTATTTTTTTGCGGTACGCAGGCCTCTCACTGTTGTGGCCTCTCCCGTTGCGGAGCACAGGCTCCAGATGCGCAGGCTCAGTGGCCCTGGCTCATGGGCCCAGCGCTCCGCGGCATGTCGGATCTTCCCGGACCGCGGCACGAACCCGTGTCTCCTGCATCGGCAGGCAGACTCTCAACCACTGCGCCACCAGGGAAGCCCATGAAAGTTATTTTAAAAAGATTAAGTCAAACTTTTAAATATCAGAAGTACAATGTCTGAGATGAAAACTACCATGGATGTGATTAACAACTGATTAGACATTGCAAAAGAAAAGATAAGTAAACTTAAAGACAGCAATCAATGCTACCCAAAATAAAAAGAGAAAAATGAATTGAAAAATAAATATGATGGAGCATCAGTGAGCTGTAAGACAACTTCAGCAGTAATTGGACTTCCTGAAGGAGAGAAGGAGGGTGGACAGAAAAGTATTTGAAAAAACAATGGCCAATATTTTGATGAAAACCATAAACTACTTCTCCAAAAAGTGTGGCAAACCCTAAGCACAAGACACATGAAGAAAATGACATGAAGACACATAATAAGTTTTTCAAAACTAGTGGTAAGGATAAAAGCTTAAAAGAAGTCAGACATGTTTTAAAGAGAGAAACAAAGAATGACAGGAAATTTCCGTTGGAAACAATATAAGTGAAAGGAGAGTATAACAATATCTTTAAGAAACTGAAAGGGAATAAATAACTGTCAACCTAGAATTCTATATCAGGGAAAACATCTTTCAAAAACAAAGATGGAATAAAGAATTTTTCAAACATATAAAAGCTGAAAGTTGAAAGAATTCATCATCAGCACACATTCATTATAAGAAATAAGGAAAATTTTATTTCTACCTTTCCAATCCAAATGCTTTTATTTCTTTTCTTGTCATGTTGCACTGGCTAGAAGTGCTAATACAATGTTGAATACAGAATGGACATCCTTGTCTCATTCCTGATCCTAAAGGGAAAGGCATCTTTGTAAATGGTCCTTTTATCAAACTCTCTTTAGTCATCGATTTTGAACATACCATCTATTTCCTATCAAGATCATATCAAATTTTTTTTTCTCTAGGTAGAAGGTAAGTAAGAATCACAGGGTAGAAATTACAGAAGACAGAAAGTGACTTAACATTAAAAAAAAAAACAAAGCAAAACAAAAAACAAAAACCACTTTCTAATAGTGAGAACCATTAAGAAACAGAAATGGTTGTCTTGGGAGAGAAAGTATCTGTCTAGAAGTTCCAGAGGACCCCATGCTATGAATAGTGTGGCAGTGATTTTAATCCTTCACTGAAGAAGAAACTAGTTGAACTCTTCAGTTTTCTTATGGCTGTGATGATTCTGTGATAATCTGAGGCTGTGAGATGTTTCTTCAAAAAAGGGAAATTATAAGCAAACTACGTATTTAAATGCTTATGGATAGTGTTACATACAGGCAATCCAATATATCACTATTTTTCCAAGCTTTTTTATAGTTTATTAAACCCAAAATTTTCTGTAGTTTTGTTTCTCAACTTATTAACTAGATTCTTTTTTTTTTTAAGAGTAGTTTTAGGTTCACAGCAAAATTGAGAGGAAGGTACAGAGATTTCCCATGTACTCTCTACCCCCCACAGGCATTGCCTCCACATTATCAACATCCCCTACAAGAGTTGTACATTTGTTTCAACTGATGAACCTACACTGACACATCATAATAACCAAGGTCCATAGTTTACATTAGGGTTTACTCTTGACGTTTGCTGTACCTTCTGTGAGCTTGGATACACCATTTTACACAGATATATGTTATGTTCAAATTATGTTTTAAATGCCCTCTTGAAATCTTTTGCAGGGAATCTTTAGAAGTCAGTTCATTGTAAACCCCCAACACTTCATGGCTCAATAAAGAAGTTCCATTGTTCCATTGCACAGAAGTATTTGTACCTGATAGGATTCATGAAGCTTGCTAGAAGAAATCCTGGCTGTCAAAAGAAATTCCTGATTGGATGAGACCATAAGAAAAGATGGTGCCGAGTGTTCTGATGGTACTGGACTCTGAGGTGTGTTTGTTTGTTTGCTTTGATGGGTGTCTCTCTGACCTCATTAGGTCAGTGGAAAGAGAACAAAGGCCTCTTCTCTTGCTGATTACACCACCAGGAAGCCCCAGGTAGTTGAAATGAGAATGCTTCAAAATACAGGAATAGATATATTCCCAGAGAGAAAATAGGACAAACAACTAATTAAGAGCTGAACACGGGCAGAAAGACCAACAGAAAAGCCCTAGAAACCAAAGCAGTGACGTGAAAGAGGCCTGCAAAAGATCTGTAGTTGAGTGCCAAACTCAGATCTGGGTTGACACCCCAGAAAATCTGGCAGATTGGGACTCCATTTGAACCTAATTAGTCCTATTTTATTATTTAAGAGTTAATAAATGCAAGAGTGTGTAAAGCAAAGTCAATCTACTCTTTTACCTAATCACTGTAACCTCAATCAACCAAGTCCGATTCCCAGAGGCAACTTCTGTTACCAGTTCGTGGTGTCTCCTTCCACATACAATCTATGAACATACAAACTGGGGAAGTGGGGGAGGCATAACCCTAACACAATGGACACACTGTTCTGTATCTCACATTTATCTTTTAACAATATATCTTTGAAACATTTTGTATATGTACATAGAGTTCTGCTTCATTTTTTTAAACAGCACCATAGTTTTCCATTGTGTGAAAGTACAATTATTTATTTGACCAGTCTGAAAATGATGAATATTTAGATTGCTTCTAGGCTTTTGCTAGCATTTTCTGCTGCTTTTTAAAAAGTATGCACCTTGATGGTGCCTTTTAATGAATATGCTCAGTAAACACATCAGCTAGGAAATAACACTTCATACTTAACAAATTAGCTAAAATAAAAGATTTTATTTTAGGGGTTATGGAAAACAGGCATATATATATATATATATATATATATATATATATATATATCTCAAGTATCATTGCAATTATTCTCAAACATAGCTGTTTATCAGAATTTCCTTAGAGTTTTTTCTCAAAATACAGATGAGGCTTGGGTCACTTTTGTGGCAATTCTGATTTAGAAAGACTGAATTAAGTTTTCTACACCTAGGAGCAGGGTTGAAAGAACCTCTCTACAATCTTAACCCCAAGCTTGGATGTGTAAATACATATTGGCAGGTACCAACACTCTAGAATATGTTCTTAAAGGAAATGACCTTTATAGACCTTGCTTCATGAATTCAGCCTTATTAAGGGATGATACACATCACTGTCCCTGTTATTACACATTTTAAAAAATTTTATGGAAATAAAGCACAAAGATTTTATTGTGCTAACAGAGCTAACTATTTATATAAATCTCTTGGTCCTTATTTGTCATAGCAAAAGTATAATATAGTTTTAATGTCTGTGTACATATTAGTTTGGTTCTTTTTCCACATAGGTTTATTTCATATGCACATTCAGATACACAAATATAGATCACCAAGTTATCACTTTAATAGTTATATGCTTACATTATTTTACTTTATATTTTGCAAAACCAGTCGTCAAATCAGGAGATTTGCGTTGTGCCCAGTTTTTTCCTGTTGTTAATGGTGCAGATATAAATAGCATTATTCAAACGACTTTTTTGTTTTAACTTATTTCCTCAAGCATTACTAAAAGAAGTTGTACATCAAAAGACAAAGAGTTTTAATACTTTTACCTGTATAGGCTGCTCTACAGAAAGATTCTAAGTCACTGTGTTCTGAGGAATGGACAGTGTGCCTGTGTCCCTGTTGCCTCTCCAGCAAGGGGTTTTATTGCTTTTATTTTAATCTGATAAATATTGTTTAATCTCCTTCCTGATGAATTTCTTAAACATATTTATTAAAAGGCATTATAATGGTTTAAGTTGACTCTGGCAACAGACTGCCAGGGTTCATATTCTTGCTCAGATATAGGACTTTCATTAAGTTATGTACTTTCTTTCTGCCTCAGTACCCTATGTTTAAAATGGCAACAATAATGGTACTTACCTCAAAAGTATATTGTGAGGATAAAATGAGTTAAGCCCTTAGAACTCTTCTTGGCATTTGGTAAACACCATGTAACAGAGGCCATTATGAGTGCCCATGAGTGCCAGGAACAGTGCTAGACTCCAGAGATAAAACTGTAAATACAACAGACACAGAAAGAGTTTCTGCACTCACAAAGCTCACAGACTAGTTGAAGATACAGGCAATTCCAATCTGTATGGCAGGCATATGGCAAGGGAACATGTTGGGAAGAATGTCTGACTCGAATATTTGATTTTTGTATTAGAGAAGCTACGTAAATGTTCTAAATGTTGGTTGGAGGTTCTATTTCTTCTCACATGAGTTCGTCATAGCCATTGTCTACTTGCCTATGGAGTCTAAGTATTTATTACGTATGTGTATATCAATATTTTTCGATATATGAAAGCAATGCTTATTCTGTTACAGCCACACTGGCCTTTGCTGTTCCTTTAACAACCCATTCTCCTTCCACAGAGTGATTGATTCACTGTTCCCTCTGCCTGGAAAGCTCTTCTCCCAGTATTCACATGGCCTGTTCCCTCTCCTCTTTCAGTCTCTCTCCTATTTAAAATTGCAAACTTCATCGCCCAAGACTCTTTACTCTCCTTCCCCGATTTATTTTTCTCAATTGTACATTTCACGTCTATACTAGGAAACAATTATTTTGCTTCAGTCTCCACCGTTAGAACTTAAGACCCATAGAATCAGGAGTTTTGTCAGTTTCATTCTTCGCTAGATCTCCAATAGTTAAAATAGTGTTCAGCACTTAGTAGCTGCTTGATAAATATTTGTTGAATAAATAAATTGTCACTCATACAAAATTGATATAACGTACGTATTCTGGAACTTACTTTCTCATTGAAGGATACATCTTAGATATATTTTCATATTGGTACATATAGATCTCCCTCATTCTTTTTAACTACTATATAATTCTCCAAAGTGGTATGAACCCTAGTTTAGTTTTTCGTTAATAGACATTTGAATCATTTCCAATTTGTTGCTGTTAGCAACAATAACATGTAACAGCATATCTATCTTCATGTAATTGTGGTTTTCTTATAGGACTTAAAATCTGAGTATTGAGATTTGTCCACTATATTTATTGCAAATATTTGTTTACTGCTTATACTTTCACTTTCTGAATGTGTTAAAACTTCAAACTGAAGATGAAAATACATCTCTCTCTCCATCTCCCACTGCCCCTTTACTTACATATCTCAGAGATAGTTAGTGCATATAAAGCTTATGTAACGGAAGCAAAAGTTTCATAAAACATACCCTTTACTACATTCCATATACTTTGATACCTTCTGTTCTATCCTATTCTATGCATTTCATTTCATTAAAAAATGCTTGTAGAGACCCTCTAAATTGATATCAAATCACTAGTTCATTGACACCCACGGTGTGAAAAGCTCTGCCCTCTTCTCCACTACCCTGGGATGAACTAATCTATAGAAGCAGGCACCCATTTGAGTTTCCCTGTCTGGCAACCTGGTAGCCTGTTAAAACTGGAGACCTACCATGTACCTCAGCCCAATTAAGTAAGGTCTAGCTCTTATCCATCTTTTTCCAAGAGTTGAGACCCAGCTACTATACCTGCCAAGAATGAACAGATGGTGTCAAACTAAACCACTGCTACAGATGGCAACCACCTGACTTGGAATGTCACTGTTTGCTGCCATACCTTACCTACCAGATTGGTATTAGCCCCACTCACACCCCATCTGCCTAGATGAACAGGGATATCACTTCCATGCTCACTTCCATGTTGATACTTAAGGGAGGTCACTCTGTCAGATGGGAATTCTTTCCAGGCAATGCTAGCACTTTAAGTCAGGAAGGGACAGGATCATAACTTTCCAAGTTCACTTTATTCAAATTCCTGCCCAGCCTGAGTCTGGGAGTGCAGGGTGGCGGCGGTATGGGAATGCGCTGCTGGGATCCAGGTAAAGAGTTGGGACTCTGGCCAAAGGGACCAGAATCCAGGGCAGAAATCTGGGCAAACAAGAGGAGGTAAAGTACAGACGACTAAGCATGGCATGTTGGGGTATGCGGTAGCATAGTTACACTTGGGTTGCTAAGGCCCACTTGAGACTCACAACAAATGACAAGATCGGGTCTAGGCCCCACCAGCTGATGGAGCTAGGCTCCTGCCTTGATCAACATCAGCTCAGGAACGGGGTGACCCTTAGCATGTATATTAGGGGCATCCAGGCCTTGAACTGAGAGTGACAGGGCAGGCAGGGACTCATAGGAAATAATAAGAAAGATTCCTTGACTTCTACATTAAAGCTGGGAAAATAACTCCTCTCCTGGGCATTTGACTCAGGACCTGTGAGGTGATCATACTGGGTAAACAATTTAAATGCAAATTGATATGATCAGGATTGGAAGAGCAGAGCAGATCAGCAGATTTCTCAATTAGGAAAAGAAGGAAAGAAACATGTTCTATTCTTGGAAAGAATTTTCTGACGGGTAAGTTTACTCATTCACTCACTCACCCACCCATTCATTTATTTATAATGTAGGACACACTTTGCTTTCATTCACTTTTGCACTGTCAGATATGCACACTTTCATATTTTCTCAGTCTCTCTGGACGTTACGGGCAGATGGGCAGGTATAAGGTACTTGCCCAACTTAAATATGCAGATTTCTCAGGCAGCATTATTTGACTTTAGTGTCAGTGGGCCCCTGAAGACAATTGAAAAGTGCTCAAAAGTCAGTTCTCATGAGAAGTAAATTTGTTTAATTGTGTTTTTCTCTGTTGGGTAGGTAACTCCTTTTACGGCAGCAAAATACAGATAGCGATAAATGACAAGCTCCTGAAAGTAGATTGTAGGAGATGAAAATATTCAACACCTAAACCCAGATGTCAGCAGAGATGACATATGTCCTTCAAGATGTAAGAAAGGGCCGGGCCCTTACTCCACTTCCTGCCTGCACTCTGAGGAGGCCGCACTACACCCTGCCATCCTCAGGTAGCAGGGGCAGGAAGCTCATATTGTCATGCTCACGGCTTCAGTTCTTGTTTCCAATGTGTTGTTTCCATCTCCCCTTTGGCAGCTCTTTCCTCCCTGTGTTGTTCTGTCTGACCCAATATGGAGCTCACTTCTCTTGCTCTCTCTCTCTCTCCTTCTCTTCCCCACCTCCCAAATCTCTCATGAGACATTTGAGTATGCGGTAGAGTCCACTGCAGACTTATCCTACATCCCTTCTTCCTCTACCTTTTGGCTTCCCAACTAAAACTCATGGACCTTCAGTCTGTGGGTGGGGGAGACGTTGGTGTTTGCTTGGTCTCATTAAAGCTCCCTAAAAGCTAAAAGAGAGTGGCCCTTTCTGCAATTAACAGCACCCAGTAACTGGTAGATGTTTTGACCTCTCAATCTTTCTTTCTCTTCTTATATCAATTAGAACAATTCATGCCACTCCATAAAAGGGGAAAAAATGGTCAGTTGGGTTTAAAACATACTTTAAAAATCATTATGCTAATAATATGGACAAACCCTATTTAGCTGTCAATGGATTGGATGTGGTCATAGTTATAATACTGTTTAAAAATACATAAAATTTTATTATAGACAACTGCAAACAGGAAAACAAAAATTGGCGCATAAATTTCCCAGATTGCCTCTGTTGATATAATAGCCAGATTTTGATGATTCTTCTGCTACTTTCCTGTTCCAGGTTTGCTGGAATTATAGGGTACTCATTGGTACAAGGAGAAATGACATTTTGACCAAGAACCCTGACCAGGATCTGTCAATGGGACCCAAAACACCAAATCACAAGTCAGGAGCTGGCTAAGGTAAGGCAACAGAATAATTGAAAGTAGAAAGTCTATGAGGAAAGAGTGAAATTAAAGGTGGTCCAGGGCCAGAATTCAAGACAACCATAGAAGATGCCAGGCCCAAGGAAGGACAAGCATGGGAATCAAGATCCACTTGAAACTCTTAGATCTGAGCAGGAAGACTTGCAAAGAGACTAGGGAGGAGAACCAGAGTGGGTGTTACAGATCCAGATGATGTGGCAGGAAGCGGTTGTCACGGCAGAGCTCTACTAGAGGCCCTCAGGTTTCCCCTATGGGTGAGCCTCTGCTGGTCCACAAAGCTTGGGCCTTGGTAGACAGCTTGCTGGTGCTACATTCAGTCAGGAGGCAGTCACTGTGGTTAGTGGAATCCAGGATCTCCTGGCTCTATGAAATGATATTGGTAGATTTATAATAGGATCAGGCCAGCCTGGATCATTAAGGGTGGCTAGGAGGTCAGTCTATATTCTTCAGTCTTTGAGGCCTAGGTGAGGTTGAAGGTCAGGAAGCCAAGAATAGCAGCTGTTATAGACAATTTGAGTTGAAGTTTCTGTTACTTGCATCTAAAAGCACCGTAACTAATCGTGTGTGCACACATGTGCATATGTGTATTTTAATGTATATAGATGTATACACATTCTGAATGGCTTTAGAAATGTTAAAGGATGTTATCATAAACGAGATTATGAGTGATTTTATTTTTTGCCTTTTCTCTCTTTTCTTTTTCTTTTTAATCTTTTTAAACAATGAACATATATATCAGCCAAGGTTCCTACAAACAATAGAGGCTAACCAACTCTGATGTAAGTGGAAAAGGAACTTATTTAAAGGATATTGAGAACTCACAGAACCACCTGGCAGTCTGTAAAACCAAGTTTAGGAGGAAGGCAATAACCAGGGACCCCAAACTGCACCTGGAACCATTCTGGTAAGGACACTGCTGTTGCTGCCACTAACTCCTGGCCACCAAAGCTCACAGTGCTGCCCAGCTTTAAGTGCTGGATACCACTGCTGCTGACTAGAAGCTCTTCCGCCTTCACCTGTCACCAAAATGGACACATGCCTCTTTGTGACAATAACCCCCGCTTCAAAGTCCAGGGAGTTCACATTTGTTTGACATTTGTTTGATCTTAGAGCACCCTCCCATGCTCAAGGACAAAGAAGCTGGAAAGTGAGAATCTGCACTTCCACTTTCTATAGTGGAAGGCAAGATTTGCTCCCATCAACACTCATAGGTAGGGAAAATATAGAAAGGCAAAAAGTAATAAAGCAAAACAAAGCCAAAAACCCAACCCATACCAAACCAAATCAAACCAAACCAAAATAAAAGTCTAACATCAGTGTAAGCACTTTAAGAAATACCACTATTTTTGTAAATAGGAAAACTAGATGCACAACATATTTTACACATTTGAGGAAAAAATTTATGAAGTCATCTGAATTTATGTACCTTTCATATTTGAAACACATTTATCTCACATTTTCTGGTTTTCTAACCAAAAGTTCAATTCAGAATACCTGCCATTTTTACAATCTCCCTGATGAATTTATTGTTACTAGAAGCTATTTATTCTAATGTACCAATAGGTAAATTATATATAGTCTGATGTTTTAAGCAGCTGAGCTTCCTATAAGCATGGTTAAGGGAATCACAAAGAGTGATTCTCTACTCAGTATTTTTTTTTAACATCTTTATTGGAGTATAATTTCTTTACAATGGTGTGTTAGTTTCTGCCTTATAACAAAGTGAATCAGCTATACATATACATATATACCCCTATCTCCTCGCTCTTGCATCTCCCTCCCACCCTCCCTATCTCACCCCTCTAGGTGGTCACAAAGCACCGAGCTGATCTCTCTGTGCTATGTGGATGCTTCCCACTAGCTATCTATTTTACATTTGGTAGTGTATATATGTCCATGTCACTCTCTCACTTCATCCAGGCTTTCCCTTCTCCCTCCCCATGTCCTCAAGTCCATTCTCTACAGCTGTGTCTTTATTCCTGTCCTGCACCTAGGCTCTTCAGAATTTTTTTTTTTTAGATTCCATATATATGTGTTAGCATATGGTATTTGTTTTTCTCTTTCTGATTTACTTCACTCTGTATGACAGACACTAGGTCCATCACTCAGTATTTTTTTTTTTGCCATCAAAAATATAAATTTTTAAATTGTCAAGAAAATATGTACTTGGTACATTCACTAGAATTAGCAATAACTATATTTAAACAAGCAATTTAGAACAAGATTCAAATAAATCAAGTTGGACTTATTCCAGGGATGCAAGCGTGATTCAACATTCGCAAATCAATCAGTGTGCAACACCACATTAACAAAAGGAAGGATAAAATTAACACGATCAATTCAATAGATGCAGAAAAAGCATCTGACAAAATTCAACATCCATTCATGATAAAAGCTCTCATCAAAGTGTGTATAGAGGGAACATATCTCAACATAATAAGGCCATTTATAACAAACCCACAGCCAACATCACACTCAATGGTGAAAAGCTAAAAGCCTTTCCTCTAAATTCAGGAGCAAGACAAGGATGCCCACTCTTACCACTTCTATTTAACATAGTATTAGAAGTCCTAGCCACAGCAATCAGACAAGAAAAAGAAATAAAAAGTGTACAAATTGGAAGCAAAGAACTAATTGTCACTATTTGCAGATGACCTGATACTTTATATAGAAAACCCTAAAGTCTCCACCCCGAAACTATTAGAGCTAATCAACAAATTCAGTAAAGTTTCAGAATACAAGATTAATATAGAGAAATCTGTCACATTTCTATACACTAATAATGAACTATCAGAAAGAGAAAGTTAAGGGGAATTCCCTGGTGGTCCAGTGGTTAGGACTTGGCGCTTTCACTGCCAGGGCTTGGGTTTAATCTCTGGTTGGGGAACTAAGATCCCCAAGCCGTGTGGTGCAACCAAAAAAAAAGAAAGAAAAAGTTAAAATAAACTAAAAATGGAATTACTATATGATCCAGCAATTCTAATTCTGAGTAGATATCTAGAAAAAAATGAAAACACTATTTCAAAAAAATACTTGCACCCCAATCTTCATAGCAGCACTATTTATAGTAGCCAAGATATGGAAGCAACCTAAATGCCCAACAACAGACTGAATGGATAAAGAAGATGTGTGTATACACACACACACACACACACACACACACTGGAATGTTAGCCATAAAAAAGAATGAAATTCTGCCATTTGCAGCAACATGGATGGACCTAGAGAATATTGTGCTTAGTGAAATAAGACAAAGAAAGACAAATATCATACAATGTCACTTATATGTGGAATCTAGAAAATAAAATAAACAAGCATAAATAACAAAACAGAAACAGCCTCACTGATATAGAAAACAAACCAGTGGTTACCAAAGGGGAGAGATAAGGGGGAGGGGTAAATTAGGGGTATGGGATCAAGAGATACAGACTACTCTGTGTAAAATAGGTAAGTAACCAGGATATATTGTATAGCACAGGGAACTATAGCCATTATCTTACAATAACTTTTAATGGAATATAATCTGTAAAAATACTGAATCACTATGCTGTACACTTGAAACTAATACAATATTGTAAATCAGCTATACTTTAATAAATAGCATTTTAAAATTTATCAAGAACATTACAGGGGACTTTGCTGGTGGTCCTATGGTTAAGACTGCCTTCCAATGCAGGGGGTACAGGTTCGATCCCTGGTCGGGGAGCTAAGATCCCACATGCCTCACCGCCAAAAAACCAAAATGTAAAACAGAAGCAATATTGTAGCAAATAAAATAAAGATTTAAAAAATGGTCCACATCAAAAAAATCTTTAAAAAAATATGTATTCAATATTCACTAAAATTAGCAATAACTATATTTAAACAAGCAATTTAAATCAAGATTCAAAGAAATCCAAAGACCTAGGTAAAATATTTGTCTTTATCTGCTTCAGATTTTCTCTCCTATATTTTCTGAATACAAACACCAGAACAATTTTCTTTAAAATGCCAATTTCATCATGTCATTCATGTGCACAAAATCTTTCAATATCTCTCTGTGCCTTTAGGAAAAATCCAGACTCCTGAGCTGGCATTAAGACTTCTCTTCAATGTGGCAGTCCCAATCTATCTTTCCAGCTGCATCTCCCACTCCCATAGTTAAAGCCAAACGAGCCAATGAACAAGCCTTATGCTTTCCTGCCTCTGGGCTCTGTTCATACGGTCTTCTCCACACAATAAGCTTTCACCAGCTCTTCCTACCCATATCAATTTTACTTATCTCTAAAAACCGGGCTCATACCTCATGTTCTGTGCGGAGACCTCTCTGACTCTCAGCTTAGTTGAATCAATACTTTGAATTCCTATAGCAAAAGCCATCCAACTATCCAGTTTAAAAAATTAATTAATTAATTTATGGCTGCATTGGGCGTTCGTTGCTGCACGCAGGCTTTCTCTAGTTGCAGCGAGTGGGGGCTACTCGTTGTTGCGGTGCACAGGCTTCTCATTGCAGTGGCTTCTCCTGTTGCAGAGCACAGGCTCTAGGTGTGCGGGCTTCAGTAGCTGTGGCTCATGGGCTCTAGAGCACAGGCTCAGTAGTTGTGGCGCACGGGCTTAGTTGCGCCGTGGCATGTGGGATCTTCCCGGACCAGGGCTCAAACCTGTGTCCCGTGCATTGGCAGGCAGATTCTTAACCACTGCGCCACCAGGGAAGTCCCAGCTTTCCAGTTCTTAATGGTGATGTCAGGTTGTGAGGTGTATCGCCATTTGTTACCACTAAGCATCAAAGCAGGAGATTGTAAATTTTAAAATAATTAATTAACTGAAGCAATTTTAAGATTCTCTCCCACATTAACACCACCCTCCATCACTTGAGTCCCAATAAGCTTTCTAGATGGGGAGCTACCTTTGCAGCACTGGTGATTACACATAACCATGGGTCTGCCCAGGTGTGTGTCTCACTGTATGATTCTAAGTGCGGTATCCCATCATTCACTCAGCCTGCCTTTTCACCTAGTACTCAGGGATCATGTTGGAGGCCCAGAGGCTTGTAAGACATTGAGAGTCGCATGCAGAGATAAAGGTATGGGGGGGGGGCCTTTGAGATGACTCTAAATCTATAATGGGCATAGTTACCTATGGGGTGGAGATACTGGGGAAGGAGTTACAGTTTGGATGTAGAGACATGCAGGAGGTAGCACCAAAACTTTCAGAACAGAGAGGGGTAGAAGGATGGATGGGAAAGATCACTCTGTAACAGAAAAAACCTTGTTTGGGAAAACACAAGAGACTACCTCCACCCCCATCCTAGCTTAGGGACTCCCAGAAATAGGTGGGTGGACTTTGAGAATGGTCAGATTTCTCAAAATTGAAGGTGACAGCAAAGCCTGAGAAATGCCATTTTTACCATTACTGTGACTCTATTTTATTTCAGACAGGTGTGGCCTGGGACAACATGGGTTATATTCAGATATGTTTGTCATTTTAAGGCACACAGGAATGATAGAGAGATAAAAATACCTGTATTTAGGTGAAGGGGTTATGGGTAATTTTTGTGGTTTTACAACAAAGTTTAAATAAAGAATAAAAAGTTTAATAACAACTATATATAGTTATTATTAAGCTGTTACCACACAATAAATATTAAAAATTAAAACGTTATTAAACTATTACCATAAAATTTTACATATAAAATATACATATTCATATATATGTATGTATGTAAAATGTATACACATTGTTCACATTGGTCTGGGAACAGGTTCTGACAGGACACTTCATGGGTCAGTGATGGCTTCCACACGAGGGACTGTTGGCAGATTCTGTCAGGAAAGCCAATGGGGTTGGAGACAGAGGAAGAAAGGGTTCTATTAGGACCTGAGTGGGAGAAAAGGGGCAAGCAGTCACTTCCTGCATACCAAGAGAAAGATAAAAAGGAGAAAGGAAACAATACAAGCTCTCTACACTCAAGGTCAGCTCAGGGTAAAATTGGGTTGTAAACAGAATAGGTCTTCAGTTCCAATCCCATTCTATTTTTATCTCCTTGGATCTCATTTTCTTCCACTTCTACTTTGTATCTTTATTAAAACTTATGAAAGTATGCTTCCTTTCTTTGCCCCACTTAGTTCTGTTTCTTGGAACTTGCTTAGCACAACAGCTCATTCTCTGCCTGTCTCCCGAGGCCAGTTCTGGCTTTATTGTCACGTCTGCACAATGCCTTGCAGGCCCTCAGGAGAGTCCTCACATTAAGCTGGCCATGAACAACACACGGGCTGCCTAACCCCCAGGCTGCCACCTGCCGTCTTGCCCTATAGATGTTCCTTTACCAGGGATGCACCCTGGCAATCTGTATACTTTCATGAATGGCATGGCCCCCTTTCCCAGGTGGACTCCATTCCTATCATCCCTGAGAACATGTTCTGCTCTGACCCCTTACTCATCTGACCTCCGGAAGGCCTGGGAACAGTGTGTTGCCCCAATTACAGAAAGCAGAGTGTGGGTGAGGTCAGCCCCAGGCCATCCTTGCTGGACTACTACCCTGTGGAGGATTCCTGGGGTTGACCACGGTTTAGTTAGGGGCCTCTTCAGACTCCATGAATATCACTCAAGTAAGCCCAGGCTGTAACTCTCCACAGGTCCCATGACTCCCTCACTCCCACCCCAAGTGGCCTGCTAATTCTCAGACTTGTTTGATACAGTTACTGAGAAAACCTCACCTGGACTGCAGTGGTTCTTCAATGCCTGTGAGAAAACCTTCATTTTGTCTTTACCTGGTCTATACGCTATGCCAGGTGACCACAGGTATCACGGCCTGGTTAATGTTGAAGAATATTCTGAAAGCCTGACAGAGACCATGGTCTGGGGTACAGGTTGCCACCAGTTGGGGCTTTATAGTTAACTCCTAATAGACTAAAGAAGTGTCCCGGCTGTTTAATGTCTGAACATTGCCAAATAACGGGCTTTCTGTTAAACACCTAAAGCGTGCAGAATTTGACTAATCCCACTGTGACCCTGACTTTTTGCGATGAGACAGAGCACCCCAGAGTTTACACAGACACCACGCCCACTATGAAATACTGTGGCCTCAAGGTATGCTGTAGACCAGTCTTCTTACACT
Organism: Tursiops truncatus; assembly: GCF_011762595.2. Taxonomy (NCBI): domain Eukaryota; kingdom Metazoa; phylum Chordata; class Mammalia; order Artiodactyla; family Delphinidae; genus Tursiops; species Tursiops truncatus. The sequence continues at coordinate 78,142,450 of NC_047037.1, read as the reverse complement.
TGATTGTGCATGTAAATCACCTGGGGATTTTTGTAGAAATGTAGATTCTGATCCAGCAGAACTGGGTGGGGCCTGAGATTCTGCATTTCTAGCAAGTTTCCAGGTGATATTAATACTGCTGCTCTGAGGACTATACTTTGAGTAACAAGACTCTGAAGGAAGCAGAGCAGGTGGAAAATATTCTAGGACATAATTCCAAATTGTGTCCTTCTATGGACAATTTTCTTGCAGCTAGAAAGGAAGTCAGCTTTGAGACAGACGGAAATGGCCTTCGTCCACTTGGCCACTTCTCCCAGACAGATGACATTTCCTTGTGAGCAAGCAGAGATAAGGGAACTGATTAGCGTCCAAAAGGAACCCAGCCATATGTCAGCATTTCCACACCACAGCGCATATACCTCCTCAAATCCTCACCTAAACACACCCCATTCCTCACCCAGGACAGGGCAGAAGAGATGACGTGAAATTGCCCAGTGACTGGATAATGCTTAGTTCTGATAGCTGGGATTTTCAGAGAAGGTAACAGGGTTCTCTTCTCTTCAGTCTCCATCTGCTGTCCAGGTGGTGGTTGGCAGCTCGCTGGGCTGGGCACGATGAAAATCAGAAATGAATAAAACCTTGTCCCTGCTCTCTAGACACTTGCCATCGAGTAAGGAAGACACGTGGTCAAATAATGATGGAATGATGAGTTAACGCTTTATAAGTCTTATGACAAGTAACTTGTTTTGAACATATCTGGTGAGAGGGTGGGGCTAAGGTTTGGGAAAGGATGTAGAAAAGGCTTCACAGAAGAGGGGCCAGGGAGCTAGGACCTTTCCAGGTGGAGAAGGAGGCACGGGAGGGTAGCCTAACCGGAGTATCCTGACAGGGCTCCTTGAGAGGAAGGCTGGGAAGAGAGGGCAGCTCCAAAGAGGAGTCCGTGGGACCAAGGTTTTCCAAAGCACACAACATAAGGAAGGCTTACTTATCTCCTACTGAGGTGTAAGGGTTTTCTCTTTTCATTTTTAATGTTTCTCTGATTTTAGAAGTATTTCTAGTAAAGTTAAGGTAGATAAGAAAGAGTTGATTGCTGTAATGAAAGGGTGTTTATGAGCTTCTCAAAGATCTTTGTCCCAGAAAGACATGCAAGTCAGACTGCATGCTCCAGGGACAGGCCTGTTGTCCAGGGCTAGCTGCAACAGTGGAGAGGGGTGTAATTGCCATCTAGTGGCCCAAATCCACAAGTGTGAGCTCCATTCGAGGCATCTGTAGTCTCTTCAGGTGTGGAATCATTATGGCCTCTACAAGTCATTTAGCATAATTTCCTCTATCCTCTTCCAGGGCCTAGCCCCTTAGTTTGCTTACTGGAGAATATTGATTCAACTATGAAAATATCAAATGGGCAGTATACACAAGAAATTAATTCATACTAAAGTGTAAAGAACTACTGAAAAAATGTCAAGCGGCGGATGCTGCGCCCATGCCTAATTTGATGGAGGAAAGGAATTGATGGCCAAACCGTGGAGGGTAGGAAAAGCGTTGGGGTGGGGGTGGGGGAATGGGTCCTTCCTGAGAGAAGAAACAAATACAGGAAGAGGCTGCTGGAGCAGCAGCTGCCTTTGATTGTACTTGTTTACCTTGTCCTGGGAAGGGGCAAATAGAAGCTACTATTTTTAGAGCTATTTTCAAACAGTGTGGCTAGAAAGGGTTGCTGTGCTCTTTGGCTATGAAGAATGTTTAGCATGCCTAATTTTCTTCCAGAAGGGCTTTGTCCCCGGGTGCACCAGCAATGTTAAACACTCTGAAGTGTTTAATCCATATCAGTGCCCCCGAATGATGTGGGGTGTCTCCTTTGGCACCGCGAGGGGCCCTGGCATGGCCTTCTTCTGGTGCCAGCAGGGGGTGGTCTGAATTACTGTTTCCCCCAGACTCCACTTCTCCAGGGTCCCTTACTATTTGCCAAATCCTTACATTACTCAGAGAGAGCCCAAGGGCTCCTTTTAGCCTCCGAAGAAGGTCATTTCGGATGAGGAGGCTATAGCGAGGTAGAGCCGTTACAGAGCAGGTGAGAGAGAGGCCAGGGAGGCTACGACAAGGAAGCAGAAGGGGCAGGGACCAGGGATTTGACAGCCAGACATCCTGGCTTCTTAGGACCATTTAGGCAAGTCAGCTCATCTCCCCGGCTGGCCTTAGTTTCCTCTTCTACAAAATGGAGGTTAAAAACAATTAGTGTTATTGTGAAGATTTAAAGGAGAAGAAGAAAGTAAAGCATAGAGTCTGGCACCTAGTAGGTGCTCCACCATTTCCTTTCAATGCCTACCTTCAAATCTCCCTTCTAGTCACCACATTTCCTCCGCCGCTTCTCTTTACTTCTTGTTGGAAGGGTACTTCAGTCTCCAGTGTTGAGCCAAGATTCCCGCCTTCTAGGAGTTCTCATTTGGTGCTAAACAAAAGGATGTGCTACAGCTGAGACTTTGGCGCGCCGCCAGGGGGCGGGGCCTTCTCCTTTCAGAATGTCCGGCTCCGCTTTGGAATCACTTCTTCCCTCCCAGGTTCTGGGGCAGTCAGGGGCCCCTTACCAAAAGAGGTGGGGGGGGGGGGGGTGGCTCAGCCTGAGAGAGAGATGCTCTTTCCTGGGGCACTGATTCTTTGGTGCCCTTTCCAAAGGGGGTCTTTTCACCTTCTGAGCGTTAAAACCTCGGAGGTCTAGGTTAAGCATCTAGGCTTGAGGGGAAGATCCCAGAGAGATCCTCAGCTGCTCTTAGTTTGGGCTGGGATTTCTCATATTTAAGTAAGGTAGAGGCCGCTCTCTCTTTTTAATTTGGTAAAATAGAAATAACATAAAATCTACCATTTTAACCATTTTAAGTGTTAAATTCAGTGGCAGTAAGTGCATTCATATTGTTGGGTAACCATCATCACCTCTCTCTCCAGAAATCTTTCATAATCCCAAACTGAAATTCCACACCCATTAAATAATAACTCCCCATTCCCCTTTCCCCACAACCCCTGGTAACACTATTCTACTTTCTGTCTCTATAAATTTGACTATTCTAGGTACCTCACATAAGTAGAATTATAAAATATTTGTCCTTTTGTGTATGTACAGGCCTCTTTCTTTTTTTTTTCTTTTTTCTTTTTTTTATGCGGTACGCTGGCCTCTCACTGCCGCGGGCCCTCCCGTTGCTCCGGACGCGCAGGCCCAGCGGCCATGGCCCACGGGCCCAGCCGCTCCGCGGTACGTGGGATCCTCCCGGACCGGGGCACAAACCCACGTCCCCTGCATCGGCAGGTGGACCCTCAACCACTGTGCCACCAGGGAAGCCCTGTACAGGCCTCTTTTAAAGGAAAAATTATACATTACAGATAAACTCGGTCGCCTATTCTGATGTTGCACACACAGACGCACACATACACATATGTATGTGTAAAAGTAGGTATAGAATCCTATGTGTACAGCTCTGTTTACAGGTTAGGCAATTAGAAAACCAAATCATCAAACTGAACCTAAAAATCCACAAAATTCTATATAATTTTTTTTTTTTTCGGTACGCGGGCCTCTTACTGCTGTGGTCTCTCCGGTTGCGGAGCACAGGCTCCAGACGCGCAGGCTCAGCGGCCATGGCTCACGGGCCCAGCCACTCCGCGGCATGTGGGATCTTCCCGGACCGGGGCACGAACCCGTGCTCCCTGCATCGGCAGGTGGACTCTCAACCACTGCGCCACCAGGGAAGCCCTATATAATTAAATTTAATGTGAGAGATGATATTTTGTTTTAGCAAAACAAAAGTTTTAGACCCAAAGTTGTTTAAAAATAGAAAACGTTTTGGTTCTGGGTCCATGTTTAGTTTTTGTCTGCATTTTGACTTCATTTTAATGCAGAGAATAACTGTTTGCATAAGTATGTTATAGGGAATGTCACTAGTATCATCAAAGCTTGGTTTGATAGTTCAGAATAATCAGACCACACGCTTAACCATAATGATGCCAGCAAGCAAGTCTTGAAGACCAATTTTAAAGAAGTTTTACTAGATAATAATGTAAAATTATCTTTTCTTACAGATAAGATTAGCATTGTGATGTTATTGAAATCTGAATTAAAGGAGGCATCTAATCTAACTCTTATAGAGCTGGGAATGAAAAAAAATCCTTTATTGTAATTACTTACTATACTTGCTGCTAATGAACTGTTGCAAGTTGGTACATACAAAGATAAACTCTGAGCATTAGAATCTGAATATGAAATCATCTGCTATGGCAAGGTCTTCTTGAATCCAGCATGCTTATAAAACTGTTTGAATCATCTATTGCTATGAAATAAGCCATCCCAAAATTAGTGGCTTAAGACAGCAACATTTATTTTGCTCAGAAATCTTTGATTTGGGTTGAGGCTTGGTGGTGACAGCTTGTGTCTGCACCCTAGGACTTACCTGGGGTGGCTTGAAGACCGGGGGCTGGAATCATCTAATGCAGAGGTTGGTAAACTTTTTCTGTAAAAGATGAGATAGTAAATTATTTTTGCCTTTGCAGACCATATAGTTTCTGTTGCAACTACTAAACTCTGCATTATAGCACAAAAGAAGCCATAGACAAAAAAATAGGTGTGGTTGTATTCCAATAAAACTTATAAAAACAGGCAATAAGTCAGATTTGGCCTACAGGTAAAAATCTGCTAACCCCTGATCTAAAAGCTTGTTCACTCATGTGCCTGGCAGTTGACGCTGGCTTCTGACCCTTACCTGGGTCTTCCAGCCAGAATACCCACGTGTGGCCTCTCCATGGAGCCTGAGCTGTGTTCCAAGGGCAAGTGTTCAGAGAGAAAGAGCCAGGAGGAAGCTCTATCTTTTTCATGACCTAGCCTGAGAAGCTATGCAGCATCACTTCAACCACGTTCTAGTTGTTGAAGCAGTCACAAAGGCCCACTGAGGTTAAAGGGGAGGAAATATAGACTCTACCTCTTAAGGGGATAGTGACAAGGTTCTGGAAGAGCATTTAGACCAGGAATATCGCTGAGCCCATTTTTGGACAATACAATCGTCTACATTTACTATCTGCCATGTGATGATTCAATTCTCCCACTAGTTTTTTTACATTCAAACCATTTCAAAATCCTCGCTTATACAGCAAGCCCTGACGTCATTTGAGCTTCATTTATTATGAAAACATTCACAAGCACAACCTTTGGTACTGAAGTTTCATGGAACATTCTAAAAGTCATCCAGATGATTCAAAACAAGCTAAAATTTGCTTTTATATTATCACTAAAATAAAAAGCCAAATTTCAAAAAAATCTCAAAGAGATCTTGAAAATATCTTCTCCATTTGAGAAACACTAATTCAAGCCTTAGGCCACAGGGGAAAACAAATTCCTTCCGGCCTTTACAGGATCCAGTCCAACTTCCCAGAGTGAAGGTCGAAAGTCCTGTAATTATAAGCTGTGTGCATTTGCTGCCAGAGTCCTCTCCCCAGAGCTCCCGGGGGAAGCTGTAGTCCAAGGATTTGGTCTCATTCCCTCAGAGACACTACTAACAGCCCCTCATTGTTTATAACCATTTTCACTTGCACTGTGGTTCTTCAGCAGCCTCTTCACAGCAGTGAAAATGTTCTCTCCTTTATTATTGGCTGGAATTTGGATTGATATGCCTTAGCTTTCTGGATCATCTTCCAAAAGTTTCTCTTAGGGTTTTGCTTGGTGTCCAACCTGGAGAACTGAACATCTGCTATAGATGGAAGAGAAAGCATGGGAACTCTTTCCTGCGTAACCATCTGACTTCTTTTTTTGCTTATCTGAACAAACAGATCTTAAGAATGCTGCCCCACTTTGACAAAGCCTTGCTAAGATCTTCATTCAACACTTTTAGTGGTGAAAGAAGACATGGAAAGCATGTCTTCGGGTCTGGAATACCCCCATTCAGAGAATCTGAGGTGGTTGGACTGAGATGCCGTATCTGAAGTCTGTAGGGAACGATGTAAGCGCATAATAGAGCTCAGTGAGTGTCAGGCAGGATGGAGGTAACGGCTTGCACCTCTCACACCCATGTGTCTTGTTTCTGGGTTGTTGGATGTTGAGCTTTTCACAGTTGGTCCAGGGACTGAGGGCGGGGGGCTCAGCTGGTGTGGAGCTTTGGAGACCTTTACTGAGCAGCTGGAAGGGAAGTAGCAGCATATCCTGAAGGTGGGAAGACACTTGGTTAAAGCTAATTGCTGTTTCTATTGCATTCGGTAACTGAGAGGCTGAGCTGTGGGCCCTCCTTTTTTCCTGTACATCTTGGTAAGGGGTCTCTATCTTAAGATGCTCTCCCTCTTGCCTGCTGTTCATTCCCCTACTGAGAGCCAGACCTTCTCTCTGTGACTCATGTAGTTGCTGTAGAGATAATTCTGATGTCAGAAGCAGAGGCCATTGATGTGAGAGGAAGAAAGTAATGACTATTCAGAAACAAGTCTCCTCTCATCATGCAAATACCCCTAATTAAGAAATCTAGACAGATTCTGTGTCATGGAAACATAATTTCCATTGACTCAGAGAATTCCAGGAATTGCTGTAGGCTATCAACCTTTCTTGATTTCCTGAGTTAAATGGCTTTGCCTTCACTCTGGGTTTTCTTGAATAAAAGTGAATTCAATCTGACATTTGTGAAATATCTTGCATGTGCCAGGAATGGTCCTAGTAACCTGAGAGATAGGTATGAACAAAGAGTTCCTGCCCTCAAGGAGCTTACAACTGAACAAAATAATCTTTAAGTGGTAAACTCTGTGGATCCTGATAGAAAGGTGAAATCTTTGTTTGGACACTGTAATGGGTTGAACTGTGTTCCTCCAAAATTTGTATGTTGAAGTCCTAACCCCCATACCTCAAATGTGACCTTAACTGGAGATAGGGTCTTTACAGAGGGAATTAAGTTACAGGGAGGTCATTAGGGTACACACTGGGGAGAGAGGCCTGGAACAGATCCCTCACAACTCTCAGAAGGAATCTTGCTGACATCTTGAGTTAGACTTCTAGTCTCTAGAACTGAGATAATAAATTTCTGTTGTTTAAGTCACCCAGTATGTGGTGTTACCACAGCCCTAGCAAAATAATATAGACACTCAGTGGCCCCCTTCTGCTTTTGTACAAGCTGGTGAGGAAAACCCTGGGTGGATGTAAATTAAATGTTTGTGGAGTTTGCATTTACTAGACATTTGATAAATTCACTCATTGATTTATTTATTCATCCATTTCCTACCTCTTTACCCTGGTTTAATTATTTTTTATTACACTTACCACTATCTGGGAAATTTTATCTTTTACTTACTTGTTCACTGTTTCTCCACCTGCTTTATGATAGAAGTGCAATAAATATTTGTTGAATAAGAATTTATCCTCTCTCATTCCCTTCCCTCTCTCTCTCTATTAATATTTAAGCACCTCTTATGTCTATTGTGTACACAGCATTCCATGCTCATCCCTGTCAGAGCATAAAGACATTCAAAGAATGGCTCTTGGACTTCCCTGGTGGCACAGTGGTTAAGAATCTGCCTGCCAATGCAGGGGACACAGTTTCGATCCCTGGTCTGGGAAGATCCCACATGCTGCGGAGCAACTAAGCCCGTGCACCACAACTACTGAGCCCAAGAGCCACAGCTACTGAGCCTGCATGCCACAACTACTGAAGCCCTCGTGCCTAGAGCCCATGCTCTGCAACAAGAGAAGCCACAGCAATGAGAAGCCCGTGCACTGCAATGAAGAGTAGCCCCCGCTCACCACAACTAGAGAAAGCCCACGTGCAGCAACGAAGACCCAAAGCAGCCAAAAATAAATAAATTAATTAATTTTTAAAAATGGCCATCTCTCAAACCACTAAAATAAAAAAAAAGAATGGCTCTTGTCTCCGAGGAGTTTGTGATTTCGGGAGAGAGATGAATATCCATGTGAGGGGCTACACGCCTCACATGAGAGAGTGTGTGCTGGGCAGCTGTTGGATCATTGCTGTTGCAGAGGGAGGGCGAAGTGGGCTGAGGTGTGCGGGAAAGGGTCACGGAGGAAGAGGGACCTACACCTGAGATGAAGGGAGAGAAGTGGAGAGAGTAAGGGGAGAATAGAATGTTTATAATCCATCTACCTTCCTAACCCCTGCGGTCTATGCTTAGGAAGGGGTAGGATTGCTCCAGGCCAGGAGTTGGGCAAAGCGTAGGGATGGAGATGGTGGCAGGACCCAGAAGCTTCATTCTGGTGTCCCAGGAGACCAGAGCCAAAGCCCAGGGGCTCTCAACTCTGGCTGCATGTAAAAATCACTTTGGGAACTTAAAATACTAATGTCAAGACCCTACCTTGATCTGGGATGTCCTGGAAATTATAGGCAGGGCTTCAGATGGAAGAAAGTTTTTAGCATGTGGCTTGAGAGCAGTGGCTTCTGTATGCAAGACCCAGGCCACACTGGGCCAGTCGTGAGACTCTTGTAGTCCCAGAGTGACAGGGATAACTGTTGGAAATAAGACATCTGGCTGCATTCCACTGGTACGGCCCGGCCTCCTTTTTCTGAGTATAAAAGTGCCTGCTTGTGACATCAGAAGAATGTGTTGACAGATCTGTATCCTGTTTCCGACTCTCCATTATATTTTATGGTGGGAGCAGTAGCAACAACAGCAGAAACAACCTGGTGTCCCTTTTTTTAAGGAGGCTTCAGCTTTCTGTAGGTGTTCATAGATGGGAACAATCCAGAGGAGTGGCTTTCACCGCTGCTGATTTGTATTTGTTTGTTTTGAGGATGTTGGGGAAATTGGGTCCAGAGTTTTAGGGATCTTACTACTTGGGTCCTGTTAGCTTGATTTCTTCCAGCATTATCTGCAAGCCTCTATCATAATGCTTGGCATGTAATGGCCTCTCAACTAATGAGACAGCAGAGGTCCTCTGAAATGCTATGCTTCAAGTACAGTCTGAGAGAAAAACACTGCAAACTCCTGTTTGTTTGCTCAAGACCCACTTGGTACAAACAGAAAGGTGGGAACAAAGAGAGAGTTGGTCAGTCTTCAAAATAAACCTAGAAATGTTGATTGAGATCTATGAGGCATCAGGCACTGTGCAAGATATTGTGGACGTGCAATGATAAATTGGACATGGCTTTTGACCTCCAGTCCCTAATAATCTAGTAGGAGAGGCAAGAAATGAACATGTGAAAAGTTAACAATGAAGGACTTATATAACAGCTCAAGATAATAAATTCCGAGACCAGTTGAAACTGGTCAGAGGAACGCAAGGTCACTTTAGGCTGGGGTGGTTAGAGGGAGGGAGGGGCTGGTGTGAACAAAAGTGAGAGCCTGAGGTGGGTGCCGGCATGCTCTACTTAACGTACTGTAAACCCATTTGGCAGGAGCCAGGAGGGGAGTTTTAGGCAAGTTGAGAATGGGGGAGGGTTGAGATCCATAAGGGAGGGCCTCGAATCCCAAAGCAAGGTGACAGTTCATCCTGCAGGAAGTGGGAACAATGAAAGTTTTTCAGCAATGTAGAGACCTGGGTGGAAGAGATTCTATGGCCCTCCCCCATTCTCTGCAGAAGCCCTGTGGTCTGCACCACTTCTAGTCATCATGGGGTCTTCTGGGGCCCTTGCCTAGCATCATCTTTTTCTCCCACTTAAAGGGCATGACACTTGAGAAAACACTTTCAGCTTGGAGGACTGGGTTTGGTCTTTTTAAACAAGGGACTTGCTTGTTTTCAATATCCCGTGTGTTTGGCATTAACTTCCTGAAGGGGGCAGGAGTGACTGGGTAGCTTTAGAAAGCTCCCTTCCAGGGAGTGGCAGGACGTATTTAAAGTGATGAAAGGGAAAAACCTACAACCAAGATTACTCTACCCAGCAAGGATCACATTCAGATTCGACAGAGAAATTAAAACCTTTACAGACAAGCAAAAGCTAAGAGAATTCAGCACCACCAAACCAGCTTTACAACAAATGCTAAAGGAACTTCTCTAGGCAGGAAAAACGAGAAAAGGAAAAGAACTACAGTAACAAACCCAAAACAATTAAGAAATGGTAATAAGAACATACATATTGATAACTAATTTAAATGTAAATGTATTAAATGCTCCAACCAAAAGACATAGACTGGCTGAATGGATACAAAAACAGATGCATATATATGCTGTCTACAAGACCCACTTCAGACCTAGGGACACATACAGACTGAAAGTGAGGGGATGGAAAAAGATATTCCATGCAAATGGAAATCAAAAGAAAGCTGGAGTAGCCATTCTCATATCAGACAAAATAGACTTTAAAATAAAGACTGTTACAAGAGATAAGGAGGAACACTACATAATGATCAAAGGATCAATCCAAGAAAAAGATATAACAATTATGAATGTTTATGCACCCAACATAGGAGCACCTCAATACATAAGGCAAATGCTAACAACCATGAAAGGAGAAATCGACAGCAACACAATAATAGTAGGGGACTTTAACACCCCACTTACACTCATGGACAGATCATCCAAACAGAAAATAAATAAGGAAACAGAAGATTTAAATGACACAATAGACCAGATAGATCTAATTGATATTCATAGAACATTTCACCCAAAAGTGGCAGAATACACTTTCTTCTCAACTGCACATGGAACATTCTCCAGGATAGATCACATCTTGGGTCACAAATCAAGCCTTGGTAAATTTAAGAAAATTGAAATCGTATCAAGTATCTTTTCCGACCACAACGCTATGAGACTAGATATCAATTACAGGAAAAAAAATCTGTAAAAAATACAAACACATGGAGGCTAAACAATACAGTACTAAATAACCAAGAGACCACTGAAGAAATCAAAGAGGAAATCAAAAATACCTAGAAACAAATGACAATGAAAACATGACAACCCAAAACCTATAGGATGCAGCAAAAGCAGTTGTAAGAGGGAAGTTTATAGCAATACAATCCTACCTCAAGAAACACGAAACATCTCAAATAAACAACCTAACCTTACACCTAGAGCAATGAGAGAAAGAAGAACAAAACACCCCCAAAGTTAGCAGAAGGAAAGAAATCATAAACATTAGATCAGAAATAAATGAAAAAGAAATGAAGGAAATGATAGCAAAGATCAATAAAACTAAAAGCTGGTTCTTTGAGAAGATAAACAAATTGATAAACCACTAGCCAGACTCATCAAGAAAAAGAGGGAGAAGACTAAAATCAATAGAATTACAAATGAAAAAGGAGAAGCAACAACTGACACTGCAGAAATAAAAAGGATCATGAGAGATTACTACAAGCAACTACATGCCAATAAAATGGATACCTAGAAGAAATGGACAAATTCTTAAAAAAGCACAACCTTCCAAGACTGAACCAGGAAGAAATAGAATATAGAAACAGACCAATCACAGGCACTGAAATTGAGACTGTGATTAAAAATAAATCTTCCAACAAACAAAAGCCCAGGACCAGATGACTTCACAGGAGAATTCTACCAAAATTTAGAGAAGAGCTAACACCTATCCTTCTCAAACCCTTCCAAAATACAGCAGAGGGAGGAACACTCCCAAACTCATTCTACGAGGCCACCATCACCCTGATACCAAAACCAGACAAAGATGTCACAAAGAAAGAAAACTGCAGGCCAGGGCTTCCCTGGCGGCGCAGTGGTTGAGAGTCCGCCTGCCGATGCACGGGTCACAGGTTTGTGCCCCGGTCTGGGAAGATCCCACATGCCACGGAGTGGCTGGGCCCGTGAGCCATGGCTGCTGAGCCTGCACGTCTGGAGCCTGTGCTCCGCAACGGGAGAGGCCACAAAAGTGAGAGGCCCACGTACCGCAAAAAAAACACAAAAAAACTGCAGGCCAGTATCACTGATGAACATAGATAAAAAATCCTCAACAAAATACTAGCAAAGAGAATCCAACACCACATTAAAAGGATCATACACCATGATTAAATGGGGTTTATCCCAGGAATGAAAGGATTCTTCAATATATGCAAATCAATCAATGTGATAAACCATTTTAACAAATTGAAGGAGAAAAACCATATGATCAACTCAATAGATGCAGAAAAAGCTTTCGACAAAATTCAACACCCATTTATGATAAAAATCCTCCAGAAAGTAGGCATAGAGGGAACTTACCTCAACATAATAAAGGCCATTTATGACAAACCCACAGCCAATATCGTTCTCAATGGTGAAAAACTGAAACCATTTCCTCTAAGATCAGGAACAAGACAAGGTTGTCCACTCTCACCACTTTTTTTTTTTTTTTTTTTTTTTGTGGTACACGGCCTCTCACTGTTGTGGCCTCTCCCATTGTGGAGCACAGGCTCCAGACGCGCAGGCTCAGCAGCTATGGCTCATGGGCGCAGCCGCTCCGCGGCATGTGGGATCTTCCCGGACCAGGGTGCGAACCTGTGTCCCCTGAATTGGCAGGCGGACTCTCAACCACTGCACCACCAGGGAAGCCCCTCACCACTGTTATTCAACATAGTTTTGGAAGTTTTAGCCACAGCAATCAGAGAAGAAAAAGAAATAAAAGGAATCCGAATTGGAAAAGAAGAAGTAAAGCTGTCACTGTTTGCAGATGACATGATACTATACATAGAGAATCCTAAAGATGCTACCAGAAAACTACTGGAGCTAATCAATGAATTTCGTGAAGTAGCAGGATACAAAATTAATGCACAGAAATCTCTTGCATTCCTATACACTAATGATGAAAAATCTGAAAGAAAAATTAAGGAAACACTCCCATTTACCACTGCAACAAAAAGAATAAAATACCTAGGAATAAACCTACCTAAGGAGACAAAAGACCTGTATGCAGAAAACTATAAGACATTGATGAAAGAACTTAAAGATGATACAAACAGATGGAGAGATATATCATGTTCTTGGATTGGAAGAATCAACATTGTGAAAATGACTATACTACCCAAAGCAATCTACAGATTCAGTGCAATCCCTATCAAACTACTGATGGCATTTTTCACAGAATTAGAAAAAAATATATCACAATTTGTATGGAAACACAAAAGATGCCGAATAGCCAAAGCAATCTTGAGAAAGAAAAATGGAGCTGGAGGAATCAGACTCCCGGACTTCAGATTATATTACAAAGCTACAGTAATCAAGACAGTATGGTACTGGCACAAAAACAGAAATATACATCAGTGGGACAGGATAGAAAGCCCAGAGATAAACCCACACACCTATGGTCACCTTATTTTTGATAAAGGAGGCAAGAATATACAATGGAGAAAAGACAGCCTCTTCAATAAATGGTGCTGGGAAAACTGGACAGCTACATGTAAAAGAATGAAATTAGGACACTCCCTAACACCATACACAAAAATAAACTCAAAATGGGTTAAAGACCTAAATATAAGGCCAGACACTATAAAACTTTTAGAGGAAAACATAAGCAGAACACTCTGACATAAATCACAGCAAGATCCTTTTTGACCCACCTCCTAGAGAAATAAAAATAAAAACAAAAATAAACAAATGGGACCTAATGAAACTTCAAAGCTTTTGCACAGCAAACGGAACCATAAACAAGATGAAAAGACAGCCCTCAGAATGGGAGAAAATATGTGCAAATGAAGCAACTGACAAAGGATTAATCTCCAGAATTTACAAGCAGCTCATGCAGCTCAATATCAAAGAAACAAACAACCGAATCCAAAAATGGGCAGAAGACCTAAACAGACATTTCTCCAAAGAAGATATACAGATTGCCAACAAACACATGAAAGGATGCTCAACATCACTAATCATTAGAGAAATGCAAATCAAAACTACGATGAGGTATCACCTCACACCAGTCAGAATGGCCATATCAAAAAATCTACAGACAATAAATGCTGGAGAGGGTGTCGAGAAAAGAGAGCCCTTTTGCACTGTTGGTGGGAATGTAAATTGATACAGCTACTGTGGAGAACAGTATGGAGGTTCCTTAAAAAACTAAAAATAGAACTACCATATGAGCCAGCAATCCCACTACTGGGCATATACCTTGAGAAAACCATAATTCAAAAAGAGTCATGTACACAACGGTCATTGCAGCACTATTTACAATAGCCAGGACATGGAAGCAACCTGGGCGTCCATTGACAGATGAATGGATAAAGAAGATGTGGCACATATATACAATGGAATATTAGTCATAAAAAGAAACGAAATTGAGTTTTTTGTAGTGTGGTGGATGGACCCAGAGTCTGTCATACAGAGTGAAGTAAGTCAGAAAGAGAAAGACAAATACCGTATGCTAACACATATATATGGAATCTAAAAAAAAAAGGTTCTGAAGAACCTAGAGGCAGGACAGGAATAAAGACGCCAACGTAGAGAATGGACTTGAGGACATGGGGAGCGGGAAGGGTAAGCTGGGACAAAGCGAGAGAGTGGCATGGACATATATACACTACCATATGTAAAATAGATAGCTAGTGGGAAGCAGCAGCATAGCACAGGGAGATCAGCTCCGTGCTTTGTGACAACCTAGAGGGGTGGGATAGGGAAGGTGGGAGGGAGATGCAAGAGGGAGGAGATATGGGGATATATGTATATGTATAGCTGATTCACTTTGTTATAAAGCAGAAACTAACACACCATTGTAAAGCAATTTTACTCCAATAAAGATGTTAAAAAAAAAAAAAAAAGAAAGCTCCCTTCCAGCCGTGAATATGCTGTTCAATGACTCAGCAATGAAGGGTTTTGCAATAGGCTTACAGAACCAGACCAGCTTGCTTTTCCTAAGGAAACCTTGGTGTCCTGAGAAAACCTCAGTCTGGGTCCCTGCCCTGCCAGGTTGAAATTCCTTCTGTCTTCTGGTAGCACGCCTGTAGCACATGCTCTGGAACCAGCATTGGGGTGTCCTAAAAGGGCTTTGGAATCAAGTCAGATTTCAGTTAAACTTTGGCTCTGCCTCTAACGAGTTGTGTGACTTTGGGCAAGTTACCCAACCTCTCCCAGTTACAGTTTCCTCATCTGTAAAACAGAAATAACTACTTTGTGGGGTTGTTTTAAGTCTTGAATAAGACAAGTATTAAGTGGCACATAGTAGGTACCCTATATATTTTTGTCTATTATAAAGTGCATAA
The DNA here is from genome assembly GCF_011762595.2 of Tursiops truncatus. Classification (NCBI taxonomy): domain Eukaryota; kingdom Metazoa; phylum Chordata; class Mammalia; order Artiodactyla; family Delphinidae; genus Tursiops; species Tursiops truncatus. The sequence goes on along the minus strand of NC_047037.1, from coordinate 78,127,402 downwards.
TATTTCTGTAAAGGAAAATAGTGGTCTTTGGCTCCACCTTAAAAAATCAGATTTCCTGACTTTCAACTGTACTTTTCCCTAGGCCTGCCCTAATATTTGAGTCCTGCAGGTGGATGTTCACCCCACAGTAAGTGAACCTGACCTAGAAGGGGTTCAGGGAGAAATTTCTGCTGTCCTAGAAGTGGGCTGAAGGGGTTCAGGGAGAAATTTCTGCTGTACTAGAAGTGGGCCATCCTCACGTTACCAGATCTGTTTAGAAGACCTTTCCATCAGGAACAAATTGAACACAGGAATGGGAATTTTGGAATAAAGCAAGAAAACATAAAGAGGCTTTTAAAATATAAAGCTGTGTTTCCCAAACAACTTTCTAAGACAAACACTTATATAATGTTTACTACGTGCCAGGCAGAGTTCAAATCAATAATTAATATTAACTTATTTAACCCTCGTATCTGTATGAGGTAGGTGTTATTATCCCAGTTTACAGTTGGGGAAACTGAGCTACAAAGAGGTTATGCAACTTGCTGAAAGTCACACAGTCACATGGGTGACTCTAAGCCCTGGCAGTTCATGGGGAAAATTACTGTACAAAAATTAGTGGAGAAGAGAGCCCATCTGAAATGCCTTCTTTTGAGAAAGGGTCCGGGCACTATCACAGAGCATTTAAACCTCAGTGAATCAACAGCACTGCAGTTCAGTCCACGATGAGACATCTAAGCCCTGCTTCCCAGGTGACCTCAGCTCTTATGAGTGGCCTCCCTGGGGTCCCCCTTGAGACAGTTCTGGCGAGGCCACTCTTTTCTTGATTTCTTTTGACAAACATCTGCTGAGCATCAACCCATGCACCAGGCACAGTGCTGGGTGCTGGGTACGCCCAGATAATTATAACAAGTTGCAGGCCCAAGAAGCTCATGGTCTAGCGGCAAAGTAGAGGAATGAACCAATGGTTACATATACACTAAAGAAAGGGCTCTGCAAGGGTTTCCCTGCCCTTCTTCATAGAAGTGAGCCCCACTTTCTCTCAGCTCGGACCGGAACCAGCACATTCATTTACAAGAGAGACAATGTCCACGGACAAAGCTAAGCAGGGTGCCTTTGGTTCTCTGTCTTCCTCCTTCACCCCATCTCCTTCATCTCTCTCTCAGTTTTCTGCACTTCTTGCCCTCCTTCCCTCCTTTTTCCATGCCCTCTTGCTTTTCTCTTAGTCACCCACAGACCTTTCCAGGGCCCTTCCCAAGCACTCATTCTCTGTACCTACGTGTCTTGCTAGTATATTTAGACATCCAAAGGTAAGTCAAAGAATGAAAAGGGTTGGGAAGCATTGACCCCAGATCTTGTCAAACTCGTAACAGGTTATTTTGCCTCGTGACACTGACATTTCTTTTCTCTTTGTGACCTTGATAGTGAACTGAACATTCTAAGATGTTCCCTTATTCAAATGCAGTTTGGCTGGGGATGCTAACATCAGAAACAATTCACGGAGGAAGAGATCAGAGTGGGTACCAGATGTGAGGAAGAGCAAAGCTTGAGGACAAGTAACCTCTCTCCTGCTTTCAGTCCCAAGGTTGCCATCTCTGCATTAAGACCTCCCTTAACAAAGCCCAGAGGCTGTCACTGGGAGACGTGCAGCAGCCAGAGGGAACAGAGACAACTGCTTTGTTTGGGGCTCTGGGAAAGGGGACTCAGGAAGATGATGGTGAGAAAGATGAACAGACTGTCCTCCTGCTAGTACTGCTGGCTACTTAGTTACAAGCCTGTGAGGAAAGCATCTTTAAGAGAACACCTTTAACACAGTAACTTTGTTTCTCTTCCAGTAACTCTGTCACTCTACCTCACCTCCCTCTAAGAGACCTAAAGTACTGTCTTTTTCAGAATTCAGTTACTTCTGGGTTCTTCAGTGATGTTGTTTCTTGCTCTTACCTCATCGAAAGGCAGTGAAGCCAGATGGCTCTGCCTCCCTTTTTGCTGCATTACAGGTTCTCTGCCTTCCTTTGTTTGTTTTCCTCTGTTTCATCCACTTATCTGCCCAGAAATCCATCCATCAAACATTTACTGGGCTCATACTCTGTGCAAAGCTCTCTGATGGCTACTCTTGAGGATACAAAGATGCAGAAGACACACTCAGTGCTTTCAGGAACTTGCAATCTGTGAAGGAGACACATCTAAATATAATAAAATAAATATAGATACAGAAGAGATTTTTGTGGAATGTGCATTAACTTTTCTCTTTACCGTTTTCAAAGTGAAATGGTTCGTTAAAAACATGCCTCCTACATCTGATGCTCTTTTCTCCCGAGCTCCGGGGAGGCCAAGTTGATCCTTTAAGGAAAGAGAGTTTGACCCGGGCCAGAGACAGGGGCAGACTTTGGGATCAGGATGGACACCTCCAACCCTAAGATTTCAATCAGCAAAGCAACAAATACTTGGGTAAGAAGCAGGCTGGGCTTCATGCCAGACCTTACGACCAACAGAGACAGGCACAGCCCCGATGACAACAGCAGAGGCAATGTTTACTTCTCTAGGATTTCTTTGCACCAAGTTTCTGCCCTTTCTTCAAGAGCGTAACAGTCAAGAGCAGGCCAGAAGTCATGGCATACTCATCCTTCCAAGAATTTCATCACTGGATTAGCTGGTCTTGAGTAAAAGATCTAGGGAAGAAGCTGGTGAGCAGTGGGTGCGGAGGTAGTACACAGTAAGCAATAGATTTGGAGACGGTTTTCTGGGGCAGGAAGTTGTGGTGCTTGGCATACAGTTTTCAAACCAAATGATAAATAAGGAAAATATAGGGTAGATTCTCCATCTTTTCGACAAAGTCTAGCAAGTGTTACAAAGTCATTCTAGGAAAAATGGATGCTAGAAGCTTCTATACAACTAAGTGTGAAGCATGGTCCCCAAAACACCTTTCTTCATTTAACTAGGGGATGTCATTTTTACCTGGGAACGCTCTACCTGAGCCTTGAGGGATGAGTCATTCACAAGATGCACAAAGCGGGGAAAGAAAGTCTAGACAGAAGAGAGATGGAGATGTGGAAGGGCTGGGATGAGGGAACTGAGGGTGTAGGAGCAGAGAGAGTGAGAGAAGCACTGCCAGGTTTAGAGCCTGCATATTCCACACTACTGAACAGTAGACTGCTAGCAGTGACAAACTGGGAGGAAAGGAGCTGAAGGAGGTGGAGCCCAACCACAGGATCCCCAGTGGGTGGGAAGAACTGAGGGTCTCCAGAGTTTCCTCTACCCACTGGGGGAGGTGTTTCTGGGATAGGAAGCTGCATGGGGAGACCACAGAAGAATCTGTTACAGATGGAAGTGTGGTAGAAGATACACCTGGAACCCAGGGTAAGCCAGCAGCAACCCTAATGGCTGCTGCATTTCCACTCCTTTGGGTGGTTCAGTCTTGTCTGTGCCCCTCCTCCCCAGCCCCAAACTACAATTTCTGAAGAGACTTGCCTTGAGAGCCATTTCTTTTATTAAGGTCTCACTTGGACAGCATACAAACAGCACAAGCAGAAACTACAGGCCCACACGCAGAATAAATTATGATATTTGTATTTAAAAGTAGACAATAGAAGAAGCTGTGTTACCAGGAGGGCCTCCTGGTCCAGTGTCTGGAGATTCACAAGGTCCACCAAGAGTCTGTGATACATCTTCTGTGAGACATTTAAAGCCACATGCTCCCCTCCAGACATACCTAATGAGGCCCAAACTCCTGCACACCAGCATAAGTACACACACAGATGCACGCACAAGTGAACAGGCAGGGAACAGCCTGTAAACAACAACTAGCTCAGCAACAAGTGAAGTGGACCCAGCTGTGTTCTCCGGGTGGCTCTGGCAGCAGATGGGATCCTGGCACCTATCTTTCACCAACTCCCCAGCTGCCGTGGGAGGTGTGAGTGGGCCCCTGAGGCAGTGGAGGGCTGCTTCCCGAGGTGAGGGGCCCAGTTTTGTCATCCTGGACTGCAGGGTGAGTGCACTGCAGCTTCCTACACTACCCCTGCTTTGCTGTCTGGCCTGCCATGCTCTGCCCGCCACTCCCAGAAGAACAAGTGAAGAGATGTGCCCCAGGGAAGTCTACCCACTTGGAGTCCTGTGAGCTGTGGCCAAGTCTCACATGGGCCGCTACATGGGCCCCTCTCCAGCAATGTGACGCTGGGGAAGCTACCTCAGTTCTCTAAGCCTCATCATCTCCATCTGTAAAAGTGGGAACGAGAGTATCTACTTCATGGGGTTATCATAAGGAATTACCGATATTTGATATTTCCAAGTACCATGCTAGACTCAAGGTAAATGTTCAAAACCTGTTTTCTTTCCTACCTTCTCCCCCATTTCTTCCTTTCTATTTTCCCATTTTCTGTTTTTAGGTTTATGTAGCCATCAGTGGTCATGTAGCCCTAGTTGGCATCCTCTTGACCAATAGGGCCTCCCCAACCTCAACAGAGATTGCCAGTGCGTGCTTCCTGCTATTGCAAAACCGCACCACTGGCAAAGTCAATGCGGTGGGCCTCCGGTGCCATCTGAGCCCAGGAGAGAGATCTGGGTCACCTGTGGCCCCATGGACACCTGACTGTCTCAGGGATGATGCTGAGGTGCCACAATGGTATAAAGACATGAACACCAAATAGAGGTGTACAGTTGGCTCTGAGCTGAGTCTGGCTGGAAGCTGGGACCTAGGGGTGGTGCCGTTCACAAAGCTGAGCAGAAACAAAACAAGCCCCTGCCGAGAGCGGGCCACCCAAAGACACAGGAGACGCCTTCCTAGCAGGTCTGCCGCCAAAAAGCCAGTCTGGTGGATCACAGTTCACAACTCTGGTTCTGCAGAAATTTTCCTTCCATTTCTCCATCTGTCTGTCCACCCAGCCATCCATCGGGTATATATGAAGAGTTCTGTACATTATAGGCTGACCAGGACAGAAGACCCTCTGTGCTCATTGAGCACCTTTTATCCAAGGGTATCCTTTATGGGCACTCGGCTGGAGTCTTTTACAGGAATGCCATGAGGTAGGAACAAGACAGGCAATACCCCTCTTTGTATAGATCGAGAAGTGCTCCAGGTACCACAGTGCTCAAGTGAGCATAGCTGAAACATGGTAAGGGCTGGTCCAATGCAAGGCACTGGTCTATTCCCCGAAGGCCACAACAGGCCATGGTATGGCTTGTCCCGGACAGAGCTCTACGTCCAGACTTGCTCTGCTGTTCACACCAGTGTGGGTTTCAAGTCATCTTTGAAGTTCACGACAGGCTTCGAGCGGGCCCACAGCTTTTCCCAGGAAGCCAGCCTCCCAGCAGGTTCAGGGTCGCTGTCTGACGAGCCACTGTCACTGGAATCAGAGGAGCTCTGGAAGCAGATTTCACAGTAGGGCCTGTGGCAGCGGCAGAAGAACTCATCCGAGCTGCTGGATTCTGTGTCGAGGTAGCTGTGTGGAGGAGACAGGGAAGGGCAGCCTGGGGGCACTGGGGACCGCTGCAGCCGCTGCTCAGGCAGGTCTGGCGAGGCTCTGGCTCGGCGTGGGGCAGCGGGGCACAGTGCCTGGCCAGGACCAGAAGGCTGGTGAGAAAGGGCTGCGCGGCTCCCTTCGGCTCCCTGGGGCTCTGTCTGGCACTGTTTGCTGCCCTCCGGGGAGTCTGCCTTGCCTTGAGGAGCTGGGAGCAGTAAAGGCTTCCTGGAAGAGGGTCTTGCTACTCTGGAATCTGCAGTTTGGGGGTCCAGGCAGGGGCTGTCCCTGTCCTGCACATTTCGCCCAGTGCGTGCCCCAGAATCAGCCCTGTTTACCCGACGCCCCACAGAGCAGGGCACAGAACCTGGCAAGTGCGAGCGAGCCCGCTGT